>NC_054488.1:60747701-61114503 GCF_017639515.1 Carcharodon carcharias
AACTCATCAGCCGTAATCTCATCTGCACTACACTCGTCAGCAATACTCTCTTCAGCAGTACTCTCATCAGCAGTACTCTCATCAGCAATATTCTGATCAGCAGTACTCTAATCAGCAGTACTCTCATGAGCAATACTCTCATCAGATATACTTTCAGCAGTACTCTCATCAGCAGTACTCTCATCACCAACACCCTCATCAGCAACACTCTCAACAGCAGTACTCTCAACAGCAGTACTCTCATCAGCTGCACTCTAATCAGCAGTACTTTCATCAGCATTGCTCTCATCAGCAGCACTCTCATCAGCAGTAAACTCATATGGATCACTCTAATCAGCAATACTCTCATCAGCATTGCTCTCATCAGCAGCACTCTACTCAGCAGTACTCCTATCAGCTATACTCCCATCAGCAGTACTCTCATTTGCAGTAATCTCATCAGCCGTAATCTCATCTGCACTACACTCGTCAGCAATACTCTCTTCAGCAGTACTCTCATCAGC
The DNA here is from genome assembly GCF_017639515.1 of Carcharodon carcharias. NCBI lineage: Eukaryota > Metazoa > Chordata > Chondrichthyes > Lamniformes > Lamnidae > Carcharodon > Carcharodon carcharias. The sequence goes on from NC_054488.1 coordinate 60,748,205, forward strand.
AGTACTCTCATCAGCAATATTCTGATCAGCAGTACTCTAATCAGCAGTACTCTCATGAGCAATACTCTCATCAGATATACTTTCAGCAGTACTCTCATCACCAACACCCTCATCAGCAACACTCTCATCAGCAGTACTCTCAACAGCAGTACTCTCATCAGCTGCACTCTTATCAGCATTAATCTCATCAGCAGTACTCTCATCAGCAGCACTCTCATCAGCAATACACTCATCAGCAGTACTCTCATCAGCCGTACCTTCATCAGCAATGCTCTGAACAGCACTACTGTGATCAGCAGTACCCTCATCAGCAATGCTCTGATCAGCAGCACTCTCATCAGCAGTACTCTCATCAGCAGCACTCTCATCAGCAGTACTCTCATCAGCAGCACCCTCATCAGCAGTACTCTCATCAGCAACACTCTCATCAGCTATACAATGATCAGTAATACTCTGTTCAGCAGTACTCTCATCACCAGTACTCTCATCAGCAGCACTCTGATCAGCAGCACTCTCATCAGCAGTACTCTTATCAGCAATACACTCATCAGCATTACTCTCATCAGCAGTACTCTGATCAGCATTACTCTGATCAGCAGTACTCTCATCAGCAATACACTCATCAGCATTACTCTCATCAGCAATACTCTCATCAGCATTGCTCTCATCAGCAGCAATCTCACCAGCAGTACTCTCATCTGCATCACTCTAATCAGCAGTACCCGCATCAGCAATATTCCCATCAGCAGCACTCTCATCAGCAGCGCTCTCATCAGCAGTACTCTCATCAGCAGCACTCAGATCATCAGTACTCTGATCAGCAGAACTCTCATCTGCAGCACTCTCGTCAGCAACACTCTAATCAGCTGTACTCTCATCAGCAGTACTCTGATCAGCAGTACTTTCATGAGCATCAATCTGATCTGCAAGCACGTTCATCAGCAATAGTCTCATCAGCAGTACTCTGTTCAGCAATACTCTCATCAGCATTGCTCTCATCAGCAGCAATCTCATCAGCAGTACTCTCCTCTGCATCACTCTAATCAGCAGTACTCCCATCAGCAATATTCCCATCATCATTACTCTCATCTGCAGTAATATTATCAGCAGTACTCTCATCTGCACTACTCTCGTCAGCAGTACTCTCATCAGCAGTACTCCTATCAGCAGTACTCTCATCAGCAGTAATCTCATCTGTCACACTCTCACAGCATTACTCTCATCAGCAGCACTCTCATCAGCAGTAATCTGATCAGCAGTACTCTCATCTGCAGTAATCTCATCAGCAGTACTCTCATCAGCAGTACTCTCATCAGCAGTACTCCCAACAGCATCACTCTGATCTGCAAGCACGTTCATCAGCAATAGTCTCATCAGCAATACTCTCATCAGCAATACTCTCATCAGCATTGCTCTCATCAGCAGCAATCTCATCAGCAGTGCTCTCCTCTGCATCACTCTAATCAGCAGTACCCGCATCAGCAATATTCCCATCAGCAGCACTTTCATCAGCAGCACTCTCATCAGCTGCACTCTAATCAGCAGTACTCTCATCAGCATTGCTCTCATCAGCAGCATTCTCATCAGCAGTAAACTCATCTGCATCACTCTAATCAGCAATACTCTCATCAGCATTGCTCTCATCAGCAGCACTCTACTCAGCAGTACTCCCATCAGCTATACTCCCATCAGCAGTACTCTCATTTGCAGTAATCTCATCAGCCGTAATCTCATCTGCACTACACTCGTCAGCAATACTCTCTTCAGCAGTACTCTCATCAGCAGTACTCTCATCAGCAATATTCTGATCAGCAGTACTCTATCAGCAGTACTCTCATGAGCAATACTCTCATCAGATATACTTTCAGCAGTACTCTCATCAGCAGTACTCTCATCACCAACACCCTCATCAGCAACACTCTCATCAGCATTACTCTCAACAGCAATACTCTCATCAGCTGCACTCTTATCAGCAGTAATCTCATCAGCAGTACTCTCAACAGCAGCACTCTCATCAGCAATACACTCATCAGCATTACTCTCATCAGCAGTACTCTGATCAGCAGTACTCTCATTAGCAGTACCTTCATCAGCAATGCTCTGATCAGCAGCACTCTCATCAGCAGTACTCTCATCAGCAGCACACTCATCAGCAGTACTCTCATCAGCAGCACCCTCATCAGCAGTACTCTCATCACCAACACCCTCATCAGCAACACTCTCATCAGCATTACTCTCAACAGCAGTACTCTCATCAGCTGCACTCTTATCAGCAGTAATCTCATCAGCAGTACTCTCATCAGCAGCACTCTCATCAGCAATACACTCATCAGCATTACTCTCATCAGCAGTACTCTGATCAGCAGTACTCTCACTAGCAGTACCTTCATCAGCAATGCTCTGAGCAGCACTACTGTGATCAGAAGTACCCTCATCAGCAATGCTCTGATCAGCAGCACTCTCATCAGCAGTACTCTCATCAGCAGCACTCTCATCAGCAGTACTCTCATCAGCAGCACCCTCATCAGCAGTACTCTCATCAGCAACACTCTCATCTGCAGTAATCTCATCAGCAGTACTCTCATCAGCAGTACGCTGATCAGCAGTATTCCCAACAGCATCACTCTGATCTGCAACCACGTTCATCAGCAATATTCCCATCAGCAGCACTCTCATCAGCAGCACTCTCATCAGCAGTACTCTCATCAGCAGCACTCAGACCATCAGTACTCTGATCAGCAGAACTCTCATCTGCAGCACTCTCGTCAGCAACACTCTAATCAGCTGTACTCTCATCGTCAGTACTCTGATCAGCAGTACTTTCATGAGCATCAATCTGATCTGCAAGCACGTTCATCAGCAATAGTCTCATCAGCAGTACTCTGTTCAGCAATACTCTCATCAGCATTGCTCTCATCAGCAGCAATCTCATCAGCAGTACTCTCCTCTGCATCACTCTAATCAGCAGTACTCCCATCAGCAATATTCCCATCATCATTACTCTCATCTGCAGTAATATTATCAGCAGTACTCTCATCTGCACTACTCTCGTCAGCAGTACTCTCATCAGCAGTACTCCTATCAGCAGTACTCTCATCAGCAGTAATCTCATCTGTCACACTCTCACAGCATTACTCTCATCAGCAGCACTCTCATCAGCAGTAATCTGATCAGCAGTACTCTCATCTGCAGTAATCTCATCAGCAGTACTCTCATCAGCAGTACTCTCATCAGCAGTACTCTCATCAGCAGTACTCTCATCAGCAGCACTTTCATCAGTAGTACTCAAATCATCAGTGCTCTCATCAGCAGCACTGTCATCTGCAGTACTCTCATCAGCAGCACTCTCATCAGCAGTACTCTCATCAGCAGCACTCTCATCAGCAGCAATCTCATCAGCAGCACTCTCATCTGCTGTGCTCTCATCAGCAGCACTCTCATCACCAGCACTCTCATCAGCAGCACTCTCGTCAGCAGTACTCTCATCAGCAGCACTCTCATCAGCTGTACTCTCATCAGCAGCACTCTCATCAGCAGCACTCTCATCAGCAGTACTCTCATCAGCAGTACTCTCATCAGCAGCACTCTCATCAGTAGCACTCTCATCTCTAGTACTCTCATCAGCAGCACTCTCAACACCAGCACTCTCATCAGCAGCACTCTCATCAGCAGTACTCTCATCAGCAGGACTCTCATCAGCAGTACTCTCATCAGCATTGCTCTCATCAGCAGCACTCTACTCAGCAGTACTCCCTTCAGCTATACTCCCATCAGCAGTACTCTCATTTGCAGTAATCTCATCAGCAGCACTCTCATCAGCTGTACTCTCATCAGCAGCACTCTCATCACCAGCACTCTCATCAGCAGCACTCTCGTCAGCAGTACTCTCATCAGCAGCAATCTCATCAGCAGTACTCTCATCAGCAGCACTCTCATCCGCAACACTCTCATCAGCAGCACTTTCATCAGCAGTACTCTCATCAGCAGTACTCTCATCACCAGTACTCTCATCAGCAGCACCCTCATCAGCAATACTCTCATCAGCAGCACTCTCATCAGCAGTACTCTCATCAGCAGTACTCTCATCAGCAGTACTCTCATCAGCAGTACTCTCATCAGCAGTACTCACATCAGCAGCACTGTCATCAGCAGTACCCTCATCAGCAGCACTCTCATCAGCAGTACTCTCATCAGCAGCACTCTTATCAGCAGTAATCTCATCTGCAGTACTCTCATCAGCAGCACTCTCATCAGCAATACACTCATCAGCATTACTCTCATCAGCAGTACTCTGATCAGCAGTACTCTAATCAGCAGGACCCTCATCAGCAATGCTCTGAACAGCACTACTGTGATCAGCAGTACTCTCATCCGCAGTACCCTCATCAGCAATGATCTGATCAGCAGCACTCTAATCAGCAGTACTCTCATCAGCAGCACTCTCATCAGCAGTACTCTCATCAGCAGTACTCTCATCAGCAGCACTTTCATCAGTAGTACTCAAATCATCAGTGCTCTCATCAGCAGCACTGTCATCTGCAGTACTCTCATCAGCAGCACTCTCATCAGCAGTACTCTCATCAGCAGCACTCTCATCAGCAGCAATCTCATCAGCAGCACTCTCATCTGCTGTGCTCTCATCAGCAGCACTCTCATCACCAGCACTCTCATCAGCAGCACTCTCGTCAGCAGTACTCTCATCAGCAGCACTCTCATCAGCTGTACTCTCATCAGCAGCACTCTCATCAGCAGCACTCTCATCAGCAGTACTCTCATCAGCAGTACTCTCATCAGCAGCACTCTCATCAGTAGCACTCTCATCTCTAGTACTCTCATCAGCAGCACTCTCAACACCAGCACTCTCATCAGCAGCACTCTCATCAGCAGTACTCTCATCAGCAGGACTCTCATCAGCAGTACTCTCATCAGCATTGCTCTCATCAGCAGCACTCTACTCAGCAGTACTCCCTTCAGCTATACTCCCATCAGCAGTACTCTCATTTGCAGTAATCTCATCAGCAGCACTCTCATCAGCTGTACTCTCATCAGCAGCACTCTCATCACCAGCACTCTCATCAGCAGCACTCTCGTCAGCAGTACTCTCATCAGCAGCAATCTCATCAGCAGTACTCTCATCAGCAGCACTCTCATCCGCAACACTCTCATCAGCAGCACTTTCATCAGCAGTACTCTCATCAGCAGTACTCTCATCACCAGCACTCTCATCAGCAGCACTCTCATCAGTAGTACTCTCATCTGCAGCTCTCTCATCAGCAGTACTCTCATCAGCAGCACTCTCATCATCAGCACTCTAATCAGCAGTACTTTCATCAGCATTGCTCTCATCAGCAGCACTCTCATCAGCAGTAAACTCATCTGCATCACTCTAATCAGCAATACTCTCATCAGCATTGCTCTCATCAGCAGCACTCTACTCAGCAGTACTCCTATCAGCTATACTCCCATCAGCAGTACTCTCATTTGCAGTAATCTCATCAGCAGTACTCTCATCAGCACTAATCACGTCAGCAATACTTTCATCAGCAGTACTCCCATCAGCAGAACTCTCATCAGCAGTACTCTGATCAGCAACACTCTCATCTGCAGTAATCTCATCAGCAATACTCTCATCAGCAATCCTCTGATCTGCAGCACTCTGATCAGCAGTAATCTCATCAGCAGCACTCTTATCTGCAGTACTCTCATTAGCAGCATTCTTATCAGCAGTACTCTCATCAGCAATCCTCTGATCAGTAGCACTCTGATCAGCAGTACTCTGATCAACACTGCTCTGATCAGCAGTACTCTCATCAGCAGTGCCCTCATCCGCAATGCTCTGATCACAACTACTCTGATCAGCAGTGCCCTCATCAGCAGCACTCTCATCAGCAGTATTCGGATCAGCAGCCCTCTGTTCGCCAGAATTCTGATCAGCAGCACTCTCATCAGCAGTACTCTGATCAGCAGTACTCTCATCAGCAGCACTCTCATCAGCTATACAATGATCAGTAATACTCTGTTCAGCAGTACTCTCATCACCAGTACTCTCATCAGCAGCACTCTGATCAGCAGCACTCTCATCAGCAGTACTCTTAACAGCAATACACTCATCAGCAGTACTCTCATCAGCAGCACTCTCATCAGCAGTACTCTCATCAGCAGCACTCTCATCAGCAGCAATCTCATCAGCAGCACTCTCATCTGCTGTGCTCTCATCAGCAGCACTCTCATCACCAGCACTCTCATCAGCAGCACTCTCGTCAGCAGTACTCTCATCAGCAGCACTCTCATCAGCTGTACTCTCATCAGCAGCACTCTCATCAGCAGCACTCTCATCAGCAGTACTCTCATCAGCAGTACTCTCATCAGCAGCACTCTCATCAGTAGCACTCTCATCTCTAGTACTCTCATCAGCAGCACTCTCAACACCAGCACTCTCATCAGCAGCACTCTCATCAGCAGTACTCTCATCAGCAGGACTCTCATCAGCAGTACTCTCATCAGCATTGCTCTCATCAGCAGCACTCTACTCAGCAGTACTCCCTTCAGCTATACTCCCATCAGCAGTACTCTCATTTGCAGTAATCTCATCAGCAGCACTCTCATCAGCTGTACTCTCATCAGCAGCACTCTCATCACCAGCACTCTCATCAGCAGCACTCTCGTCAGCAGTACTCTCATCAGCAGCAATCTCATCAGCAGTACTCTCATCAGCAGCACTCTCATCCGCAACACTCTCATCAGCAGCACTTTCATCAGCAGTACTCTCATCAGCAGTACTCTCATCACCAGTACTCTCATCAGCAGCACCCTCATCAGCAATACTCTCATCAGCAGCACTCTCATCAGCAGTACTCTCATCAGCAGTACTCTCATCAGCAGTACTCTCATCAGCAGTACTCTCATCAGCAGTACTCACATCAGCAGCACTGTCATCAGCAGTACCCTCATCAGCAGCACTCTCATCAGCAGTACTCTCATCAGCAGCACTCTTATCAGCAGTAATCTCATCTGCAGTACTCTCATCAGCAGCACTCTCATCAGCAATACACTCATCAGCATTACTCTCATCAGCAGTACTCTGATCAGCAGTACTCTAATCAGCAGGACCCTCATCAGCAATGCTCTGAACAGCACTACTGTGATCAGCAGTACTCTCATCCGCAGTACCCTCATCAGCAATGATCTGATCAGCAGCACTCTAATCAGCAGTACTCTCATCAGCAGTACTCTCATCAGCAGTACTCTCATCAGCAGTACTCTCATCAGCAGCACTTTCATCAGTAGTACTCAAATCATCAGTGCTCTCATCAGCAGCACTGTCATCTGCAGTACTCTCATCAGCAGCACTCTCATCAGCAGTACTCTCATCAGCAGCACTCTCATCAGCAGCAATCTCATCAGCAGCACTCTCATCTGCTGTGCTCTCATCAGCAGCACTCTCATCACCAGCACTCTCATCAGCAGCACTCTCGTCAGCAGTACTCTCATCAGCAGCACTCTCATCAGCTGTACTCTCATCAGCAGCACTCTCATCAGCAGCACTCTCATCAGCAGTACTCTCATCAGCAGTACTCTCATCAGCAGCACTCTCATCAGTAGCACTCTCATCTCTAGTACTCTCATCAGCAGCACTCTCAACACCAGCACTCTCATCAGCAGCACTCTCATCAGCAGTACTCTCATCAGCAGGACTCTCATCAGCAGTACTCTCATCAGCATTGCTCTCATCAGCAGCACTCTACTCAGCAGTACTCCCTTCAGCTATACTCCCATCAGCAGTACTCTCATTTGCAGTAATCTCATCAGCAGCACTCTCATCAGCTGTACTCTCATCAGCAGCACTCTCATCACCAGCACTCTCATCAGCAGCACTCTCGTCAGCAGTACTCTCATCAGCAGCAATCTCATCAGCAGTACTCTCATCAGCAGCACTCTCATCCGCAACACTCTCATCAGCAGCACTTTCATCAGCAGTACTCTCATCAGCAGTACTCTCATCACCAGCACTCTCATCAGCAGCACTCTCATCAGTAGTACTCTCATCTGCAGCTCTCTCATCAGCAGTACTCTCATCAGCAGCACTCTCATCATCAGCACTCTAATCAGCAGTACTTTCATCAGCATTGCTCTCATCAGCAGCACTCTCATCAGCAGTAAACTCATCTGCATCACTCTAATCAGCAATACTCTCATCAGCATTGCTCTCATCAGCAGCACTCTACTCAGCAGTACTCCTATCAGCTATACTCCCATCAGCAGTACTCTCATTTGCAGTAATCTCATCAGCAGTACTCTCATCAGCACTAATCACGTCAGCAATACTTTCATCAGCAGTACTCCCATCAGCAGAACTCTCATCAGCAGTACTCTGATCAGCAACACTCTCATCTGCAGTAATCTCATCAGCAATACTCTCATCAGCAATCCTCTGATCTGCAGCACTCTGATCAGCAGTAATCTCATCAGCAGCACTCTTATCTGCAGTACTCTCATTAGCAGCATTCTTATCAGCAGTACTCTCATCAGCAATCCTCTGATCAGTAGCACTCTGATCAGCAGTACTCTGATCAACACTGCTCTGATCAGCAGTACTCTCATCAGCAGTGCCCTCATCCGCAATGCTCTGATCACAACTACTCTGATCAGCAGTGCCCTCATCAGCAGCACTCTCATCAGCAGTATTCGGATCAGCAGCCCTCTGTTCGCCAGAATTCTGATCAGCAGCACTCTCATCAGCAGTACTCTGATCAGCAGTACTCTCATCAGCAGCACTCTCATCAGCTATACAATGATCAGTAATACTCTGTTCAGCAGTACTCTCATCACCAGTACTCTCATCAGCAGCACTCTGATCAGCAGCACTCTCATCAGCAGTACTCTTAACAGCAATACACTCATCAGCATTACTCTCATCAGTAGTACTCTGATCAGCAGTACTCTCTTCACCAGTACTCTCATCAGCAATGCTCCGAACAGCACTACTGTGATCAGCAGTACTCTCAACAGCAGTACCCTCATCAGCAATGCTCTGATCAGCAGTACTCTCATCCGCAGTACTCTCATCAGCAGCACTCTCATCAGCAGTACTCTCATCAGCAGCACCCTCATCAGCAATACTCTCATCAGCAGCACTCTCATCAGCAGTACTCTCATCAGCAGTACTCTCATCAGCAGTACTCTCATCAGCAGTACTCTGATCAGCAGTACTCTCATCAGCAGTACCCTCATCAGCAATGCTCTGAACAGCACTACTGTGATCAGCAGTACTCTCATCCGCAGTACCCTCATCAGCAATGATCTGATCAGCAGCACTCTAATCAGCACTACTCTCATCAGCAGCACTCTCATCAGCAGTACTCTCATCAGCAGCACCCTCATCAGCAGTACTCTCATCAGCAGCACTCTCATCAGCAGTACTCTCATCAGCAGTACTCTCATCAGCAGTACTCTCATCAGCAGTACTCTCATCAGCAGTACTCTCATCAGCAGTACTCACATCAGCAGCACTGTCATCAGCAGTACCCTCATCAGCAGCACTCTCATCAGCAGTACTCTCATCAGCAGCACTCTTATCAGCAGTAATCTCATCTGCAGTACTCTCATCAGCAGCACTCTCATCAGCAATACACTCATCAGCATTACTCTCATCAGCAGTACTCTGATCAGCAGTACTCTAATCAGCAGGACCCTCATCAGCAATGCTCTGAACAGCACTACTGTGATCAGCAGTACTCTCATCCGCAGTACCCTCATCAGCAATGATCTGATCAGCAGCACTCTAATCAGCAGTACTCTCATCAGCAGTACTCTCATCAGCAGTACTCTCATCAGCAGTACTCTCATCAGCAGCACTTTCATCAGTAGTACTCAAATCATCAGTGCTCTCATCAGCAGCACTGTCATCTGCAGTACTCTCATCAGCAGCACTCTCATCAGCAGTACTCTCATCAGCAGCACTCTCATCAGCAGCAATCTCATCAGCAGCACTCTCATCTGCTGTGCTCTCATCAGCAGCACTCTCATCACCAGCACTCTCATCAGCAGCACTCTCGTCAGCAGTACTCTCATCAGCAGCACTCTCATCAGATGTACTCTCATCAGCAGCACTCTCATCAGCAGCACTCTCATCAGCAGTACTCTCATCAGCAGTACTCTCATCAGCAGCACTCTCATCAGTAGCACTCTCATCTCTAGTACTCTCATCAGCAGCACTCTCAACACCAGCACTCTCATCAGCAGCACTCTCATCAGCAATACACTCATCAGCAGTACTCTCATCAGCCGTACCTTCATCAGCAATGCTCTGAACAGCACTACTGTGATCAGCAGTACCCTCATCAGCAATGCTCTGATCAGCAGCACTCTCATCAGCAGTACTCTCATCAGCAGCACTCTCATCAGCAGTACTCTCATCAGCAGCACCCTCATCAGCAGTACTCTCATCAGCAACACTCTCATCAGCTATACAATGATCAGTAATACTCTGTTCAGCAGTACTCTCATCACCAGTACTCTCATCAGCAGCACTCTGATCAGCAGCACTCTCATCAGCAGTACTCTTATCAGCAATACACTCATCAGCATTACTCTCATCAGCAGTACTCTGATCAGCATTACTCTGATCAGCAGTACTCTCATCAGCAATACACTCATCAGCATTACTCTCATCAGCAATACTCTCATCAGCATTGCTCTCATCAGCAGCAATCTCACCAGCAGTACTCTCATCTGCATCACTCTAATCAGCAGTACCCGCATCAGCAATATTCCCATCAGCAGCACTCTCATCAGCAGCGCTCTCATCAGCAGTACTCTCATCAGCAGCACTCAGATCATCAGTACTCTGATCAGCAGAACTCTCATCTGCAGCACTCTCGTCAGCAACACTCTAATCAGCATTACTCTCATCAGCAGTACTCTGATCAGCAGTACTCTCATTAGCAGTACCTTCATCAGCAATGCTCTGATCAGCAGCACTCTCATCAGCAGTACTCTCATCAGCAGCACACTCATCAGCAGTACTCTCATCAGCAGCACCCTCATCAGCAGTACTCTCATCACCAACACCCTCATCAGCAACACTCTCATCAGCATTACTCTCAACAGCAGTACTCTCATCAGCTGCACTCTTATCAGCAGTAATCTCATCAGCAGTACTCTCATCAGCAGCACTCTCATCAGCAATACACTCATCAGCATTACTCTCATCAGCAGTACTCTGATCAGCAGTACTCTCACTAGCAGTACCTTCATCAGCAATGCTCTGAGCAGCACTACTGTGATCAGAAGTACCCTCATCAGCAATGCTCTGATCAGCAGCACTCTCATCAGCAGTACTCTCATCAGCAGCACTCTCATCAGCAGTACTCTCATCAGCAGCACCCTCATCAGCAGTACTCTCATCAGCAACACTCTCATCTGCAGTAATCTCATCAGCAGTACTCTCATCAGCAGTACGCTGATCAGCAGTATTCCCAACAGCATCACTCTGATCTGCAACCACGTTCATCAGCAATATTCCCATCAGCAGCACTCTCATCAGCAGCACTCTCATCAGCAGTACTCTCATCAGCAGCACTCAGACCATCAGTACTCTGATCAGCAGAACTCTCATCTGCAGCACTCTCGTCAGCAACACTCTAATCAGCTGTACTCTCATCGTCAGTACTCTGATCAGCAGTACTTTCATGAGCATCAATCTGATCTGCAAGCACGTTCATCAGCAATAGTCTCATCAGCAGTACTCTGTTCAGCAATACTCTCATCAGCATTGCTCTCATCAGCAGCAATCTCATCAGCAGTACTCTCCTCTGCATCACTCTAATCAGCAGTACTCCCATCAGCAATATTCCCATCATCATTACTCTCATCTGCAGTAATATTATCAGCAGTACTCTCATCTGCACTACTCTCGTCAGCAGTACTCTCATCAGCAGTACTCCTATCAGCAGTACTCTCATCAGCAGTAATCTCATCTGTCACACTCTCACAGCATTACTCTCATCAGCAGCACTCTCATCAGCAGTAATCTGATCAGCAGTACTCTCATCTGCAGTAATCTCATCAGCAGTACTCTCATCAGCAGTACTCTCATCAGCAGTACTCTCATCAGCAGTACTCTCATCAGCAGCACTTTCATCAGTAGTACTCAAATCATCAGTGCTCTCATCAGCAGCACTGTCATCTGCAGTACTCTCATCAGCAGCACTCTCATCAGCAGTACTCTCATCAGCAGCACTCTCATCAGCAGCAATCTCATCAGCAGCACTCTCATCTGCTGTGCTCTCATCAGCAGCACTCTCATCACCAGCACTCTCATCAGCAGCACTCTCGTCAGCAGTACTCTCATCAGCAGCACTCTCATCAGCTGTACTCTCATCAGCAGCACTCTCATCAGCAGCACTCTCATCAGCAGTACTCTCATCAGCAGTACTCTCATCAGCAGCACTCTCATCAGTAGCACTCTCATCTCTAGTACTCTCATCAGCAGCACTCTCAACACCAGCACTCTCATCAGCAGCACTCTCATCAGCAGTACTCTCATCAGCAGGACTCTCATCAGCAGTACTCTCATCAGCATTGCTCTCATCAGCAGCACTCTACTCAGCAGTACTCCCTTCAGCTATACTCCCATCAGCAGTACTCTCATTTGCAGTAATCTCATCAGCAGCACTCTCATCAGCTGTACTCTCATCAGCAGCACTCTCATCACCAGCACTCTCATCAGCAGCACTCTCGTCAGCAGTACTCTCATCAGCAGCAATCTCATCAGCAGTACTCTCATCAGCAGCACTCTCATCCGCAACACTCTCATCAGCAGCACTTTCATCAGCAGTACTCTCATCAGCAGTACTCTCATCACCAGTACTCTCATCAGCAGCACCCTCATCAGCAATACTCTCATCAGCAGCACTCTCATCAGCAGTACTCTCATCAGCAGTACTCTCATCAGCAGTACTCTCATCAGCAGTACTCTCATCAGCAGTACTCACATCAGCAGCACTGTCATCAGCAGTACCCTCATCAGCAGCACTCTCATCAGCAGTACTCTCATCAGCAGCACTCTTATCAGCAGTAATCTCATCTGCAGTACTCTCATCAGCAGCACTCTCATCAGCAATACACTCATCAGCATTACTCTCATCAGCAGTACTCTGATCAGCAGTACTCTAATCAGCAGGACCCTCATCAGCAATGCTCTGAACAGCACTACTGTGATCAGCAGTACTCTCATCCGCAGTACCCTCATCAGCAATGATCTGATCAGCAGCACTCTAATCAGCAGTACTCTCATCAGCAGCACTCTCATCAGCAGTACTCTCATCAGCAGTACTCTCATCAGCAGCACTTTCATCAGTAGTACTCAAATCATCAGTGCTCTCATCAGCAGCACTGTCATCTGCAGTACTCTCATCAGCAGCACTCTCATCAGCAGTACTCTCATCAGCAGCACTCTCATCAGCAGCAATCTCATCAGCAGCACTCTCATCTGCTGTGCTCTCATCAGCAGCACTCTCATCACCAGCACTCTCATCAGCAGCACTCTCGTCAGCAGTACTCTCATCAGCAGCACTCTCATCAGCTGTACTCTCATCAGCAGCACTCTCATCAGCAGCACTCTCATCAGCAGTACTCTCATCAGCAGTACTCTCATCAGCAGCACTCTCATCAGTAGCACTCTCATCTCTAGTACTCTCATCAGCAGCACTCTCAACACCAGCACTCTCATCAGCAGCACTCTCATCAGCAGTACTCTCATCAGCAGGACTCTCATCAGCAGTACTCTCATCAGCATTGCTCTCATCAGCAGCACTCTACTCAGCAGTACTCCCTTCAGCTATACTCCCATCAGCAGTACTCTCATTTGCAGTAATCTCATCAGCAGCACTCTCATCAGCTGTACTCTCATCAGCAGCACTCTCATCACCAGCACTCTCATCAGCAGCACTCTCGTCAGCAGTACTCTCATCAGCAGCAATCTCATCAGCAGTACTCTCATCAGCAGCACTCTCATCCGCAACACTCTCATCAGCAGCACTTTCATCAGCAGTACTCTCATCAGCAGTACTCTCATCACCAGCACTCTCATCAGCAGCACTCTCATCAGTAGTACTCTCATCTGCAGCTCTCTCATCAGCAGTACTCTCATCAGCAGCACTCTCATCATCAGCACTCTAATCAGCAGTACTTTCATCAGCATTGCTCTCATCAGCAGCACTCTCATCAGCAGTAAACTCATCTGCATCACTCTAATCAGCAATACTCTCATCAGCATTGCTCTCATCAGCAGCACTCTACTCAGCAGTACTCCTATCAGCTATACTCCCATCAGCAGTACTCTCATTTGCAGTAATCTCATCAGCAGTACTCTCATCAGCACTAATCACGTCAGCAATACTTTCATCAGCAGTACTCCCATCAGCAGAACTCTCATCAGCAGTACTCTGATCAGCAACACTCTCATCTGCAGTAATCTCATCAGCAATACTCTCATCAGCAATCCTCTGATCTGCAGCACTCTGATCAGCAGTAATCTCATCAGCAGCACTCTTATCTGCAGTACTCTCATTAGCAGCATTCTTATCAGCAGTACTCTCATCAGCAATCCTCTGATCAGTAGCACTCTGATCAGCAGTACTCTGATCAACACTGCTCTGATCAGCAGTACTCTCATCAGCAGTGCCCTCATCCGCAATGCTCTGATCACAACTACTCTGATCAGCAGTGCCCTCATCAGCAGCACTCTCATCAGCAGTATTCGGATCAGCAGCCCTCTGTTCGCCAGAATTCTGATCAGCAGCACTCTCATCAGCAGTACTCTGATCAGCAGTACTCTCATCAGCAGCACTCTCATCAGCTATACAATGATCAGTAATACTCTGTTCAGCAGTACTCTCATCACCAGTACTCTCATCAGCAGCACTCTGATCAGCAGCACTCTCATCAGCAGTACTCTTAACAGCAATACACTCATCAGCATTACTCTCATCAGTAGTACTCTGATCAGCAGTACTCTCTTCACCAGTACTCTCATCAGCAATGCTCCGAACAGCACTACTGTGATCAGCAGTACTCTCAACAGCAGTACCCTCATCAGCAATGCTCTGATCAGCAGTACTCTCATCCGCAGTACTCTCATCAGCAGCACTCTCATCAGCAGTACTCTCATCAGCAGCACCCTCATCAGCAATACTCTCATCAGCAGCACTCTCATCCGCAGTACTCTCATCAGCAGTACTCTCATCAGCAGTACTCTCATCAGCAGTACTCTGATCAGCAGTACTCTAATCAGCAGTACCCTCATCAGCAATGCTCTGAACAGCACTACTGTGATCAGCAGTACTCTCATCCGCAGTACCCTCATCAGCAATGATCTGATCAGCAGCACTCTAATCAGCACTACTCTCATCAGCAGCACTCTCATCAGCAGTACTCTCATCAGCAGCACCCTCATCAGCAGTACTCTCATCAGCAGCACTCTCATCAGCAGTACTCTCATCAGCAGTACTCTCATCAGCAGCACTTTCATCAGTAGTACTCAAATCTTCAGTGCTCTCATCAGCAGCACTGTCATCTGCAGTACTCTCATCAGCAGCACTCTCATCAACAGTACTCTCATCAGCAGTACTCTCATCAGCAGCAATCTCATCAGCAGCACTCTCATCTGCTGTGCTCTCATCAGCAGCACTCTCATCACCAGCACTC
Source organism: Carcharodon carcharias (assembly GCF_017639515.1). Lineage (NCBI taxonomy): Eukaryota > Metazoa > Chordata > Chondrichthyes > Lamniformes > Lamnidae > Carcharodon > Carcharodon carcharias. The sequence goes on from NC_054488.1 coordinate 60,763,913, forward strand.
TCATCAGCAGCACTCTCGTCAGCAGTACTCTCATCAGCAGCACTCTCATCAGCTGTACTCTCATCAGCAGCACTCTCATCAGCAGCAATCTGATCAGCAGCACTCTCATCAGCAGTACTCTCTTCAGCAGTACTCTCATCAGCAGCACTCTCATCAGCAGCACTCTCATCTCTAGTACTCTCATCAGCAGCACTCTCATCAGCTGCACTCTCATCAGCAGCACTCTCATCAGCAGTACTCTCATCAGCAGGACTCTCATCAGCAGTACTCTCATCAGCATTGCTCTCATCAGCAGCACTCTACTCAGCAGTACTCCCTTCAGCTATACTCCCATCAGCAGCACTCTCATCAGCAGTAAACTCATCAGCCGTAATCTCATCTGCACTACACTCGTCAGCAATACTCTCTTCAGCAGTACTCTCATCAGCAGTACTCTCATCAGCAATATTCTGATCAGCAGTACTCTAATCAGCAGTACTCTCATGAGCAATACTCTCATCAGATATACTTTCAGCAGTACTCTCATCAGCAGTACTCTCATCACCAACACCCTCATCAGCAACACTCTCAACAGCAGTACTCTCAACAGCAGTACTCTCATCAGCTGCACTCTAATCAGCAGTACTTTCATCAGCATTGCTCTCATCAGCAGCACTCTCATCAGCAGTAAACTCATATGGATCACTCTAATCAGCAATACTCTCATCAGCATTGCTCTCATCAGCAGCACTCTACTCAGCAGTACTCCTATCAGCTATACTCCCATCAGCAGTACTCTCATTTGCAGTAATCTCATCAGCCGTAATCTCATCTGCACTACACTCGTCAGCAATACTCTCTTCAGCAGTACTCTCATCAGCAGTACTCTCATCAGCAATATTCTGATCAGCAGTACTCTAATCAGCAGTACTCTCATGAGCAATACTCTCATCAGATATACTTTCAGCAGTACTCTCATCAGCAGTACTCTCATCACCAACACCCTCATCAGCAACACTCTCATCAGCAGTACTCTCAACAGCAGTACTCTCATCAGCTGCACTCTTATCAGCATTAATCTCATCAGCAGTACTCTCATCAGCAGCACTCTCATCAGCAATACACTCATCAGCAGTACTCTCATCAGCCGTACCTTCATCAGCAATGCTCTGAACAGCACTACTGTGATCAGCAGTACCCTCATCAGCAATGCTCTGATCAGCAGCACTCTCATCAGCAGTACTCTCATCAGCAGCACTCTCATCAGCAGTACTCTCATCAGCAGCACCCTCATCAGCAGTACTCTCATCAGCAACACTCTCATCAGCTATACAATGATCAGTAATACTCTGTTCAGCAGTACTCTCATCACCAGTACTCTCATCAGCAGCACTCTGATCAGCAGCACTCTCATCAGCAGTACTCTTATCAGCAATACACTCATCAGCATTACTCTCATCAGCAGTACTCTGATCAGCATTACTCTGATCAGCAGTACTCTCATCAGCAATACACTCATCAGCATTACTCTCATCAGCAATACTCTCATCAGCATTGCTCTCATCAGCAGCAATCTCAGCAGCAGTACTCTCATCTGCATCACTCTAATCAGCAGTACCCGCATCAGCAATATTCCCATCAGCAGCACTCTCATCAGCAGCGCTCTCATCAGCAGTACTCTCATCAGCAGCACTCAGATCATCAGTACTCTGATCAGCAGAACTCTCATCTGCAGCACTCTCGTCAGCAACACTCTAATCAGCATTACTCTCATCAGCAGTACTCTGATCAGCAGTACTCTCATTAGCAGTACCTTCATCAGCAATGCTCTGATCAGCAGCACTCTCATCAGCAGTACTCTCATCAGCAGCACACTCATCAGCAGTACTCTCATCAGCAGCACCCTCATCAGCAGTACTCTCATCACCAACACCCTCATCAGCAACACTCTCATCAGCATTACTCTCAACAGCAGTACTCTCATCAGCTGCACTCTTATCAGCAGTAATCTCATCAGCAGTACTCTCATCAGCAGCACTCTCATCAGCAATACACTCATCAGCATTACTCTCATCAGCAGTACTCTGATCAGCAGTACTCTCACTAGCAGTACCTTCATCAGCAATGCTCTGAGCAGCACTACTGTGATCAGAAGTACCCTCATCAGCAATGCTCTGATCAGCAGCACTCTCATCAGCAGTACTCTCATCAGCAGCACTCTCATCAGCAGTACTCTCATCAGCAGCACCCTCATCAGCAGTACTCTCATCAGCAACACTCTCATCTGCAGTAATCTCATCAGCAGTACTCTCATCAGCAGTACGCTGATCAGCAGTATTCCCAACAGCATCACTCTGATCTGCAACCACGTTCATCAGCAATATTCCCATCAGCAGCACTCTCATCAGCAGCACTCTCATCAGCAGTACTCTCATCAGCAGCACTCAGACCATCAGTACTCTGATCAGCAGAACTCTCATCTGCAGCACTCTCGTCAGCAACACTCTAATCAGCTGTACTCTCATCGTCAGTACTCTGATCAGCAGTACTTTCATGAGCATCAATCTGATCTGCAAGCACGTTCATCAGCAATAGTCTCATCAGCAGTACTCTGTTCAGCAATACTCTCATCAGCATTGCTCTCATCAGCAGCAATCTCATCAGCAGTACTCTCCTCTGCATCACTCTAATCAGCAGTACTCCCATCAGCAATATTCCCATCATCATTACTCTCATCTGCAGTAATATTATCAGCAGTACTCTCATCTGCACTACTCTCGTCAGCAGTACTCTCATCAGCAGTACTCCTATCAGCAGTACTCTCATCAGCAGTAATCTCATCTGTCACACTCTCACAGCATTACTCTCATCAGCAGCACTCTCATCAGCAGTAATCTGATCAGCAGTACTCTCATCTGCAGTAATCTCATCAGCAGTACTCTCATCAGCAGTACTCTCATCAGCAGTACTCTCATCAGCAGTACTCTCATCAGCAGCACTTTCATCAGTAGTACTCAAATCATCAGTGCTCTCATCAGCAGCACTGTCATCTGCAGTACTCTCATCAGCAGCACTCTCATCAGCAGTACTCTCATCAGCAGCACTCTCATCAGCAGCAATCTCATCAGCAGCACTCTCATCTGCTGTGCTCTCATCAGCAGCACTCTCATCACCAGCACTCTCATCAGCAGCACTCTCGTCAGCAGTACTCTCATCAGCAGCACTCTCATCAGCTGTACTCTCATCAGCAGCACTCTCATCAGCAGCACTCTCATCAGCAGTACTCTCATCAGCAGTACTCTCATCAGCAGCACTCTCATCAGTAGCACTCTCATCTCTAGTACTCTCATCAGCAGCACTCTCAACACCAGCACTCTCATCAGCAGCACTCTCATCAGCAGTACTCTCATCAGCAGGACTCTCATCAGCAGTACTCTCATCAGCATTGCTCTCATCAGCAGCACTCTACTCAGCAGTACTCCCTTCAGCTATACTCCCATCAGCAGTACTCTCATTTGCAGTAATCTCATCAGCAGCACTCTCATCAGCTGTACTCTCATCAGCAGCACTCTCATCACCAGCACTCTCATCAGCAGCACTCTCGTCAGCAGTACTCTCATCAGCAGCAATCTCATCAGCAGTACTCTCATCAGCAGCACTCTCATCCGCAACACTCTCATCAGCAGCACTTTCATCAGCAGTACTCTCATCAGCAGTACTCTCATCACCAGTACTCTCATCAGCAGCACCCTCATCAGCAATACTCTCATCAGCAGCACTCTCATCAGCAGTACTCTCATCAGCAGTACTCTCATCAGCAGTACTCTCATCAGCAGTACTCTCATCAGCAGTACTCACATCAGCAGCACTGTCATCAGCAGTACCCTCATCAGCAGCACTCTCATCAGCAGTACTCTCATCAGCAGCACTCTTATCAGCAGTAATCTCATCTGCAGTACTCTCATCAGCAGCACTCTCATCAGCAATACACTCATCAGCATTACTCTCATCAGCAGTACTCTGATCAGCAGTACTCTAATCAGCAGGACCCTCATCAGCAATGCTCTGAACAGCACTACTGTGATCAGCAGTACTCTCATCCGCAGTACCCTCATCAGCAATGATCTGATCAGCAGCACTCTAATCAGCAGTACTCTCATCAGCAGCACTCTCATCAGCAGTACTCTCATCAGCAGTACTCTCATCAGCAGCACTTTCATCAGTAGTACTCAAATCATCAGTGCTCTCATCAGCAGCACTGTCATCTGCAGTACTCTCATCAGCAGCACTCTCATCAGCAGTACTCTCATCAGCAGCACTCTCATCAGCAGCAATCTCATCAGCAGCACTCTCATCTGCTGTGCTCTCATCAGCAGCACTCTCATCACCAGCACTCTCATCAGCAGCACTCTCGTCAGCAGTACTCTCATCAGCAGCACTCTCATCAGCTGTACTCTCATCAGCAGCACTCTCATCAGCAGCACTCTCATCAGCAGTACTCTCATCAGCAGTACTCTCATCAGCAGCACTCTCATCAGTAGCACTCTCATCTCTAGTACTCTCATCAGCAGCACTCTCAACACCAGCACTCTCATCAGCAGCACTCTCATCAGCAGTACTCTCATCAGCAGGACTCTCATCAGCAGTACTCTCATCAGCATTGCTCTCATCAGCAGCACTCTACTCAGCAGTACTCCCTTCAGCTATACTCCCATCAGCAGTACTCTCATTTGCAGTAATCTCATCAGCAGCACTCTCATCAGCTGTACTCTCATCAGCAGCACTCTCATCACCAGCACTCTCATCAGCAGCACTCTCGTCAGCAGTACTCTCATCAGCAGCAATCTCATCAGCAGTACTCTCATCAGCAGCACTCTCATCCGCAACACTCTCATCAGCAGCACTTTCATCAGCAGTACTCTCATCAGCAGTACTCTCATCACCAGCACTCTCATCAGCAGCACTCTCATCAGTAGTACTCTCATCTGCAGCTCTCTCATCAGCAGTACTCTCATCAGCAGCACTCTCATCATCAGCACTCTAATCAGCAGTACTTTCATCAGCATTGCTCTCATCAGCAGCACTCTCATCAGCAGTAAACTCATCTGCATCACTCTAATCAGCAATACTCTCATCAGCATTGCTCTCATCAGCAGCACTCTACTCAGCAGTACTCCTATCAGCTATACTCCCATCAGCAGTACTCTCATTTGCAGTAATCTCATCAGCAGTACTCTCATCAGCACTAATCACGTCAGCAATACTTTCATCAGCAGTACTCCCATCAGCAGAACTCTCATCAGCAGTACTCTGATCAGCAACACTCTCATCTGCAGTAATCTCATCAGCAATACTCTCATCAGCAATCCTCTGATCTGCAGCACTCTGATCAGCAGTAATCTCATCAGCAGCACTCTTATCTGCAGTACTCTCATTAGCAGCATTCTTATCAGCAGTACTCTCATCAGCAATCCTCTGATCAGTAGCACTCTGATCAGCAGTACTCTGATCAACACTGCTCTGATCAGCAGTACTCTCATCAGCAGTGCCCTCATCCGCAATGCTCTGATCACAACTACTCTGATCAGCAGTGCCCTCATCAGCAGCACTCTCATCAGCAGTATTCGGATCAGCAGCCCTCTGTTCGCCAGAATTCTGATCAGCAGCACTCTCATCAGCAGTACTCTGATCAGCAGTACTCTCATCAGCAGCACTCTCATCAGCTATACAATGATCAGTAATACTCTGTTCAGCAGTACTCTCATCACCAGTACTCTCATCAGCAGCACTCTGATCAGCAGCACTCTCATCAGCAGTACTCTTAACAGCAATACACTCATCAGCAGTACTCTCATCAGCAGCACTCTCATCAGCAGTACTCTCATCAGCAGCACTCTCATCAGCAGCAATCTCATCAGCAGCACTCTCATCTGCTGTGCTCTCATCAGCAGCACTCTCATCACCAGCACTCTCATCAGCAGCACTCTCGTCAGCAGTACTCTCATCAGCAGCACTCTCATCAGCTGTACTCTCATCAGCAGCACTCTCATCAGCAGCACTCTCATCAGCAGTACTCTCATCAGCAGTACTCTCATCAGCAGCACTCTCATCAGTAGCACTCTCATCTCTAGTACTCTCATCAGCAGCACTCTCAACACCAGCACTCTCATCAGCAGCACTCTCATCAGCAGTACTCTCATCAGCAGGACTCTCATCAGCAGTACTCTCATCAGCATTGCTCTCATCAGCAGCACTCTACTCAGCAGTACTCCCTTCAGCTATACTCCCATCAGCAGTACTCTCATTTGCAGTAATCTCATCAGCAGCACTCTCATCAGCTGTACTCTCATCAGCAGCACTCTCATCACCAGCACTCTCATCAGCAGCACTCTCGTCAGCAGTACTCTCATCAGCAGCAATCTCATCAGCAGTACTCTCATCAGCAGCACTCTCATCCGCAACACTCTCATCAGCAGCACTTTCATCAGCAGTACTCTCATCAGCAGTACTCTCATCACCAGTACTCTCATCAGCAGCACCCTCATCAGCAATACTCTCATCAGCAGCACTCTCATCAGCAGTACTCTCATCAGCAGTACTCTCATCAGCAGTACTCTCATCAGCAGTACTCTCATCAGCAGTACTCACATCAGCAGCACTGTCATCAGCAGTACCCTCATCAGCAGCACTCTCATCAGCAGTACTCTCATCAGCAGCACTCTTATCAGCAGTAATCTCATCTGCAGTACTCTCATCAGCAGCACTCTCATCAGCAATACACTCATCAGCATTACTCTCATCAGCAGTACTCTGATCAGCAGTACTCTAATCAGCAGGACCCTCATCAGCAATGCTCTGAACAGCACTACTGTGATCAGCAGTACTCTCATCCGCAGTACCCTCATCAGCAATGATCTGATCAGCAGCACTCTAATCAGCAGTACTCTCATCAGCAGTACTCTCATCAGCAGTACTCTCATCAGCAGTACTCTCATCAGCAGCACTTTCATCAGTAGTACTCAAATCATCAGTGCTCTCATCAGCAGCACTGTCATCTGCAGTACTCTCATCAGCAGCACTCTCATCAGCAGTACTCTCATCAGCAGCACTCTCATCAGCAGCAATCTCATCAGCAGCACTCTCATCTGCTGTGCTCTCATCAGCAGCACTCTCATCACCAGCACTCTCATCAGCAGCACTCTCGTCAGCAGTACTCTCATCAGCAGCACTCTCATCAGCTGTACTCTCATCAGCAGCACTCTCATCAGCAGCACTCTCATCAGCAGTACTCTCATCAGCAGTACTCTCATCAGCAGCACTCTCATCAGTAGCACTCTCATCTCTAGTACTCTCATCAGCAGCACTCTCAACACCAGCACTCTCATCAGCAGCACTCTCATCAGCAGTACTCTCATCAGCAGGACTCTCATCAGCAGTACTCTCATCAGCATTGCTCTCATCAGCAGCACTCTACTCAGCAGTACTCCCTTCAGCTATACTCCCATCAGCAGTACTCTCATTTGCAGTAATCTCATCAGCAGCACTCTCATCAGCTGTACTCTCATCAGCAGCACTCTCATCACCAGCACTCTCATCAGCAGCACTCTCGTCAGCAGTACTCTCATCAGCAGCAATCTCATCAGCAGTACTCTCATCAGCAGCACTCTCATCCGCAACACTCTCATCAGCAGCACTTTCATCAGCAGTACTCTCATCAGCAGTACTCTCATCACCAGCACTCTCATCAGCAGCACTCTCATCAGTAGTACTCTCATCTGCAGCTCTCTCATCAGCAGTACTCTCATCAGCAGCACTCTCATCATCAGCACTCTAATCAGCAGTACTTTCATCAGCATTGCTCTCATCAGCAGCACTCTCATCAGCAGTAAACTCATCTGCATCACTCTAATCAGCAATACTCTCATCAGCATTGCTCTCATCAGCAGCACTCTACTCAGCAGTACTCCTATCAGCTATACTCCCATCAGCAGTACTCTCATTTGCAGTAATCTCATCAGCAGTACTCTCATCAGCACTAATCACGTCAGCAATACTTTCATCAGCAGTACTCCCATCAGCAGAACTCTCATCAGCAGTACTCTGATCAGCAACACTCTCATCTGCAGTAATCTCATCAGCAATACTCTCATCAGCAATCCTCTGATCTGCAGCACTCTGATCAGCAGTAATCTCATCAGCAGCACTCTTATCTGCAGTACTCTCATTAGCAGCATTCTTATCAGCAGTACTCTCATCAGCAATCCTCTGATCAGTAGCACTCTGATCAGCAGTACTCTGATCAACACTGCTCTGATCAGCAGTACTCTCATCAGCAGTGCCCTCATCCGCAATGCTCTGATCACAACTACTCTGATCAGCAGTGCCCTCATCAGCAGCACTCTCATCAGCAGTATTCGGATCAGCAGCCCTCTGTTCGCCAGAATTCTGATCAGCAGCACTCTCATCAGCAGTACTCTGATCAGCAGTACTCTCATCAGCAGCACTCTCATCAGCTATACAATGATCAGTAATACTCTGTTCAGCAGTACTCTCATCACCAGTACTCTCATCAGCAGCACTCTGATCAGCAGCACTCTCATCAGCAGTACTCTTAACAGCAATACACTCATCAGCATTACTCTCATCAGTAGTACTCTGATCAGCAGTACTCTCTTCACCAGTACTCTCATCAGCAATGCTCCGAACAGCACTACTGTGATCAGCAGTACTCTCAACAGCAGTACCCTCATCAGCAATGCTCTGATCAGCAGTACTCTCATCCGCAGTACTCTCATCAGCAGCACTCTCATCAGCAGTACTCTCATCAGCAGCACCCTCATCAGCAATACTCTCATCAGCAGCACTCTCATCAGCAGTACTCTCATCAGCAGTACTCTCATCAGCAGTACTCTCATCAGCAGTACTCTGATCAGCAGTACTCTAATCAGCAGTACCCTCATCAGCAATGCTCTGAACAGCACTACTGTGATCAGCAGTACTCTCATCCGCAGTACCCTCATCAGCAATGATCTGATCAGCAGCACTCTAATCAGCACTACTCTCATCAGCAGCACTCTCATCAGCAGTACTCTCATCAGCAGCACCCTCATCAGCAGTACTCTCATCAGCAGCACTCTCATCAGCAGTACTCTCATCAGCAGTACTCTCATCAGCAGCACTTTCATCAGTAGTACTCAAATCTTCAGTGCTCTCATCAGCAGCACTGTCATCTGCAGTACTCTCATCAGCAGCACTCTCATCAACAGTACTCTCATCAGCAGTACTCTCATCAGCAGCAATCTCATCAGCAGCACTCTCATCTGCTGTGCTCTCATCAGCAGCACTCTCATCACCAGCACTCTCATCAGCAGCACTCTCGTCAGCAGTACTCTCATCAGCAGCACTCTCATCAGCTGTACTCTCATCAGCAGCACTCTCATCAGCAGCAATCTGATCAGCAGCACTCTCATCAGCAGTACTCTCTTCAGCAGTACTCTCATCAGCAGCACTCTCATCAGCAGCACTCTCATCTCTAGTACTCTCATCAGCAGCACTCTCATCAGCTGCACTCTCATCAGCAGCACTCTCATCAGCAGTACTCTCATCAGCAGGACTCTCATCAGCAGTACTCTCATCAGCATTGCTCTCATCAGCAGCACTCTACTCAGCAGTACTCCCTTCAGCTATACTCCCATCAGCAGCACTCTCATCAGCAGTAAACTCATCAGCCGTAATCTCATCTGCACTACACTCGTCAGCAATACTCTCTTCAGCAGTACTCTCATCAGCAGTACTCTCATCAGCAATATTCTGATCAGCAGTACTCTAATCAGCAGTACTCTCATGAGCAATACTCTCATCAGATATACTTTCAGCAGTACTCTCATCAGCAGTACTCTCATCACCAACACCCTCATCAGCAACACTCTCAACAGCAGTACTCTCAACAGCAGTACTCTCATCAGCTGCACTCTAATCAGCAGTACTTTCATCAGCATTGCTCTCATCAGCAGCACTCTCATCAGCAGTAAACTCATATGGATCACTCTAATCAGCAATACTCTCATCAGCATTGCTCTCATCAGCAGCACTCTACTCAGCAGTACTCCTATCAGCTATACTCCCATCAGCAGTACTCTCATTTGCAGTAATCTCATCAGCCGTAATCTCATCTGCACTACACTCGTCAGCAATACTCTCTTCAGCAGTACTCTCATCAGCAGTACTCTCATCAGCAATATTCTGATCAGCAGTACTCTAATCAGCAGTACTCTCATGAGCAATACTCTCATCAGATATACTTTCAGCAGTACTCTCATCAGCAGTACTCTCATCACCAACACCCTCATCAGCAACACTCTCATCAGCAGTACTCTCAACAGCAGTACTCTCATCAGCTGCACTCTTATCAGCATTAATCTCATCAGCAGTACTCTCATCAGCAGCACTCTCATCAGCAATACACTCATCAGCAGTACTCTCATCAGCCGTACCTTCATCAGCAATGCTCTGAACAGCACTACTGTGATCAGCAGTACCCTCATCAGCAATGCTCTGATCAGCAGCACTCTCATCAGCAGTACTCTCATCAGCAGCACTCTCATCAGCAGTACTCTCATCAGCAGCACCCTCATCAGCAGTACTCTCATCAGCAACACTCTCATCAGCTATACAATGATCAGTAATACTCTGTTCAGCAGTACTCTCATCACCAGTACTCTCATCAGCAGCACTCTGATCAGCAGCACTCTCATCAGCAGTACTCTTATCAGCAATACACTCATCAGCATTACTCTCATCAGCAGTACTCTGATCAGCATTACTCTGATCAGCAGTACTCTCATCAGCAATACACTCATCAGCATTACTCTCATCAGCAATACTCTCATCAGCATTGCTCTCATCAGCAGCAATCTCACCAGCAGTACTCTCATCTGCATCACTCTAATCAGCAGTACCCGCATCAGCAATATTCCCATCAGCAGCACTCTCATCAGCAGCGCTCTCATCAGCAGTACTCTCATCAGCAGCACTCAGATCATCAGTACTCTGATCAGCAGAACTCTCATCTGCAGCACTCTCGTCAGCAACACTCTAATCAGCTGTACTCTCATCAGCAGTACTCTGATCAGCAGTACTTTCATGAGCATCAATCTGATCTGCAAGCACGTTCATCAGCAATAGTCTCATCAGCAGTACTCTGTTCAGCAATACTCTCATCAGCATTGCTCTCATCAGCAGCAATCTCATCAGCAGTACTCTCCTCTGCATCACTCTAATCAGCAGTACTCCCATCAGCAATATTCCCATCATCATTACTCTCATCTGCAGTAATATTATCAGCAGTACTCTCATCTGCACTACTCTCGTCAGCAGTACTCTCATCAGCAGTACTCCTATCAGCAGTACTCTCATCAGCAGTAATCTCATCTGTCACACTCTCACAGCATTACTCTCATCAGCAGCACTCTCATCAGCAGTAATCTGATCAGCAGTACTCTCATCTGCAGTAATCTCATCAGCAGTACTCTCATCAGCAGTACTCTCATCAGCAGTACTCCCAACAGCATCACTCTGATCTGCAAGCACGTTCATCAGCAATAGTCTCATCAGCAATACTCTCATCAGCAATACTCTCATCAGCATTGCTCTCATCAGCAGCAATCTCATCAGCAGTGCTCTCCTCTGCATCACTCTAATCAGCAGTACCCGCATCAGCAATATTCCCATCAGCAGCACTTTCATCAGCAGCACTCTCATCAGCTGCACTCTAATCAGCAGTACTCTCATCAGCATTGCTCTCATCAGCAGCATTCTCATCAGCAGTAAACTCATCTGCATCACTCTAATCAGCAATACTCTCATCAGCATTGCTCTCATCAGCAGCACTCTACTCAGCAGTACTCCCATCAGCTATACTCCCATCAGCAGTACTCTCATTTGCAGTAATCTCATCAGCCGTAATCTCATCTGCACTACACTCGTCAGCAATACTCTCTTCAGCAGTACTCTCATCAGCAGTACTCTCATCAGCAATATTCTGATCAGCAGTACTCTATCAGCAGTACTCTCATGAGCAATACTCTCATCAGATATACTTTCAGCAGTACTCTCATCAGCAGTACTCTCATCACCAACACCCTCATCAGCAACACTCTCATCAGCATTACTCTCAACAGCAATACTCTCATCAGCTGCACTCTTATCAGCAGTAATCTCATCAGCAGTACTCTCAACAGCAGCACTCTCATCAGCAATACACTCATCAGCATTACTCTCATCAGCAGTACTCTGATCAGCAGTACTCTCATTAGCAGTACCTTCATCAGCAATGCTCTGAGCAGCACTACTGTGATCAGCAGTACCCTCATCAGCAATGCTCTGATCAGCAGCACTCTCATTAGCAGTACTCTCATCAGCAGCACACTCATCAGCAGTACTCTCATCAGCAGCACCCTCATCAGCAGTACTCTCATCACCAACACCCTCATCAGCAACACTCTCATCAGCATTACTCTCAACAGCAGTACTCTCATCAGCTGCACTCTTATCAGCAGTAATCTCATCAGCAGTACTCTCATCAGCAGCACTCTCATCAGCAATACACTCATCAGCATTACTCTCATCAGCAGTACTCTGATCAGCAGTACTCTCACTAGCAGTACCTTCATCAGCAATGCTCTGAGCAGCACTACTGTGATCAGCAGTACCCTCATCAGCAATGCTCTGATCAGCAGCACTCTCATCAGCAGTACTCTCATCAGCAGCACTCTCATCAGCAGTACTCTCATCAGCAGCACCCTCATCAGCAGTACTCTCATCAGCAACACTCTCATCTGCAGTAATCTCATCAGCAGTACTCTCATCAGCAGTACGCTGATCAGCAGTATTCCCAACAGCATCACTCTGATCTGCAACCACGTTCATCAGCAATATTCCCATCAGCAGCACTCTCATCAGCAGCACTCTCATCAGCAGTACTCTCATCAGCAGCACTCAGACCATCAGTACTCTGATCAGCAGAACTCTCATCTGCAGCACTCTCGTCAGCAACACTCTAATCAGCTGTACTCTCATCGTCAGTACTCTGATCAGCAGTACTTTCATGAGCATCAATCTGATCTGCAAGCACGTTCATCAGCAATAGTGTCATCAGCAATACTCTCTTCAGCAATACTCTCATCAGCATTGCTCTCATCAGCAGCAATCTCATCAGCAGTACTCTCCTCTGCATCACTCTAATCAGCAGTACTCCCATCAGCAATATTCCCATCATCATTACTCTCATCTGCAGTAATATCATCAGCAGTACTCTCATCTGCACTACTCTCGTCAGCAGTACTCTCATCAGCAGTACTCCTATCAGCAGTACTCTCATCAGCAGTAATCTCATCTGTCACACTCTCACAGCATTACTCTCATCAGCAGCACTCTCATCAGCAGTAATCTGATCAGCAGTACTCTCAGCTGCAGTAATCTTATCAGCAGTACTCTCATCAGCAGTACTCTGATCAGCAGTACTCCCAACAGCAGCATTCTAATCAGCTGTACTCTCATCAGCAGTACTCTGATCAGCAGTACTCCCAACAGCATCACTCTGATCTGCAAGCACGTTCATCAGCAATAGTCTCATCAGCAATACTCTCATCAGCAATACTCTCATCAGCATTGCTCTCATCAGCAGCAATCTCATCAGCAGTACTCTCATCTGCATCACTCTAATCAGCAGTACCCACATCAGCAATATTCCCACCATCAGTACTCTCATCTGCAGTAATCTCATCAGCAGTACTCTCATCTGCACTACTCTCAACAGCAGTACTCTCATCAGCAGTACTCTCATTAGCAGCACTCTCATCAGCAGAACTCTGATCAGCAACACTCTCCTCAGCAGTATTCTGATCATCAGCACTCTGATCAGCAGTACTCTCAACAGCAGCAATCTAATCAGCTGTACTCTGATCAGCAGTACTCTGATCAGCAGTACTCTCATCAGCATCACTCTGATCTGCAAGCACGTTCATCAGCAATAGTCTCATCAGCAATACTCTCATCAGCAGCAATCTCATCTGCAGTACTCTGAGCAGCAGTACTCTCATCAGCAGTACCCTCATCAGCAATTCTCTGATCAGCAGCACTCTGTTCAGCAGTACTCTCATCAGCAGCAATCTCATCAGCAGTACTCTCATCAGCAGCACTCTCATCAGCAGCACTCTCATCAGCAGCACTCTAATCAGCAGTACTCTCATCAGCATTGCTCTCATCAGCAGCATTCTCATCAGCAGTAAACTCATCCGCATCACTCTAATCAGCAATACTCTCATCAGCATTGCTCTCATCAGCAGCACTCTACTCAGCAGTACTCCCATCAGCTATACTCCCATCAGCAGTACTCTCATTTGCAGTAATCTCATCAGCCGTAATCTCATCTGCACTACACTCGTCAGCAATACTCTCTTCAGCAGTACTCTCATCAGCAGTACCCTCATCAGCAATGCTCTGATCAGCAGCACTCTCATCAGCAGTACTCTCATCAGCAGCACTCTCATCCGCAGTACTCTCATCAGCAATCCACTGATCAGCAGCACTCTGTTCAGCAGTACTCTCATCAGCAGCAATCTCATCAGCAGTACTCTCATCAGCAGCACTCTCATCAGCAGCACTCTCATCAGCAGCACTCTAATCAGCAGTACTCTCATCAGCATTGCTCTCATCAGCAGCATTCTCATCAGCAGTAAACTCATCTGCATCACTCTAATCAGCAATACTCTCATCAGCATTGCTCTCATCAGCAGCACTCTACTCAGCAGTACTCCCATCAGCTATACTCCCATCAGCAGTACTCTCATTTGCAGTAATCTCATCAGCCGTAATCTCATCTGCACTACACTCGTCAGCAATACTCTCTTCAGCAGTACTCTCATCAGCAGTACTCTCATCAGCAATATTCTGATCAGCAGTACTCTAATCAGCAGTACTCTCATGAGCAATACTCTCATCAGATATACTTTCAGCAGTACTCTCATCAGCAGTACTCTCATCACCAACACCCTCATCAGCAACACTCTCATCAGCAGTACTCTCAACAGCAGTACTCTCATCAGCTGCACTCTTATCAGCATTAATCTCATCAGCAGTACTCTCATCAGCAGCACTCTCATCAGCAATACACTCATCAGCAGTACTCTCATCAGCCGTACCTTCATCAGCAATGCTCTGAACAGCACTACTGTGATCAGCAGTACCCTCATCAGCAATGCTCTGATCAGCAGCACTCTCATCAGCAGTACTCTCATCAGCAGCACTCTCATCAGCAGTACTCTCATCAGCAGCACCCTCATCAGCAGTACTCTCATCAGCAACACTCTCATCTGCAGTAATCTCATCAGCAGCCCTCTCATCAGCAATACTCTCATCAGCAATCCACTGATCAGCAGCACTCTGTTCAGCAGTACTCTCATCAGCAGCACTCTCATCAGCAGTACTCTCATCAGCAGCACTCTCATCAGCAGCACTCTAATCAGCAGTACTCTCATCAGCATTGCTCTCATCAGCAGCACTCTCATCAGCAGTAAACTCATCTGCATCACTCTAATCAGCAATACTCTCATCAGCATTGCTCTCATCAGCAGCACTCTACTCAGCAGTACTCCCATCAGCTATACTCCCATCAGCAGTACTCTCATTTGCAGTAATCTCATCAGCCGTAATCTCATCTGCACTACACTCGTCAGCAATACTCTCTTCAGCAGTACTCTCATCAGCAGTACTCTCATCAGCAATATTCTGATCAGCAGTACTCTAATCAGCAGTACTCTCATGAGCAATACTCTCATCAGATATACTTTCAGCAGTACTCTCATCAGCAGTACTCTCATCACCAACACCCTCATCAGCAACACTCTCATCAGCAGTACTCTCAACAGCAGTACTCTCATCAGCTGCACTCTTATCAGCATTAATCTCATCAGCAGTACTCTCATCAGCAGCACTCTCATCAGCAATACACTCATCAGCAGTACTCTCATCAGCCGTACCTTCATCAGCAATGCTCTGAACAGCACTACTGTGATCAGCAGTACCCTCATCAGCAATGCTCTGATCAGCAGCACTCTCATCAGCAGTACTCTCATCAGCAGCACTCTCATCAGCAGTACTCTCATCAGCAGCACCCTCATCAGCAGTACTCTCATCAGCAACACTCTCATCTGCAGTAATCTCATCAGCAGCCCTCTCATCAGCAATACTCTCATCAGCAATCCACTGATCAGCAGCACTCTGTTCAGCAGTACTCTCATCAGCAGCACTCTCATCAGCAGTACTCTCATCAGCAGCACTCTCATCAGCAGCACTCTAATCAGCAGTACTCTCATCAGCATTGCTCTCATCAGCAGCACTCTCATCAGCAGTAAACTCATCTGCATCACTCTAATCAGCAATACTCTCATCAGCATTGCTCTCATCAGCAGCACTCTACTCAGCAGTACTCCCATCAGCTATACTGCCATCAGCAGTACTCTCATTTGCAGTAATCTCATCAGCAGTACTCTCATCAGCACTAATCCCGTCAGCAATATTTTCATCAGCAGTACTCCCAACAGCAGAACTCTCATCAGAAGTACTCTCATCAGCAACACTCTCATCTGCAGTAATCTCATCAGCAGTACCCTCATCAGCAATAGTCTCATCAGCAATACTCTGATCAGCAGCACTCTGTTCAGCAGTACTCTCATCAGCAGCACTCTGATCAGCAGTACTCTCATCAGCAGCACTCTCTTCTGCAGTAATCTCATCAGCACTACTCTCATCAGCAGAACTCTCATCAGCAGTACTCTCATCAGCAATACTCCGATCAGCAGTACTCTCATCAGCAATACTCTCATCAGCAATACTCTCATCAGCAATCCTCTGATCAGCAGCACTCTGATCAGCAGTACTCTCATAAGCATCACTCTTATCAGCAGTACTCTGATCAACACTGCCCTATCAGCAGTACACTCATCAGCAGTACTCTGATCAGCAACACTCTTCTCAGCAGTATTCTGATCATCAGCACTCTGATCAGCAGTACTCTCAACAGCAGCAATCTAATCAGCTGTACTCTCATCAGCAGTACTCTGATCAGAAGTACTCCCAACAGCATCACTCTGATCTGCAAGCACGTTCATCAGCAATAGTCTCATCAGCAATACTCTCATCAGCAATACTCTCATCAGCATTGCTCTCATCAGCAGCAATCTCTCATCAGCAGTACTCTCATCTGCATCACTCGAATCAGCAGTACCCGCATCAGCAATATTCCCATCAGCAGCACTCTCATCTGCATTAATCTCATCAGCAGCACTCTTATCAGCCGCACTCTCATCATCAGCACTCTCATCAGCAGTACTCTGATCTGCAAAACTCTAATCAGCAGTACCCACATCAGCAATATTCCCACCATCAGTATTCTCATCTGTAGTAATCTCATCAGCAGTACTCTCATCTGCACTACTCTCATCAGCAGTACTCTCATCAGCAGTACTCTCATTAACAGCACTCTCATCAGCAGAACTCTGATCAGCAACACTCTCCTCAGCAGTATTCTGATCATCAGCACTCTGATCAGCAGTACTCTCAACAGCAGCAATCTAATCAGCTGTACTCTGATCAGCAGTACTCTGATCAGCAGTACCCTCATCAGCATCACTCTGATCTGCAAGCACGTTCATCAGCAATAGTCTCATCAGCAATACTCTCATCAGCAATACTCTCATCAGCATTGCTCTCATCAGCAGCAATCTCATCAGCAGTACTCTCCTCTGCATCACTCTAATCAGCAGTACTCCCATCAGCAATATTCCCATTATCATTACTCTCATCTGCAGTAATCTCATCAGCAGTACTCTCATCTGCACTACTCTCATCAGCAGTACTCTCATCAGCAGTACTCCTATCAGCAGTTCTCTCATCAGCAGTACTCTCATCTGCCACACTCTCACAGCATTACTCTCATCAGCAGCACTCTCATCAGCAGTAATCTGATCAGCAGTACTCTCATCAGCAGTACTCTCATCAGCAGTACTCTCATCAGCAGTACTCTCATTAGCCGCACTCTCATCAGCAGTACTCTGATCATCAGCTCTCTGATCAGCAGTACTCTCAACAGCAGCATTCTAATCAGCTGTACTCTCAACAGCTGTACTCTGATCAGCAGTACTCTGATCAGCAGTACTTTCATGAGCATCCATCTGATCTGCAAGCACGTTCATCAGCAATAGTCTCATCAGCAATACTCTCATCAGCAATACTCTCATCAGCATTGCTCTCATCAGCAGCAATCTCATCAGCAGTACTCTCATCTGCATCACTCTAATCAGCAGTACTCCCATCAGCAATATTCCCATCATCATTACTCTCATCTGCAGTAATCTCATCAGCAGTACTCTCATCTGCACTACTCTCGTCAGCAGTACTCTCATAAGCAGTACTGCAATCAGCAGTACTCTCATCAGCAGTACTCTCATCTGCCGCACTCTCACAGCATTACTCTCATCAGCAGCACTCTCATCAGCGGTCTTCTGATCAGCAGTGTTCTCATCTGCAGTAATCTCATCAGCAGTACTCTCATCAGCAGTACTCTCATCAGCAATACTCTCACAGCATTACTCTCATCAGCAGCACTCTCATCAGCAGTACTCTCATCAGCAGTAATCTGATCATCAGTACTCTCATCTGCAGTAATATTATCAGCAGGACTCTCATGTGCACTACTCTCGTCAGCAATACTCTCATCAGCAGTAGTCTAATCAGCAGTACTCTCATGAGCAATAATCTCATCAGATATACTTTCAGCAATACTGTCATCAGCCGTACTCTCATCACCAACTCCCTCATCAGCAACACTCTCATCAGCAGTACTCCCATCAGCAGTACACTCATCAGCAATAATCTCATCAGCTATACTCTCAGCTGTACTCTCATCAGCAATACTCTTATCAGCAGTCCTCTGATCAGCAGCACTCTGATCAGCAGTAATCTCATCAGCAGCACTCTTATCAGCAGTACTCTCATTAGCAGCATTCTTATCAGCAGAACTGTCATCAGCAATCCTCTGATCAGCAGCACTCTGATCAGCAGTACTCTGATCAACACTGCTCTGATCAGCAGTACTCTCATCAGCAGCACTCTCATCAGCAGTACTCTGATCAGCAGCCCTCTGTTCGCCAGAATTCTGATCAGCAGCACTCTCATCAGCAGTACTCTGATCAGCAGTACTCTCATCAGCAGCACTCTCATCAGCTATACAATGATCAGTAATACTCTGTTCAGCAGTACTCTCATCACCAGTACTCTCATCAGCAGCACTCTGATCAGCAGCACTCTCATCAGCAGTACTCTCATCAGAAGCACACTCATCAGCAGCACTCTTATCAGCAATACACTCATCAGCATTACTCTCTTCAGCAGTACTCTGATCAGCATTACTCTGATCAGCAGTACTCTCATCAGCAATACACTCATCAGCATTACTCTCATCAGCAGTATTCTGATCAGCAGTACTCTCATCAGCTATACTCTCATCAGTGATACTCTCATCAGCTATATTCTCAGCAGCAATGCTCTCATCAGCATTACTCTCATCAGCAATGCTCTGATCAGCAGCACTCTGATCAGCCATAGTCTCAACAGCAGTACTCTCATCAGCAGCACCCTGATCAGTAGTACTCTCATGAGCAGTACTCTCATCAGCAGTACTCTCATCAGCAAAACTCTCATCAGCAATCCTCTGATCAGCAGCACTCTGATCAGCAGTACTCTCATCAGCGGCGCATTTAACAGCAGTACTCTCATCAGCAATCCCCTGATCAGCAGCAATCTGATCAGCAGTACTCTCATAAGCAGCACTCTTATCAGCAGTACTCTGATCAACACATACTCTCATCAGCATTACTCTCATCAGCATTACTCTCATCAGCAGTACTCTCATGAGCAGCACTCTCATCAGCATTACTCTGATCAGCAGAACTCTCATCAGCATTACTCTGATCAGCAGTACTCTGATCAGCAACACTCTCCTCACCAGTACTCTGATCAGCAGTACTCTTATCAGCAGCAGTCTCATCTGCAGCTCTCTCATCAGCAACACTCTCATCAGCAATACCCTCATCAGCACAACTCTCATCAGCATTACTCTCAGCAGTAGTACTCTCATTAGCAGCACTCTTATCAGCAGTCCTCTGATCAGCAGAACTCTCATCAGCAGTAATCTGATCAGCAGTATTCTGATCAGCAACACTCTCCTCATCAGGATTCTGATCATCAGCACTCTGATAAGCAATACTCTCAACAGCAGCAATCTAATCAGCTGTACTCCCATCGGCAGTACTCTGATCAGCAGTACTCTCATCAGCGTCAATCTGATCTGCAAGCACGTTCATCAGCAATAGTCTCATCAGCAGTACTCTCATCAGTAATACTCTCATCAGCATTGCTCTCATCAGCAGCAATCTCATCAGCAGTACTCTCATCTGCATCACGCTAACCAGCAGTACTCCCATCAGCAATATTCCCATCAGCAGTAATCTCATCTGCACTACTCTCGTCAGCAATACTCTCATCAGCAGTACTCTTATCAGCAGTACTCTCATCAGCAGTACTCTCATCTGCCGCACTCTAACATCATCTGCAGTAATCTCATCAGCCGTAATCTCATCTGCACTACACTCGTCAGCAATACTCTCTTCAGCAGTACTCTCATCAGCAGTACTCTCATCAGCAATATTCTGATCAGCAGTACTCTAATCAGCAGTACTCTCATGAGCAATACCCTCATCAGATATACTTTCAGCAGTACTCTCATCAGCAGTACTCTCATCACCAACACCCTCATCAGCAACACTCTCATCAGCATTACTCTCATCAGCAGTACTCTCATCAGCCATAGTCTCAAAAGCAGTACTCTCATCAGCAGCTCTCTTATCAGCAGTAACCTCATCAGCAGTACTCTCATCAGCAGCACTCTCATCAGCAATACACTCATCAGCATTACTCTCATCAGTAGTACTCTGATTAGCAGTACTCTCATCAGCAGTACCCTCATCAGCAATGCTCTGAACAGCACTACTGTGATCAGCAGTACTCTCATCAGCAGTACCCTCATCAGCAATGCTCTGATCAGCAGTACTCTCATCCGCAGCACTCTCATCAGCAACACTCTCATCAGCAGCACTCTCATCAGCAGCACCCTCATCAG
The DNA here is from genome assembly GCF_017639515.1 of Carcharodon carcharias. NCBI lineage: Eukaryota > Metazoa > Chordata > Chondrichthyes > Lamniformes > Lamnidae > Carcharodon > Carcharodon carcharias. The sequence continues at coordinate 60,785,127 of NC_054488.1, forward strand.
CAATACTCTCATCAGCAGCACTCTCATCACCAGTACTCTCATCAGCAGTACTCTCATCAGCAGTACTCTCATCAGCAGTACTCTCATCAGCAGTACTCTCATCAGCAGCACTGTCATCAGCAGTACCCTCATCAGCAGCACTCTCATCAGCAGTACTCTCATCAGCAGCACTCTCATCAGCAGTACTCTCATCAGCAGTACTCTCATCAGCAGCACTTTCATCAGTAGTACTCAAATCATCAGTGCTCTCATCAGCAGCACTGTCATCTGCAGTACTCTCATCAGCAGCACTCTCATCAGCAGTACTCTCATCAGCAGCACTCTCATCAGCAGCAATCTCATCAGCAGCACTCACATCTGCTGTGCTCTCATCAGCAGCACTCTCATCACCAGCACTCTCATCAGCAGCACTCTCGTCAGCAGTACTCTCATCAGCAGCACTCTCATCAGCTGTACTCCTATCAGCAGCACTCTCATCAGCAGCACTCTCATCAGCAGTACTCTCATCAGCAGTACTCTCATCAGCAGCACTCTCATCAGTAGCACTCTCATCTCTAGTACTCTCATCAGCAGCACTCTCAACACCAGCACTCTCATCAGCAGCACTCTCATCAGCAGTACTCTCATCAGCAGGACTCTCATCAGCAGTACTCTCATCAGCATTGCTCTCATCAGCAGCACTCTACTCAGCAGTACTCCCTTCAGCTATACTCCCATCAGCAGTACTCTCATTTGCAGTAATCTCATCAGCAGCACTCTCATCAGCTGTACTCTCATCAGCAGCACTCTCATCACCAGCACTCTCATCAGCAGCACTCTCGTCAGCAGTACTCTCATCAGCAGCAATCTCATCAGCAGTACTCTCATCAGCAGCACTCTCATCCGCAACACTCTCATCAGCAGCACTTTCATCAGCAGTACTCTCATCAGCAGTACTCTCATCACCAGCACTCTCATCAGCAGCACTCTCATCAGTAGTACTCTCATCTGCAGCTCTCTCATCAGCAGTACTCTCATCAGCAGCACTCTCATCATCAGCACTCTAATCAGCAGTACTTTCATCAGCATTGCTCTCATCAGCAGCACTCTCATCAGCAGTAAACTCATCTGCATCACTCTAATCAGCAATACTCTCATCAGCATTGCTCTCATCAGCAGCACTCTACTCAGCAGTACTCCTATCAGCTATACTCCCATCAGCAGTACTCTCATTTGCAGTAATCTCATCAGCAGTACTCTCATCAGCACTAATCACGTCAGCAATACTTTCATCAGCAGTACTCCCATCAGCAGAACTCTCATCAGCAGTACTCTGATCAGCAACACTCTCATCTGCAGTAATCTCATCAGCAATACTCTCATCAGCAATCCTCTGATCTGCAGCACTCTGATCAGCAGTAATCTCATCAGCAGCACTCTTATCTGCAGTACTCTCATTAGCAGCATTCTTATCAGCAGTACTCTCATCAGCAATCCTCTGATCAGTAGCACTCTGATCAGCAGTACTCTGATCAACACTGCTCTGATCAGCAGTACTCTCATCAGCAGTGCCCTCATCAGCAATGCTCTGATCACAACTACTCTGATCAGCAGTGCCCTCATCAGCAGCACTCTCATCAGCAGTATTCGGATCAGCAGCCCTCTGTTCGCCAGAATTCTGATCAGCAGCACTCTCATCAGCAGTACTCTGATCAGCAGTACTCTCATCAGCAGCACTCTCATCAGCAGTACTCTTAACAGCAATACACTCATCAGCATTACTCTCATCAGTAGTACTCTGATCAGCAGTACTCTCATCACCAGTACTCTCATCAGCAATGCTCTGAACAGCACTACTGTGATCAGCAGTACTCTCAACAGAAGTACCCTCATCAGCAATGCTCTGATCAGCAGTACTCTCATGCGCAGTACTCTCATCAGCAGCACTCTCATCAGCAGTACTCTCATCAGCAGCACCCTCATCAGCAATACTCTCATCAGCAGCACTCTCATCAGCAGTACTCTCATCAGCAGTACTCTCATCAGCAGTACTCTCATCAGCAGTACTCTCATCAGCAGCACTCTCATCAGCAATACACTCATCAGCATTACTCTCATCAGCAGTACTCTGATCAGCAGTACTCTAATCAGCAGTACCCTCATCAGCAATGCTCTGAACAGCACTACTGTGATCAGCAGTACTCTCATCCGCAGTACCCTCATCAGCAATGATCTGATCAGCAGCACTCTAATCAGCACTACTCTCATCAGCAGCACTCTCATCAGCAGTACTCTCATCAGCAGCACCCTCATCAGCAGTACTCTCATCAGCAGCACTCTCATCAGCAGTACTCTCATCAGCAGTACTCTCATCAGCAGCACTTTCATCAGTAGTACTCAAATCATCAGTGCTCTCATCAGCAGCACTGTCATCTGCAGTACTCTCATCAGCAGCACTCTCATCAGCAGTACTCTCATCAGCAGTACTCTCATCAGCAGCAATCTCATCACCAGCACTCTCATCAGCAGCACTCTCGTCAGCAGTACTCTCATCAGCAGCACTCTCATCAGCTGTACTCTCATCAGCAGCACTCTCATCAGCAGCAATTTGATCAGCAGCACTCTCATCAGCAGTACTCTCTTCAGCAGTACTCTCATCAGCAGTACTCTCATCAGCAGCACTCTCATCTCTAGTACTCTCATCAGCAGCACTCTCATCACCAGCACTCTCATCAGCAGCACTCTCATCAGCAGTACTCTCATCAGCAGGACTCTCATCAGCAGTACTCTCATCAGCATTGCTCTCATCAGCAGCACTCTACTCAGCAGTACTCCCTTCAGCTATACTCCCATCAGCAGTACTCTCATCACCAGCACTCTCATCAGCAGCACTCTCGTCAGCAGTACTCTCATCAGCAGCAATCTCATCAGCAGTACTCTCATCAGCAGCACTCTCATCAGCAACACTCTCATCAGCAGCACTTTCATCAGCAGTACTCTCATCAGCAGTACTCTCATCAGCAGCACTCTCATCAGCAGCACTCTCATCAGCAGCACTCTAATCAGCAGTACTTTCATCAGCATTGCTCTCATCAGCAGCACTCTCATCAGCAGTAAACTCATCTGGATCACTCTAATCAGCAATACTCTCATCAGCATTGCTCTCATCAGCAGCACTCTACTCAGCAGTACTCCTATCAGCTATACTCCCATCAGCAGTACTCTCATTTGCAGTAATCTCATCAGCAGTAATCTCATCAGCACTAATCGCGTCAGCAATACTTTCATCAGCAGTACTCCCATCAGCAGAACTCTCATCAGCAGTACTCTGATGAGCAACACTCTCACCTGCAGTAATCTCATCAGCAATACTCTCATCAGCAATCCTCTGATCTGCAGCACTCTGATCAGCAGTAATCTCATCAGCAGCACTCTTATCTGTAGTACTCTCATTAGCAGCATTCTTATCAGCAGTACTCTCATCAGCAATCCTCTGATCAGTAGCACTCTGATCAGCAGTACTCTGATCAACACTGCTCTGATCAGCAGTACTCTCATCAGCAGTGCCCTCATCAGCAATGCTCTGATCACAACTACTCTGATCAGCAGTGCCCTCATCAGCAGCACTCTCATCAGCAGTATTCGGATCAGCAGCCCTCTATTCGCCAGAATTCTGATCAGCAGCACTCTCATCAGCAGTACTCTGATCAGCAGTACTCTCATCAGCAGCACTCTCATCAGCTATACAATGATCAGTAATACTCTGTTCAGCAGTACTCTCATCACCAGTACTCTCATCAGCAGCACTCTGATCAGCAGCACTCTCATCAGCAGTACTCTTATCAACAATACACTCATCAGCATTACTCTCATCAGCAGTACTCTGATCAGCATTACTCTGATCAGCAGTACTCTCATCAGCAATACACTCATCAGCATTACTCTCATCAGCAGTACTCTGATCCGCAGTACTCTCATCAGCTATACTCTCATCAGTGATACTCTCATCAGCTATATTCTCAGCAGCAATACTCTCATCAGCATTACTCTCATCAGCAATGCTCTGATCAGCAGCACTCTGATCAGCCGTTGTCTCAGCAGCAGTACTCTCATCAGCAGCACCCTGATCAGTAGTACTCTCATGAGCAGTTCTCTCATCAGCAATACTCTCATCAGCAAAACTCTCATCAGCAATCCTCTGATCAGCAGCACTCTGATCAGCAGTACTCTCATCAGCGGCGCATTTAACAGCAGTACTCTCATCAGCAATCCCCTGATCAACAGCAATCTGATCAGCAGTACTCTCATAAGCAGCACTCTTATCAGCAGTACTCTGATCAACACTGCTCTCATCAGCAGCACTCTCATCTGCTGCACTCTCATTAGCAACGCTCTCATCAGCAATACTCTCATCAGCATTACTCTCATCAGCATTACTCTCATCAGCAGTACTCTCATGAGCAGCGCTCTCATCAGCATTACTCTGATCAGCAGAACTCTCATCAGCATTACTCTGAACAGCAGTACTCTGATCTTCAACACTCTCCTCAGCAGTACTCTCATCAGCAGTACCCTCATCAGCAATCCTCTGATCAGCAGCATTCTGATCAGCAGTACTCTTATCAACAATGCTCTTATCAGCAGTACTCTCATCAGCATTACTCTCATCAGCAGTACTCTCATGAGCAGCGCTCTCATCACCATTACTCTGATCAGCAGAACTCTCATCAGCAGTACTCTCATCAGCAGTACTCTGATCTTCAATACTCTCCTCAGCAGGACTCTTATCAGCAGTACTCTCATCAGCAATCCTCTGATCAGCAGCACTCTGATCAGCAGTACTCTTATCAACAATGCTCTGATCAGCAGCACTCTCAACAGCAGTACTCTCATCAGCAGCACTCTCATCAGCAGTACTCTCATCAGCAGCACTCTCATCAGCAGCACTCTCATCAGCAGTACTCTCATCAGCAATACTCTCATCATCAGTACTCTCATCTGCAGTAATCTCATCCGCAGTACTCTCATCTGCACTACTCTCGTCAGCAGTACTCTCATCAGCAGTACTCTCATTAGCAGCGCTCTCATCAGCAGAACTCTGATCAGCAACACTCTCCTCAGCAATATTCTGATCATCAGCACTCTGATCAGCAGTACTCTCAACAGCAGCAATCTAGTCAGCTGTACTCTCATCAGCAGTTCACTGATCAGCAGTACTCTCATCAGCATCACTCTGATCTGCAAGCACGTTCATCAGCAATAGTCTCATCAGCAATACTCTCATCAGCAATACTCTCACAGCATTACTCTCATCAGCAGTACTCTCATCAGCAGTACTCTCATCAGCAGTAATCTGATCATCAGTACTCTCATCTGCAGTAATATTATCAGCAGTACTCTCATGTGCACTACTCTCGTCAGCAATACTCTCATCAGCAGTACTCTAATCAGCAGTACTCTCATCAGCAATACACTCATCAGCATTACTCTCATCAGCAGTACTCTGATCCGCAGTACTCTCATCAGCTATACTCTCATCAGTGATACTCTCATCAGCTATATTCTCAGCAGCAATACACTCATCAGCATTACTCTCATCAGCAATGCTCTGATCAGCAGCACTCTGATCAGCCATTGTCTCAACAGCAGTACTCTCATCAGCAGCACCCTGATCAGTAGTACTCTCATGAGCAGTTCTCTCATCAGCAGTACTCTCATCAGCAAAACTCTCATCAGCAATCCTCTGATCAGCAGCACTCTGATCAGCAGTACTCTCATCAGTGGCGCATTTAACAGCAGTACTCTCATCAGCAATCCCCTGATCAACAGCAATCTGATCAGCAGTACTCTCATAAGCAGCACTCTTATCAGCAGTACTCTGATCAACACTGCTCTCATCAGCAGCACTCTCATCTGCTGCACTCTCATTAGCAACGCTCTCATCAGCAATACTCTCATCAGCATTACTCTCATCAGCATTACTCTCATCAGCAGGACTCTCATGAGGAGCGCTCTCATCAGCATTACTCTGATCAGTAGAACTCTCATCAGCATTACTCTGAACAGCAGTACTCTGATCTTCAACACTCTCCTCAGCAGTACTCTCATCAGCAGTACCCTCATCAGCATTACTCTCATCAGCAGCATTCTGATCAGCAGTACTCTTATCAACAATGCTCTTATCAGCAGTACTCTCATCAGCATTACTCTCATCAGCAGTACTCTCATGAGCAGCGCTCCCATCACCATTACTCTGATCAGCAGAACTCTCATCAGCAATCCTCTGATCAGCAGCACTCTGATCAGCAGTACTCTTATCAACAATGCTCTGATCAGCAGCACTCTCAACAGCAGTACTCTCATCAGCAGCACTCTCATCAGCAGTACTCTCATCAGCAGCACTCTCATCAGCAGCACTCTCATCAGCAGTACTCTCATCAGCAATACTCTCATCATCAGTACTCTCATCTGCAGTAATCTCATCCGCAGTACTCTCATCTGCACTACTCTCGTCAGCAGTACTCTCATCAGCAGTACTCTCATTAGCAGCGCTCTCATCAGCAGAACTCTGATCAGCAACACTCTCCTCAGCAATATTCTGATCATCAGCACTCTGATCAGCAGTACTCTCAACAGCAGCAATCTAGTCAGCTGTACTCTCATCAGCAGTTCACTGATCAGCAGTACTCTCATCAGCATCACTCTGATCTGCAAGCACGTTCATCAGCAATAGTCTCATCAGCAATACTCTCATCAGCAATACTCTCACAGCATTACTCTCATCAGCAGCACTCTCATCAGCAGTACTCTCATCAGCAGTAATCTGATCATCAGTACTCTCATCTGCAGTAATGTTATCAGCAGTACTCTCATGTGCACTACTCTCGTCAGCAATACTCTCATCAGCAGTACTCTAATCAGCAGTACTCTCATCAGCAATACACTCATCAGCATTACTCTCATCAGCAGTACTCTGATCCGCAGTACTCTCATCAGCTATACTCTCATCAGTGATACTCTCATCAGCTATATTCTCAGCAGCAATACTCTCATCAGCATTACTCTCATCAGCAATGCTCTGATCAGCAGCACTCTGATCAGCCATTGTCTCAACAGCAGTACTCTCATCAGCAGCACCCTGATCAGTAGTACTCTCATGAGCAGTTCTCTCATCAGCAGTACTCTCATCAGCAAAACTCTCATCAGCAATCCTCTGATCAGCAGCACTCTGATCAGCAGTACTCTCATCAGCGGCGCATTTAACAGCAGTACTCTCATCAGCAATCCCCTGATCAACAGCAATCTGATCAGCAGTACTCTCATAAGCAGCACTCTTATCAGCAGTACTCTGATCAACACTGCTCTCATCAGCAGCACTCTCATCTGCTGCACTCTCATTAGCAACGCTCTCATCAGCAATACTCTCATCAGCATTACTCTCATCAGCATTACTCTCATCAGCAGTACTCTCATGAGCAGCGCTCTCATCAGCATTACTCTGATCAGCAGAACTCTCATCAGCATTACTCTGAACAGCAGTACTCTGATCTTCAACACTCTCCTCAGCAGTACTCTCATCAGCAGTACCCTCATCAGCAATCCTCTGATCAGCAGCATTCTGATCAGCAGTACTCTTATCAACAATGCTCTTATCAGCAGTACTCTCATCAGCATTACTCTCATCAGCAGTACTCTCATGAGCAGCGCTCTCATCACCATTACTCTGATCAGCAGAACTCTCATCAGCAGTACTCTCATCAGCAGTACTCTGATCTTCAATACTCTCCTCAGCAGGACTCTTATCAGCAGTACTCTCATCAGCAATCCTCTGATCAGCAGCACTCTGATCAGCAGTACTCTTATGAACAATGCTCTGATCAGCAGCACTCTCAACAGCAGTACTCTCATCAGCAGCACTCTCATCAGCAGTACTCTCATCAGCAGCACTCTCATCAGCAGTACGCTCATCAGCAGTAATCTGATCATCAGTACTCTCATCTGCAGTAATATTATCAGCAGTACTCTCATGTGCACTACTCTCGTCAGCAATACTCTCATCAGCAGTACTCTAATCAGCAGTACTCTCATGAGCAATAATCTCATCAGATATACTTTCAGCAATACTGTCATCAGCCGTACTCTCATCACCAACACCCTCATCAGCAACACTCTCATCAGCATTACTCTCATCAGCAGTACTCTCATGAGCCGTAGTCTCAACAGCAGTATTCTCATCAGCAGCACTCTCATCAGCAGCACTCTCATCAGCAGTACTCTCATCAGCAGCACTCTCATCACCAGCACTCTCATCAGCAGCACTCTCATCAGTAGTACTCTCATCAGCAGCACTCTCATCAGCAGTACTCTCATCAGCAGCACTCTCATCAGCAGCACTCTAATCAGCAGTACTTTCATCAGCATTGCTCTCATCAGCAGCACTCTCATCAGCAGTAAACTCATCTGCATCACTCTAATCAGCAATACTCTCATCAGCATTGCTCTCATCAGCAGCACTCTACTCAGCAGTACTCCTATCAGCTATACTCCCATCAGCAGTACTCTCATTTGCAGTAATCTCATCAGCAGTACTCTCATCAGCACTAATCACGTCAGCAATACTTTCATCAGCAGTACTCCCATCAGCAGAACTCTCATCAGCAGTACTCTGATCAGCAACACTCTCATCTGCAGTAATCTCATCAGCAATACTCTCATCAGCAATCCTCTGATCTGCAGCACTCTGATCAGCAGTAATCTCATCAGCAGCACTCTTATCTGCAGTACTCTCATTGGCAGCATTCTTATCAGCAGTACTCTCATCAGCAATCCTCTGATCAGTAGCACTCTGATCAGCAGTACTCTGATCAACACTGCTCTGATCAGCAGTACTCTCATCAGCAGTGCCCTCATCAGCAATGCTCTGATCACAACTACTCTGATCAGCAGTGCCCTCATCAGCAGCACTCTCATCAGCAGTATTCGGATCAGCAGCCCTCTGTTCGCCAGAATTCTGATCAGCAGCACTCTCATCAGCAGTACTCTGATCAGCAGTACTCTCATCAGCAGCACTCTCATCAGCTTTATAATGATCAGTAATACTCTGTTCAGCAGTACTCTCATCACCAGTACTCTCATCAGCAGCACTCTGATCAGCAGCACTCTCATCAGCAGTACTCTTATCAGCAATACACTCATCAGCATTACTCTCATCAGCAGTACTCTGATCCGCAGTACTCTCATCAGCTATACTCTCATCAGTGATACTCTCATCAGCTATATTCTCAGCAGCAATACTCTCATCAGCATTACTCTCATCAGCAATGCTCTGATCAGCAGCACTCTGATCAGCCATTGTCTCAACAGCAGTACTCTCATCAGCAGCACCCTGATCAGTAGTACTCTCATGAGCAGTACTCTCATCAGCAGTACTCTCATCAGCAAAACTCTCATCAGCAATCCTCTGAACAGCAGCACTCTGATCAGCAGTACTCTCATCAGCGGCGCATTTAACAGCAGTACTCTCATCAGCAATCCCCTGATCAACAGCAATCTGATCAGCAGTACTCTCATAAGCAGCACTCTTATCAGCAGTACTCTGATCAACACTGCTCTCATCAGCAGCACTCTCATCTGCTGCACTCTCATTAGCAACACTCTCATCAGCAATACTCTCATCAGCATTACTCTCATCAGCATTACTCTCATCAGCAGTACTCTCATGAGCAGCGCTCTCATCAGCATTACTCTGATCAGCAGAACTCTCATCAGCATTACTCTGATCCGCAGTTCTCTGATCTTCAACACTCTCCTCAGCAGTACTCTTATCAGCAGTACTCTCATCAGCAATCCTCTGATCAGCAGCACTCTGATCAGCAGTACTCTTATCAACAATGCTCTGATCAGCGGTACTCTCATCAGCAGTACCCTCATCAGCAATCCTCTGATCAGCAGCACTCTGATCAGCAGTACTCTTATCAACAATGCTCTTATCAGCAGTACTCTCATCAGCATTACTCTCATCAGCAGTACTCTCATGAGCAGCGCTCTCATCACCATTACTCTGATCAGCAGAACTCTCATCAGCATTACTCTGATCAGCAGTACTCTGATCTTCAACACTCTCCTCAGCAGTACTCTTATCAGCAGTACTCTCATCAGCAATCCTCTGATCAGCAGCACTCTGATCAGCTTTACTCTTATCAACAATGCTCTGATCAGCAGCACTCTCAACAGCAGTACTCTCATCAGCAGCACTCTCATCAGCAGTACTCTCATCAGCAGCACTCTCATCAGCAGCACTCTCATCAGCAGTACTCTCATCAGCAATACTCTCATCATCAGTACTCTCATCTGCAGTAATCTCATCCGCAGTACTCTCATCAGCAATCCTCTGATCAGCAGCACTCTGATCAGCTTTACTCTTATCAACAATGCTCTGATCAGCAGCACTCTCAACAGCAGTACTCTCATCAGCAGCACTCTCATCAGCAGTACTCTCATCAGCAGCACTCTCATCAGCAGCACTCTCATCAGCAGTACTCTCATCAGCAATACTCTCATCATCAGTACTCTCATCTGCAGTAATCTCATCCGCCGTACTCTCACCTGCACTACTCTCATCAGCAGTACTCTCATCAGCAGTACTCTCATTAGCAGCGCTCTCATCAGCAGAACTCTGATCAGCAACACTCTCCTCAGCAATATTCTGATCATCAGCACTCTGATCAGCAGTACTCTCAACAGCAGCAATCTAGTCAGCTGTACTCTCATCAGCAGTTCACTGATCAGCAGTACTCTCATCAGCATCACTCTGATCTGCAAGCACGTTCATCAGCAATAGTCTCATCAGCAATACTCTCATCAGCAATACTCTCACAGCATTACTCTCATCAGCAGCACTCTCATCAGCAGTACTCTCATCAGCAGTAATCTGATCATCAGTACTCTCATCTGCAGTAATATTATCAGCAGTACTCTCACGTGCACTACTCTCGTCAGCAATACTCTCATCAGCAGTACTCTAATCAGCAGTACTCTCATGAGCAATAATCTCATCAGATATACTTTCAGCAATACTGTCATCAGCCGTACGCTCATCACCAACACCCTCATCAGCTACACTCTCATCAGCATTACTCTCATCAGCAGTATTCTCATGAGCCGTAGTCTCAACAGCAGTATTCTCATCAGCAGCACCCTTATCAGCAGTAAACTCATCAGCAGCAATCTCATCAGCAGTTCTCTCAACAGCAATACACTCATCAGCAGTACGCACATCAGCAGTACTCTCATCAGCAATACTCTCATCAGCTATACTCTCAGCAGTATTCTCATCAGCAATCCTCTCATCAGCAATCCTCTGATCAGCAGTAATCTCATCAGCAGCACTCTGATCAGCAGTAATCTCATCAGCAGCACTCTTATCAGCAGTACTGTCATCAGCAGCGTTCTTATCAGCAGTACTCTTATCAGCAGCACTCTTATCAGCAGTAATCTCATCTGCAGCACTCTCATCAGCAGTACCCCCAACAGAAATACACTCATCAGCATTACTCTCATCAGTACTCTCATCAGCATTACTCTCATCAGCAATCATCTGATGATCAGCACTCTGATCAGCAGTACTCTCATCAGCAGTACACTCATCAGCAGTACTCTCATCAGCAATACTCTCATCAGCTATCCTCTCAGCAGTACGCTCATCAGCAATACTCTCAGCAGCAATCCGCTGATCAGCAGCACTCTGATCAGCAGTACTCTCATCAGTAGCACTCTTATCAGCAGGACTCTCATCAGCAGCGTTCTTATCAGCTGTACTCTCATCAGCAATCCTCTGATCAGCAGCACTCTGATCAGCAGTACACTGATCAATACTGCTCTGATCAGCAGAACTCTCATCAGCATTACTCTGATCAGCAGTACTCTGATCTTCAACACTCTCCTCAGCAGTACTCTTATCAGCAGTACTCTCATCAGCAATCCTCTGATCAGCAGCACTCTGATCAGCTTTACTCTTATCAACAATGCTCTGATCAGCAGCACTCTCAACAGCAGTACTCTCATCAGCAGCACTCTCATCAGCAGTACTCTCATCAGCAGCACTCTCATCAGCAGCACTCTCATCAGCAGTACTCTCATCAGCAATACTCTCATCATCAGTACTCTCATCTGCAGTAATCTCATCCGCAGTACTCTCATCAGCAATCCTCTGATCAGCAGCACTCTGATCAGCTTTACTCTTATCAACAATGATCTGATCAGCAGCACTCTCAACAGCAGTACTCTCATCAGCAGCACTCTCATCAGCAGTACTCTCATCAGCAGCACTCTCATCAGCAGCACTCTCATCAGCAGTACTCTCATCAGCAATACTCTCATCATCAGTACTCTCATCTGCAGTAATCTCATCCGCAGTACTCTCATCTGCACTACTCTCATCAGCAGTACTCTCATCAGCAGTACTCTCATTAGCAGCGCTCTCATCAGCAGAACTCTGATCAGCAACACTCTCCTCAGCAATATTCTGATCATCAGCACTCTGATCAGCAGTACTCTCAACAGCAGCAATCTAGTCAGCTGTACTCTCATCAGCAGTTCACTGATCAGCAGTACTCTCATCAGCATCACTCTGATCTGCAAGCACGTTCATCAGCAATAGTCTCATCAGCAATACTCTCATCAGCAATACTCTCACAGCATTACTCTCATCAGCAGCACTCTCATCAGCAGTACTCTCATCAGCAGTAATCTGATCATCAGTACTCTCATCTGCAGTAATATTATCAGCAGTACTCTCACGTGCACTACTCTCGTCAGCAATACTCTCATCAGCAGTACTCTAATCAGCAGTACTCTCATGAGCAATAATCTCATCAGATATACTTTCAGCAATACTGTCATCAGCCGTACGCTCATCACCAACACCCTCATCAGCAACACTCTCATCAGCATTACTCTCATCAGCAGTATTCTCATGAGCCGTAGTCTCAACAGCAGTATTCTCATCAGCAGCACCCTTATCAGCAGTAAACTCATCAGCAGCAATCTCATCAGCAGTTCTCTCAACAGCAATACACTCATCAGCAGTACGCACATCAGCAGTACTCTCATCAGCAATACTCTCATCAGCTATACTCTCAGCAGTATTCTCATCAGCAATCCTCTCATCAGCAATCCTCTGATCAGCAGTAATCTCATCAGCAGCACTCTGATCAGCAGTAATCTCATCAGCAGCACTCTTATCAGCAGTACTGTCATCAGCAGCGTTCTTATCAGCAGTACTCTTATCAGCAGCACTCTTATCAGCAGTAATCTCATCAGCAGCACTCTCATCAGCAGTACCCCCAACAGAAATACACTCATCAGCATTACTCTCATCAGTACTCTCATCAGCATTACTCTCATCAGCAATCATCTGATGATCAGCACTCTGATCAGCAGTACTCTCATCAGCAGTACACTCATCAGCAGTACTCTCATCAGCAATACTCTCATCAGCTATCCTCTCAGCAGTACGCTCATCAGCAATACTCTCAGCAGCAATCCGCTGATCAGCAGCACTCTGATCAGCAGTACTCTCATCAGTAGCACTCTTATCAGCAGGACTCTCATCAGCAGCGTTCTTATCAGCTGTACTCTCATCAGCAATCCTCTGATCAGCAGCACTCTGATCAGCAGTACACTGATCAATACTGCTCTGATCAGCAGTACTCTCATCAGCAGTAACCTCATCAGCAATGCTCTGAGCACCACTACTCTGATCAGCAGTAATGTCATCAGCAGTACCCTCATCAGGAATGCTCTGATCAGCAGCACTCTGATCAGCAGTACTCTGTCAGCAGCACTCTCATCAACAGTCCTCTCATCAGCAGCACTCTCATCAGCAGCACTCTCATCAGCATTACTCTCATCAGCATTGCTCTCATTAGCAAAACTCACATCAGCAGTACTCTCATCTGCAGCGCTCTCATCTGCAGCACTCTCATTTGCAGTAATCTCATCAGCAGTACTCTCATCAGCACTACTCTCATCAGCAATGCTCGATCAGCAGTACTCCCATCAGCAGAACGCTCATCAGCAGTACTCTCATCAGCAATATTCTGATCAGCAGTACTCTCAGCAGTACTCTCATCAGCAGTGCTCTCATCACCAACACCCTCATCAGCAGTACTCTCATCAGCAGTACTCTTATCAGCATGACTCTCATCAGCAGTACTCTCATGTGTCGCACTCTCATCAGCAGTATACTCATCAGCAGTACTCTCATCAGCAGCACTCTGTTCACCAGAATTCTGATCAGCAGCACTCTCATCAGCAGTACTCACATCAGCAGTACTCTCATCAGCAGCACTCTCATCAGCTATACAAGGATCAGTAATACTCTGTTCAGAAGTACTCTCATCACCAGTACTCTCATTAGCAGTACTCAGATGAGCAGCACTCTCATCAGCAGTACTATCATCAGCAATCATCTGATCAGAAGCACTCTCATCAGCAGCACTCTCATCAGCTGTTCTCTCATCAGCAGTACCCTCATCAGCAATACAGTCATCAGCATTACTCTCATCAGAAGTACTCTGATCAGCATTACTCTCATCAGGAGTACTCTCATCAGCAATACTCTCATCAGCTATACTCTCAGCAGTACTCTCATCAGCAATACTCTCAACAGCATTACTCTCATCAGCAGTACACCCAGCCATAGTCTCAACAGCAGTACTCTCATCAGCAGCACTCTTATTAGCAGTAGTCTCATCAGCAGTACTCTCATCAGCAATGAACTCATCAGCATTACTCTCATCAGCAGCCCCCTTATCAGCAGTAATCTCATCAGCAGTTCTCTCATCAGCATTACTCTCATCAGCTATACTTTCAGCAGTACTCTCATCAGCAATACTCTCATCAGCAATACTCTCATCAGCAATCCTCTGATCATCAGCACTCTGATCAGCAGCACACTCAACTGCAGCACTCTTATCAGCTGTACTCTCATCAGCAATACCCTTATCAGCAGTACTCTCATCAGCAGCACTCCCAACTGCAGAAATCTCATCAGCCGTACTCTCATCAGCAATGCTCTCATCAACAATCCTCTGATCAGCAGCACTCTGATCATCAGTACTCTCATTAGCAGCACACTCATCAGCAGCACTCTCATCTGCAGTACTCTCATCAGCAGCACTCTCATCTGCAGCACTCTCATCAGCAACGCTCTCATCAGCAATACTCTCATCAGTATTATTCTCATCAGCGTTACTCTCATCAGCAGTACACTCATTAGCAGCACTCTCATCAGCAGTACTCTGATCAGCAGAACGCTCATCAGAAATACTCTGATCAGCAGTACTCTGATCAACACTGCTCTGATCAGCATTACCCTCATCAGCAATGCTCTGATCAGCCGTACTCTGAGCAGCAGAACTCTCATCAGCAATACTCTGATCAGCAACACTGTCCACAGCAATACACACCTCAGCAGTACTCTGATCAGCAATCCTCTGATCATCAGCACTCTGATCAGCAGTACCCCCAACAGCAGCACTCTGATCAGCAGTAGTCTCATCAGCAGCACTTTCATCAGCAGTATTCTCATCAGCTGCACTCTCATCAGCAGCACTCTCATCCGCAGCACTCTCATCTGCAGCACTCTAATCAGCAGTAATCCCATCAGCAATATTCCCATCAGCAGTAATCTCATCTGCAGTAATCTCATCAGCAGTACTCTCATCAGCACTTCTCTCGTCAGCAATACTCTCGTCAGCAATACTCTCACCAGCAGTACTCTTATCAGCAGAACTATCATCAGCAGTACTCTCATCAGCAATACTATCATTAGCAATCCTCTGATCAGCAGCATTATGATCAGCAGTACTCTCATCTGCAGCACACTCATCAGCAATACTATCATTAGCAATCCTCTGATCAGCAGCATTCTGATCAGCAGTACTCTCATCTGCAGCACTCTCATCAGCAACACTCTCATCAGCAATACACTCATCAGCATTACTCTCATCAGCAGTACTCCCGTTAGCAGCAGTCTCATCAGCAGTACACTGATCAGCAGAACGCTCATCAGCAATACTCTCATCAGCAGTACTCTGATCTTTAGCACTCTAATCAGCAGCACTCTCATCAGCAGTATTCTCTTCAGCAGCACTCTCATCAGCACTACTCTCATCAGAAGTACTCTTATCAGCAGTAATCTCATCAGCAATACTCTCATCAGCTTTACTCTGATCTGCAGCACTCTGATCAGCAGCACTCTCATCAGCAGTATTCTCATCAGCAGTACTCTCATCAGTATCACTCTTATCAGCAGTAATCTCTTCAGCAGTACTCTCATCCGCAATACTGTCATCAGCAGTACTCTCGTCCGCAATACTCAGATCAGCTATACTCTTATCATCAGCACTCTCATCAGCAGTACTCTGATCAGCAATATCTGATCAGCATTACTCTCATCTGCAGTAGTCTCCTCTTCAGTACTCTGATCAGCAGCACGCTCAACAGCAATATTCTCATCAGCAGTTCTCTCATCAGCAGCACTCTCATCAGCAGTACTCTCATCAGAAGCACTCTTATCAGCATTACTCACATCAGCAATACTCTCATCAACAGTACTCTGAACAGCAGCCCTCTCATCAGCAGTATTCTCATGAGCAGCACTCTCATCAGCAGTACTCTCATCAGCAGTACTCTCATCAGAATCACTCTTCTCAGCAGTACTCTCATCAGCAGTATTCCCATGAGCAGCACTCTCATCAGCAGTACGCTCATCAGCAATACTCTCATCAGCAAAACTCTTATCAGCAGTACTCTGATCAGCAGTACTATGATCAACAGTACCTGATCAGCAGTACTCTCATCAGCAGTAGTCTCCGCTGTTCTCTGATCAGCAGCACGCTCATCAGCAATATTCTCATCAGCATTGCTCTAATCAGCAGTACTCTCATCAGCAGTACTCTCATCTGCCGCATACTCATTAGCTGTACTCTCATCAGCAGCACACTCATCCGCAGCACTCTCATCAGCAGCACTCATATCAGCAGCACTCTGACCAGCAGTACTTTCATCAGCTGTACTCTCATCAGCAGTACCCTCATCATCAATACAGTCATCAGCATTACTCTCATCAGCAGTACTCTGATCAGCATTACTCTCATCAGGAGTACTCTCATCAGCAATACTCTCATCAGCTATACTCTCAGCAGTACTCTCATCAGCAATACTCTCAACAGCATTACTCTCATCAGCAGTACACTCAGCCATAGTCTCAACAGCAGTACTCTCATCAGCAGCACTCTTATTAGCGGTACTCTCATCAGCAGTACTCTCATCAGCAATGAACTCTTCAGCATTACTCTCAACAGCAGCCCCCTTATCAGCAGTAATCTCATCAGCAGTTCTCTCATCAGCAATACTCTCATCAGCTATACTTTCAGCAGTACTCTCATCAGCAATACTCTCATCAGCAATACTCTCATCAGCAATCCTCTGATCATCAGCACTCTGATCAACAGCACACTCAACTGCAGCACTCTTATCAGCTGTACTCTCATCAGCAATACTCTTATCAGCAGTACTCTCATCAACAGCACTCCCATCTGCAGAAATCTCATCAGCAATACTCTCATCAGCAATCCTCTGATCATCAGCACTCTGATCAGCAGCACACTCATCTGCAGCACTCTTATCAGCTGTACTCTCATCAGCAATACTCTTACCATCCGTACTCTCATCAGCAGCACTCCCATCTGCAGAAATCTCATCAGCAATACTCTCATCAGCAATCCTCTGATCATCAGCACTCTGATCAGCAGCACACTCATCTGCAGCACTCTTATCAGCTGTACTCTCATCAGCAATACTCTTATCAGCAGTACTCTCATCAGCAGCACTCCCAACTGCAGAAATCGCATCAGCAGTACTCTCATCAGCAGCACTCCCATCTGCAGTACTCTCATCAGCAGCACTCTCATCTGCAGCACTCTCATCAGCAACACTCTCATCAGCAATACTCTCATCACCATTACTCTCATCAGCGTTACTGTCATCAGCAGTACACTCATTAGCAGCACTCTCATCAGCAGTACTCCGATCAGCAGAATGCTCATCAGCAATACTCCGATCAGCAGTACTCTGATCAACACTGCTCTGATCAGCAGTACCCTCATCAGCAATGCTCTGATCAGCCGTACTCTGATCAGCAGAACTCGCATCAGCAATACTCTGATCAGCAACACTGTCCACAGCAATACACACCTCAGCAGTACTCTGATCAGCAATCCTCTGATCATCAGCACTCTGATCAGCAGTACCCCCAACAGCAGCACTCTGATCAGCAGTACTCTCATCAGCAGCACTCTCATCTGCAGCACTCTAATCAGCAGTAATCCCATCAGCAATATTCCCATCAGCAGTAATCTCATCTGCAGTAATCTCATCAGCAGTACTCTCATCAGCACTTCCCTCGTCAGCAATATTCTCGTCAGCAATACTCTCATCAGCAGTACTCTTATCAGCAGAACTATCATCAGCAGTACTCTCATCAGCAATACGCTGATCAGCAGTGCTCTCATCAGCAGCACTCTCATCAGCAATACTATCATTAGCAATCCTCTGATCAGCAGTATTCTGATCAGCAGTACTCTCATCTGCAGCACTCTCATCAGCAACACTCTCATCAGCAATACACTCATCAGCATTACTCTCATCAGCATTACTCTCATAAGCAGTACTCCCATTAGCAGCAGTCTCATCAGCAGTACTCTGATCAGCAGAACGCTCATCAGCAATACTCTCATCAGCAGTACTCTGATCTTTAGCACTCTGATCAGCAGCACTCTCATCAGCAATATTCTCTTCAGCAGCACTCTCATCAGCAGTACTCTCATCAGCAGTACTCTCATCAGCATCACTCTTATCAGCAGTAATCTAATCAGCAGTACTCTCATCAGCAATACTCTCATCATCAAAACTTTTATCAGCAGTACTCTGATCAGCAGTACTCTGATCAACAGTACCTGATCAGCAGTACTCTCATCAGCAGTAGACTCCTCTGTTCTCTGATCAGCAGCACGTTCATCAGCAATATTCTCAACAGAAGTGCTCTCATTAGCAGTACTCTCATCAGCATTACTCTCATCAGCATTACTCTCATCAGCAGTACACTCATTAGCAGCACTCTCATCAGCAGTACTCTGATCAGAAGAACGCTCATCAGCAATACTCCGATCAGCAGTACTCTGATCAACACTGCTCTGATCAGCAGTACCCTCATCAGCAATGCTCTGATCAGCCGTACTCTGAGCAGCAGAACTCTCATCAGCAATACTCTGATCAGCAATACTGTCCACAACAATACGCACCTCAGCAGTACTCTGATCAGCAATCCTCTGATCATCAGCACTCTGTTCAGCAGTACCCCCAACAGCAGCACTCTGATCAGCAGTACTCTCATCAGCAGCACTTTCATCAGCAGTATTCTCACCAGCAGCACTCTCATCAGCAGCACTCTCATCAGCAGCACTCTCATCTGCAGCACTCTAATCAGCAGTAATCCCATCAGCAATATTCCCATCAGCAGTAATCTCATCTGCAGTAATCTCATCAGCAGTACTCTCATCAGCACTTCTCTCGTCAGCAATATTCTCGTCAGCAATACTCTCATCAGCAGTACTCTTATCAGCAGAACTATCATCAGCAGTACTCTCATCAGCAATATGCTGATCAGCAGTGCTCTCATCAGCAGCACTCTCATCAGCAATACTATCATTAGCAATCCTCTGATCAGCAGCATTCTGATCAGCAGTACTCTCATCTGCAGCACTCTCATCAGCAACACTCTCATCAGCAATACACTCATCAGCATTACTCTCATCAGCATTACCCTCATCAGCAGTACTCCCATTAGCAGCAGTCTCATCAGCAGTACTCTGATCAGCAGAACGCTCATCAGCAATACTCTCATGAGCAGTACTCTGATCTTTAGCAATCTGATCAGCAGCACTCTCATCAGCAGTATTCTCATCAGCAGCACTCTCATCAGCAGTAATCTCATCAGCAGTACTCTCATCAGCATCACTATTATCAGCAGTAATCTCTTCAGCAGTACTCACATCAGCAATACTCTCATCAACAGTACTCTGATCAGCAGCACTCTCATCAGCAGTATTCTCATGAGCAGCACTCTCATCAGCAGTACTCTCATCAGCAGTACTCTCATCAGAATCACTCTTCTCAGCAGTACTCTCATCAGCAGTACTCTCATCAGCAATACTCTCATCAGCAAAACTCTTATCAGCAGTACTCTGATCAGCAGGACTATGATCAACAGTACCTGATCAGCAGTACTCTCATCAGCAGTAGTCTCCTCTCTTCTCTGATCAGCAGCACGCTCATCAGCAATATTCTCATCAGCATTGCTCTAATCAGCAGTACTCTCATCAGCAGTACTCTCATCTGCCGCACACTCATTAGCTGTACTCTCATCAGCAGCACACTCATCCGTAGCAATCTCATCAGCAGCACTCATATCAGCAGCACTCTGACCAGCAGTACTCTCATCAGCAGTACCCTCATCACCAATACAGTCATCAGCATTACTCTCATCAGCAGTACTCTGATCAGCATTACTCTCATCAGCAGCCC
The DNA here is from genome assembly GCF_017639515.1 of Carcharodon carcharias. Classification (NCBI taxonomy): domain Eukaryota; kingdom Metazoa; phylum Chordata; class Chondrichthyes; order Lamniformes; family Lamnidae; genus Carcharodon; species Carcharodon carcharias. The sequence continues at coordinate 60,805,755 of NC_054488.1, forward strand.
CCTTATCAGCAGTAATCTCATCAGCAGTTCTCTCATCAGCAATACTCTCATCAGCTATACTTTCAGCAGTACTCTCATCAGCAATACTCTCATCAGCAATACTCTCATCAGCAATCCTCTGATCATCAGCACTCTGATCAGCAGCACACTCAACTGCAGCACTCTTATCAGCTGTACTCTCATCAGCAATACTCTTATCAGCAGTACTCTCATCAGCAGCACTCCCATCTGCAGAAATCTCATCAGCAATACTCTCATCAGCAATCCTCTGATCATCAGCACTCTGATCAGCAGCACACTCAACTGCAGCACTCTTATCAGCTGTACTCTCATCAGCAATACTCTTATCAGCAGTACTCTCATCAGCAGCACTCCCATCTGCAGAAATCTCATCAGCAATACTCTCATCAGCAATCCTCTGATCATCAGCACTCTGATCAGCAGCACACTCATCTGCAGCACTCTTATCAGCTGTACTCTCATCAGCAATACTCTTATCAGCAGTACTCTCATCAGCAGCACTCCCAACTGCAGAAATCTCATCAGCAGTACTCTCATCAGCAGCACTCTCATCTGCAGTACTCTCATCAGCAGCACTCTCCTTTTCAGCACTCTCATCAGCAACGCTCTCATCAGCAATACTCTCATCAGCATTACTCTCATCAGCGTTACTCTCATCAGCAGTACACTCATTAGCAGCACTCTCATCAGCAGTACTCTGATCAGCAGAATGCTCATCAGCAATACTCCGATCAGCAGTACTCTGATCAACACTGCTCTGATCAGCAGTACCCTCATCAGCAATGCTCTGATCAGCCGTACTCTGATCAGCAGAACTCGCATCAGCAATACTCTGATCAGCAACACTGTCCACAGCAATACACACCTCAGCAGTACTCTGATCAGCAATCCTCTGATCATCAGCACTCTGTTCAGCAGTACCCCCAACAGCAGCACTCTGATCAGCAGTACTCTCATCAGCAGCACTTTCATCAGCAGTATTCTCATCAGCAGCACTCTCATCAGCAGCACTCTCATCTGCAGCACTCTAATCAGCAGTAATCCCATCAGCAATATTCCCATCAGCAGTAATCTCATCTGCAGTAATCTCATCAGCAGTACTCTCATCAGCACTTCCCTCGTCAGCAATATTCTCGTCAGCAATACTCTCATCAGCAGTACTCTTATCAGCAGAACTATCATCAGCAGTGCTCTCATCAGCAGAACTCTCATCAGCAATACTATCATTAGCAATCCTCTGATCAGCAGCATTCTGATCAGCAGTACTCTCATCTGCAGCACTCTCATCAGCAACACTCTCATCAGCAATACACTCATCAGCATTACTCTCATCAGCATTACTCTCATCAGCAGTACTCCCATTAGCAGCAGTCTCATCAGCAGTACTCTGATCAGCAGAACGCTCATCAGCAATACTCTCATCAGCAGTACTCTGATCTTTAGCACTCCGATCAGCAGCACTCTCATCAGCAATATTCTCTTCAGCAGCACTCTCATCAGCAGTACTCTCATCAGAAGTACTCTTATCAGCAGTACTCTCATCAGCAATTATCTCATCAGCTTTACTCTGATCTGCAGCACTCTGATCAGCAGCAATCTCATCAGCAGTATTCTCTTCAGCAGCACTCTCATCAGCAGTACTCTCATCAGCAGTACTCTCATCAGCATCACTCTTATCAGCAGTAATCTCTTCAGCAGTACTCTCATCAGCAATACTCTCATCATCAAAACTTTTATCAGCAGTACTCTGATCAGCATTACTCTGATCAACATTACCTGATCAGCAGTACTCTCATCAGCAGTAGACTCCTCTGTTCTCTGATCAGCAGCACGTTCATCAGCAATATTCTCATCAGAAGTGCTCTCATCAGCAGTACTCTCATCAGCATTACTCTCAACAGCATTACTCTCATCAGCAGTACACTCATTAGCAGCACTCTCATCAGCAGTACTCTGATCAGCAGAACGCTCATCAGCAATACCCCGATCAGCAGTACTCTGATCAACACTGCTCTGATTAGCAGTACCCTCATCAGCAATGCTCTGATCAGCCGTACTCTGATCAGCAGAACTCGCATCAGCAATACTCTGATCAGCAACACTGTCCACAGCAATACACACCTCAGCAGTACTCTGATCAGCAATCCTCTGATCATCAGCACTCTGATCAGCAGTACCCCCAACAGCAGCACTCTGATCAGCAGTACTCTGATCAGCAGCACTTTCATCAGCAGTATTCTCATCAGCAGCACTCTCATCAGCAGCACTCTCATCAGCAGCACTCTCATCTGCAGCACTCTAATCAGCAGTAATCCCATCAGCAATATTCCCATCAGCAGTAATCTCATCTGCAGTAATCTCATCAGCAGTACTCTCATCAGCACTTCTCTCGTCAGCAATATTCTCGTCAGCAATACTCTCATTAGCAGTACTCTTATCAGCAGAACTATCATCAGCAGTACTCTCATCAGCAATACGCTGATCAGCAGTGCTCTCATCAGCAGCACTCTCATCAGCAATAGTATCATTAGCAATCCTCTGATCAGCAGCATTCTGATCAGCAGTACTCTCATCTGCAGCACTCTCATCAGCAACACTCTCATCAGCAATACACTCATCAGCATTACTCTCATCAGCATTACCCTCATCAGCAGTACTCCCATTAGCAGCAGTCTCATCAGCAGTACTCTGATCAGCAGAACGCTCATCAGCAATACTCTCATCAGCAGTACTCTGATCTTTAGCAATCTGATCAGCAGCACTCTCATCAGCAGTATTCTCATCAGCAGCACTCTCATCAGCAGTACTCTCATCAGCATCACTCTTATCAGCAGTAATCTCTTCAGCAGTACTCTCATCAGCAATACTCTCATCAGCAAAACTTTTATCAGCAGTACTCTGATCAACAGTACCTGATCAGCAGTACTCTCATCAGCAGTAGTCTCCTCTGTTCTCTGATCAGCAGCACGTTCATCAGCAATATTCTCATCAGACGTGCTCTCATCAGCAGTACTCTCATCTGCCGCACACCCATTAGCTGTACTCTCATCAGCAGCACACTCATCCGCAGCACTCTCATCAGCAGCAGTCATATCAGCAGCACTCTGACCAGCAGTACTTTCATCAGCTGTACTCTCATCAGCAGTACCCTCATCACCAATACAGTCATCAGCATTACTCTCATCAGAAGTACTCTGATCAGCATTACTCTCATCAGGAGTACTCTCATCAGCAATACTCTCATCAGCTATACTCTCAGCAGTACTCTCATCAGCAATACTCTCAACAGCATTACTCTCATCAGCAGTACACTCAGCCATAGTCTCAACAGCAGTACTCTCATCAGCAGCACTCTTATTAGCGGTACTCTCATCAGCAGTACTCTCATCAGCAATGAACTCTTCAGCATTACTCTCATCAGCAGCCCCCTTATCAGCAGTAATCTCATCAGCAGTTCTCTCATCAGCAATACTCTCATCAGCTATACTTTCAGCAGTACTCTCATCAGCAATACTCTCATCAGCAATACTCTCATCAGCAATCCTCTGATCATCAGCACTCTGATCAGCAGCACACTCAAGTGCAGCACTCTTATCAGCTGTACTCTCATCAGCAATACTCTTATCAGCAGTACTCTCATCAGCAGCACTCCCATCTGCAGAAATCTCATCAGCAATATTCTCATCAGCAATCCTCTGATCATCAGCACTCTGATCAGCAGCACACTCATCTGCAGCACTCTTATCAGCTGTACTCTCATCAGCAATACTCTTATCAGCAGTACTCTCATCAGCAGCACTCCCATCTGCAGTACTCTCATCAGCAGCACTCTCATCTGCAGCACTCTCATCAGCAACACTCTCATCAGCAATACTCTCATCAGCATTACTCTCATCAGCGTTACTCTCATCAGCAGTACACTCATTAGCAGCACTCTCATCAGCAGTACTCCGATCAGCAGAATGCTCATCAGCAATACTCCGATCAGCAGTACTCTGATCAACACTGCTCTGATCAGCAGTACCCTCATCAGCAATGCTCTGATCAGCCGTACTCTGATCAGCAGAACTCGCATCAGCAATACTCTGATCAGCAACACTGTCCACAGCAATACACACCTCAGCAGTACTCTGATCAGCAATCCTCTGATCATCAGCACTCTGATCAGCAGAACGCTCATCAGCAATACTCTCATCAGCAGTACTCTGATCTTTAGCACTCTGATCAGCAGCACTCTCATCAGCAATATTCTCATCAGCAGCACTCTCATCAGCAGTACTCTCATCAGCAGTACTCTCATCAGCATCACTCTTATCAGCAGTAATCTCTTCAGCAGTACTCTCATCAGCAATACTCTCATCATCAAAACTTTTATCAGCAGTACTCTGATCAGCAGTACTCTGATCAACAGTACCTGATCAGCAGTACTCTCATCAGCAGTATACTCCTCTGTTCTCTGATCAGCAGCACGTTCATCAGCAATATTCTCATCAGAAGTGCTCTCATCAGCAGTACTCTCATCAGCGTTACTCTCATCAGCATTACACTCATCAGCATTACTCTCATCAGCATTACTCTCATCAGCATTACCCTCAACAGCAGTACTCCCATTAGCAGCAGTCTCATCAGCAGTACTCTGATCAGCAGAACGCTCATCAGCAATACTCACATCAGCAGTACTCTGATCTTTAGCAATCTGATCAGCAGTACTCTCATCAGCAGTATTCTCATCAGCAGCACTCTCATCAGCAGTAATCTCATCAGCAGTACTCTCATCAGCATCACTCTTATCAGCAGTAATCTCTTCAGCAGTACTCACATCCGCAATACTCTCATCAACAGTACTCTGATCAGAAGCACTCTCATCAGCAGTATTCTCATGAGCAGCACTCTCATCAGCAGCACTCTCATCAGCAGTACTCTCATCAGCGAAACTCTTATCAGCAGCACTCGGATCAGCAGTACTCTGATCAACAGTACCTGATCAGCAGTACTCTCATCAGCAGTAGTCTCCTCTGTTCTCTGATTAGCAGCACGCTCATCAGCAATATTCTCATCGGCAGTGCTCTCATCAGCAGTACTCTCATCAGCAGTACTCTCATCTGCCGCACACTCATTAGCTGTACTCTCATCAGCAGCATACTCATCCGCAGCACTCTCATCAGCAGTACTCAGATCAGCAGAACTCTCATCCGCAGTATTCTGATCTGCAGCACTCACATCAGCAGTACTCGGATCAGCAGTACTCTCATCTGCAGCACTCTCATCAGCAACACTCACATTACCATTACTCTCGTCAGCAATACTCAGATCAGCAATACTCTCATCAGCAGTACTCTCATCAGCAGTAATCTCATCTGCAACACTCTCATCAGCTGTGCTCTCAAACGCAGCTCACTCATCCGCAGCACTCTCATCAGCAGTACACTGATCAGCAGAACTCTCATCCGCAGTACTCTGATCAGCAGTACTCTCATCTGCAGCACTCTCATCAGCAACACTCTCATCAGCAGTACTCACGTCAGCAATACTCAGATCAGCTATACTCTCATCATCAGCACTCTCATCAGCAGTACTCTGATCAGCAATATCTGATCAGCATTACTCTCATCTGCAGTAGTCTCCTCTTTAGTACTCTGATCAGCAGCACGTTCAACAGCAATATTCTCATCAGCTGTTCTCTCATCAGCAGCACTCTCATCAGCAGTAGTCTCATCAGAAGCACTCTTATCAGCATTACTCACATCAGCAATACTCTCATCAACAGTACTCTGATCAGCAGCACTCTCATCAGCAGTACTCTCATCAGCAGTACTCTCATCAGCAGTACTCTCATCTGCCGCACACTCATTAGCTGTACTCTCATCAGCAGCACTCATATCAGCAGCACTCTGACCAGCAGTAAACTCATCAGCTGTACTCTCATCAGCAGTACCCTCATCAGCAATACAGTCATCAGCATTACTCTCATCAGAAGTACTCTGATCAGCATTACTCTCATCAGGAGTACTCTCATCAGCAATACTCTCATCAGCTATACTCTCAGCAGTACTCTCATCAGCAATACTCTCAACAGCATTACTCTCATCAGCAGTACACTCAGCCATAGTCTCAACAGCAGTACTCTGATCAGCAGCACTCTTATTAGCAGTACTCTCATCAGCAGTACTCTCATCAGCAATGAACTCATCAGCATTACTCTCATCAGCAGTACTCTGATCAGCATTACTCTCATCAGCAGCCCTCTTATCAGCAGTAATCTCATCAGCAGTTCTCTCATCAGCAAAACTCTCATCAGCTATACTTTCAGCAGTACTCTAATCAGCAATACTCTCATCAGCAAAACTCTCATCAGCAATCCTCTGCTCATGAGCACTCTGATCAGCAGCACACTCAACTGCAGCACTCTTATCAGCAGTACTCTCATCAGCAGTATACTCCTCTGTTCTCTGATCAGCAGCACGTTCATCAGCAATATTCTCAACAGAAGTGCTCTCATTAGCAGTACTCTCATCAGCATTACTCTCATCAGCATTACTCTCATCAGCAGTACACTCATTAGCAGCACTCTCATCAGCAGTACTCTGATCAGAAGAACGCTCATCAGCAATACTCCGATCAGCAGTACTCTGATCAACACTGCTCTGATCAGCAGTACCCTCATCAGCAATGCTCTGATCAGCCGTACTCTGAGCAGCAGAACTCTCATCAGCAATACTCTGATCAGCAATACTGTCCACAACAATACGCACCTCAGCAGTACTCTGATCAGCAATCCTCTGATCATCAGCACTCTGTTCAGCAGTACCCCCAACAGCAGCACTCTGATCAGCAGTACTCTCATCAGCAGCACTTTCATCAGCAGTATTCTCACCAGCAGCACTCTCATCAGCAGCACTCTCATCAGCAGCACTCTCATCTGCAGCACTCTAATCAGCAGTAATCCCATCAGCAATATTCCCATCAGCAGTAATCTCATCTGCAGTAATCTCATCAGCAGTACTCTCATCAGCACTTCTCTCGTCAGCAATATTCTCGTCAGCAATACTCTCATCAGCAGTACTCTTATCAGCAGAACTATCATCAGCAGTACTCTCATCAGCAATATGCTGATCAGCAGTGCTCTCATCAGCAGCACTCTCATCAGCAATACTATCATTAGCAATCCTCTGATCAGCAGCATTCTGATCAGCAGTACTCTCATCTGCAGCACTCTCATCAGCAACACTCTCATCAGCAATACACTCATCAGCATTACTCTCATCAGCATTACCCTCATCAGCAGTACTCCCATTAGCAGCAGTCTCATCAGCAGTACTCTGATCAGCAGAACGCTCATCAGCAATACTCTCATGAGCAGTACTCTGATCTTTAGCAATCTGATCAGCAGCACTCTCATCAGCAGTATTCTCATCAGCAGCACTCTCATCAGCAGTAATCTCATCAGCAGTACTCTCATCAGCATCACTATTATCAGCAGTAATCTCTTCAGCAGTACTCACATCAGCAATACTCTCATCAACAGTACTCTGATCAGCAGCACTCTCATCAGCAGTATTCTCATGAGCAGCACTCTCATCAGCAGTACTCTCATCAGCAGTACTCTCATCAGAATCACTCTTCTCAGCAGTACTCTCATCAGCAGTACTCTCATCAGCAATACTCTCATCAGCAAAACTCTTATCAGCAGTACTCTGATCAGCAGGACTATGATCAACAGTACCTGATCAGCAGTACTCTCATCAGCAGTAGTCTCCTCTCTTCTCTGATCAGCAGCACGCTCATCAGCAATATTCTCATCAGCATTGCTCTAATCAGCAGTACTCTCATCAGCAGTACTCTCATCTGCCGCACACTCATTAGCTGTACTCTCATCAGCAGCACACTCATCCGTAGCAATCTCATCAGCAGCACTCATATCAGCAGCACTCTGACCAGCAGTACTCTCATCAGCAGTACCCTCATCACCAATACAGTCATCAGCATTACTCTCATCAGCAGTACTCTGATCAGCATTACTCTCATCAGCAGCCCCCTTATCAGCAGTAATCTCATCAGCAGTTCTCTCATCAGCAATACTCTCATCAGCTATACTTTCAGCAGTACTCTCATCAGCAATACTCTCATCAGCAATACTCTCATCAGCAATCCTCTGATCATCAGCACTCTGATCAGCAGCACACTCAACTGCAGCACTCTTATCAGCTGTACTCTCATCAGCAATACTCTTATCAGCAGTACTCTCATCAGCAGCACTCCCATCTGCAGAAATCTCATCAGCAATACTCTCATCAGCAATCCTCTGATCATCAGCACTCTGATCAGCAGCACACTCAACTGCAGCACTCTTATCAGCTGTACTCTCATCAGCAATACTCTTATCAGCAGTACTCTCATCAGCAGCACTCCCATCTGCAGAAATCTCATCAGCAATACTCTCATCAGCAATCCTCTGATCATCAGCACTCTGATCAGCAGCACACTCATCTGCAGCACTCTTATCAGCTGTACTCTCATCAGCAATACTCTTATCAGCAGTACTCTCATCAGCAGCACTCCCAACTGCAGAAATCTCATCAGCAGTACTCTCATCAGCAGCACTCTCATCTGCAGTACTCTCATCAGCAGCACTCTCCTTTTCAGCACTCTCATCAGCAACGCTCTCATCAGCAATACTCTCATCAGCATTACTCTCATCAGCGTTACTCTCATCAGCAGTACACTCATTAGCAGCACTCTCATCAGCAGTACTCTGATCAGCAGAATGCTCATCAGCAATACTCCGATCAGCAGTACTCTGATCAACACTGCTCTGATCAGCAGTACCCTCATCAGCAATGCTCTGATCAGCCGTACTCTGATCAGCAGAACTCGCATCAGCAATACTCTGATCAGCAACACTGTCCACAGCAATACACACCTCAGCAGTACTCTGATCAGCAATCCTCTGATCATCAGCACTCTGTTCAGCAGTACCCCCAACAGCAGCACTCTGATCAGCAGTACTCTCATCAGCAGCACTTTCATCAGCAGTATTCTCATCAGCAGCACTCTCATCAGCAGCACTCTCATCTGCAGCACTCTAATCAGCAGTAATCCCATCAGCAATATTCCCATCAGCAGTAATCTCATCTGCAGTAATCTCATCAGCAGTACTCTCATCAGCACTTCCCTCGTCAGCAATATTCTCGTCAGCAATACTCTCATCAGCAGTACTCTTATCAGCAGAACTATCATCAGCAGTGCTCTCATCAGCAGAACTCTCATCAGCAATACTATCATTAGCAATCCTCTGATCAGCAGCATTCTGATCAGCAGTACTCTCATCTGCAGCACTCTCATCAGCAACACTCTCATCAGCAATACACTCATCAGCATTACTCTCATCAGCATTACTCTCATCAGCAGTACTCCCATTAGCAGCAGTCTCATCAGCAGTACTCTGATCAGCAGAACGCTCATCAGCAATACTCTCATCAGCAGTACTCTGATCTTTAGCACTCCGATCAGCAGCACTCTCATCAGCAATATTCTCTTCAGCAGCACTCTCATCAGCAGTACTCTCATCAGAAGTACTCTTATCAGCAGTACTCTCATCAGCAATTATCTCATCAGCTTTACTCTGATCTGCAGCACTCTGATCAGCAGCAATCTCATCAGCAGTATTCTCTTCAGCAGCACTCTCATCAGCAGTACTCTCATCAGCAGTACTCTCATCAGCATCACTCTTATCAGCAGTAATCTCTTCAGCAGTACTCTCATCAGCAATACTCTCATCATCAAAACTTTTATCAGCAGTACTCTGATCAGCAGTACTCTGATCAACATTACCTGATCAGCAGTACTCTCATCAGCAGTAGACTCCTCTGTTCTCTGATCAGCAGCACGTTCATCAGCAATATTCTCATCAGAAGTGCTCTCATCAGCAGTACTCTCATCAGCATTACTCTCAACAGCATTACTCTCATCAGCAGTACACTCATTAGCAGCACTCTCATCAGCAGTACTCTGATCAGCAGAACGCTCATCAGCAATACCCCGATCAGCAGTACTCTGATCAACACTGCTCTGATTAGCAGTACCCTCATCAGCAATGCTCTGATCAGCCGTACTCTGATCAGCAGAACTCGCATCAGCAATACTCTGATCAGCAACACTGTCCACAGCAATACACACCTCAGCAGTACTCTGATCAGCAATCCTCTGATCATCAGCACTCTGATCAGCAGTACCCCCAACAGCAGCACTCTGATCAGCAGTACTCTGATCAGCAGCACTTTCATCAGCAGTATTCTCATCAGCAGCACTCTCATCAGCAGCACTCTCATCAGCAGCACTCTCATCTGCAGCACTCTAATCAGCAGTAATCCCATCAGCAATATTCCCATCAGCAGTAATCTCATCTGCAGTAATCTCATCAGCAGTACTCTCATCAGCACTTCTCTCGTCAGCAATATTCTCGTCAGCAATACTCTCATTAGCAGTACTCTTATCAGCAGAACTATCATCAGCAGTACTCTCATCAGCAATACGCTGATCAGCAGTGCTCTCATCAGCAGCACTCTCATCAGCAATAGTATCATTAGCAATCCTCTGATCAGCAGCATTCTGATCAGCAGTACTCTCATCTGCAGCACTCTCATCAGCAACACTCTCATCAGCAATACACTCATCAGCATTACTCTCATCAGCATTACCCTCATCAGCAGTACTCCCATTAGCAGCAGTCTCATCAGCAGTACTCTGATCAGCAGAACGCTCATCAGCAATACTCTCATCAGCAGTACTCTGATCTTTAGCAATCTGATCAGCAGCACTCTCATCAGCAGTATTCTCATCAGCAGCACTCTCATCAGCAGTACTCTCATCAGCATCACTCTTATCAGCAGTAATCTCTTCAGCAGTACTCTCATCAGCAATACTCTCATCAGCAAAACTTTTATCAGCAGTACTCTGATCAACAGTACCTGATCAGCAGTACTCTCATCAGCAGTAGTCTCCTCTGTTCTCTGATCAGCAGCACGTTCATCAGCAATATTCTCATCAGACGTGCTCTCATCAGCAGTACTCTCATCTGCCGCACACCCATTAGCTGTACTCTCATCAGCAGCACACTCATCCGCAGCACTCTCATCAGCAGCAGTCATATCAGCAGCACTCTGACCAGCAGTACTCTCATCAGCTGTACTCTCATCAGCAGTACCCTCATCACCAATACAGTCATCAGCATTACTCTCATCAGAAGTACTCTGATCAGCATTACTCTCATCAGGAGTACTCTCATCAGCAATACTCTCATCAGCTATACTCTCAGCAGTACTCTCATCAGCAATACTCTCAACAGCATTACTCTCATCAGCAGTACACTCAGCCATAGTCTCAACAGCAGTACTCTCATCAGCAGCACTCTTATTAGCGGTACTCTCATCAGCAGTACTCTCATCAGCAATGAACTCTTCAGCATTACTCTCATCAGCAGCCCCCTTATCAGCAGTAATCTCATCAGCAGTTCTCTCATCAGCAATACTCTCATCAGCTATACTTTCAGCAGTACTCTCATCAGCAATACTCTCATCAGCAATACTCTCATCAGCAATCCTCTGATCATCAGCACTCTGATCAGCAGCACACTCAAGTGCAGCACTCTTATCAGCTGTACTCTCATCAGCAATACTCTTATCAGCAGTACTCTCATCAGCAGCACTCCCATCTGCAGAAATCTCATCAGCAATATTCTCATCAGCAATCCTCTGATCATCAGCACTCTGATCAGCAGCACACTCATCTGCAGCACTCTTATCAGCTGTACTCTCATCAGCAATACTCTTATCAGCAGTACTCTCATCAGCAGCACTCCCATCTGCAGTACTCTCATCAGCAGCACTCTCATCTGCAGCACTCTCATCAGCAACACTCTCATCAGCAATACTCTCATCAGCATTACTCTCATCAGCGTTACTCTCATCAGCAGTACACTCATTAGCAGCACTCTCATCAGCAGTACTCCGATCAGCAGAATGCTCATCAGCAATACTCCGATCAGCAGTACTCTGATCAACACTGCTCTGATCAGCAGTACCCTCATCAGCAATGCTCTGATCAGCCGTACTCTGATCAGCAGAACTCGCATCAGCAATACTCTGATCAGCAACACTGTCCACAGCAATACACACCTCAGCAGTACTCTGATCAGCAATCCTCTGATCATCAGCACTCTGATCAGCAGAACGCTCATCAGCAATACTCTCATCAGCAGTACTCTGATCTTTAGCACTCTGATCAGCAGCACTCTCATCAGCAATATTCTCATCAGCAGCACTCTCATCAGCAGTACTCTCATCAGCAGTACTCTCATCAGCATCACTCTTATCAGCAGTAATCTCTTCAGCAGTACTCTCATCAGCAATACTCTCATCATCAAAACTTTTATCAGCAGTACTCTGATCAGCAGTACTCTGATCAACAGTACCTGATCAGCAGTACTCTCATCAGCAGTATACTCCTCTGTTCTCTGATCAGCAGCACGTTCATCAGCAATATTCTCATCAGAAGTGCTCTCATCAGCAGTACTCTCATCAGCGTTACTCTCATCAGCATTACACTCATCAGCATTACTCTCATCAGCATTACTCTCATCAGCATTACCCTCAACAGCAGTACTCCCATTAGCAGCAGTCTCATCAGCAGTACTCTGATCAGCAGAACGCTCATCAGCAATACTCACATCAGCAGTACTCTGATCTTTAGCAATCTGATCAGCAGTACTCTCATCAGCAGTATTCTCATCAGCAGCACTCTCATCAGCAGTAATCTCATCAGCAGTACTCTCATCAGCATCACTCTTATCAGCAGTAATCTCTTCAGCAGTACTCACATCCGCAATACTCTCATCAACAGTACTCTGATCAGAAGCACTCTCATCAGCAGTATTCTCATGAGCAGCACTCTCATCAGCAGCACTCTCATCAGCAGTACTCTCATCAGCGAAACTCTTATCAGCAGCACTCGGATCAGCAGTACTCTGATCAACAGTACCTGATCAGCAGTACTCTCATCAGCAGTAGTCTCCTCTGTTCTCTGATTAGCAGCACGCTCATCAGCAATATTCTCATCGGCAGTGCTCTCATCAGCAGTACTCTCATCAGCAGTACTCTCATCTGCCGCACACTCATTAGCTGTACTCTCATCAGCAGCATACTCATCCGCAGCACTCTCATCAGCAGTACTCAGATCAGCAGAACTCTCATCCGCAGTATTCTGATCTGCAGCACTCACATCAGCAGTACTCGGATCAGCAGTACTCTCATCTGCAGCACTCTCATCAGCAACACTCACATTACCATTACTCTCGTCAGCAATACTCAGATCAGCAATACTCTCATCAGCAGTACTCTCATCAGCAGTAATCTCATCTGCAACACTCTCATCAGCTGTGCTCTCAAACGCAGCTCACTCATCCGCAGCACTCTCATCAGCAGTACACTGATCAGCAGAACTCTCATCCGCAGTACTCTGATCAGCAGTACTCTCATCTGCAGCACTCTCATCAGCAACACTCTCATCAGCAGTACTCACGTCAGCAATACTCAGATCAGCTATACTCTCATCATCAGCACTCTCATCAGCAGTACTCTGATCAGCAATATCTGATCAGCATTACTCTCATCTGCAGTAGTCTCCTCTTTAGTACTCTGATCAGCAGCACGTTCAACAGCAATATTCTCATCAGCTGTTCTCTCATCAGCAGCACTCTCATCAGCAGTAGTCTCATCAGAAGCACTCTTATCAGCATTACTCACATCAGCAATACTCTCATCAACAGTACTCTGATCAGCAGCACTCTCATCAGCAGTACTCTCATCAGCAGTACTCTCATCAGCAGTACTCTCATCTGCCGCACACTCATTAGCTGTACTCTCATCAGCAGCACTCATATCAGCAGCACTCTGACCAGCAGTAAACTCATCAGCTGTACTCTCATCAGCAGTACCCTCATCAGCAATACAGTCATCAGCATTACTCTCATCAGAAGTACTCTGATCAGCATTACTCTCATCAGGAGTACTCTCATCAGCAATACTCTCATCAGCTATACTCTCAGCAGTACTCTCATCAGCAATACTCTCAACAGCATTACTCTCATCAGCAGTACACTCAGCCATAGTCTCAACAGCAGTACTCTGATCAGCAGCACTCTTATTAGCAGTACTCTCATCAGCAGTACTCTCATCAGCAATGAACTCATCAGCATTACTCTCATCAGCAGTACTCTGATCAGCATTACTCTCATCAGCAGCCCTCTTATCAGCAGTAATCTCATCAGCAGTTCTCTCATCAGCAAAACTCTCATCAGCTATACTTTCAGCAGTACTCTAATCAGCAATACTCTCATCAGCAAAACTCTCATCAGCAATCCTCTGCTCATGAGCACTCTGATCAGCAGCACACTCAACTGCAGCACTCTTATCAGCTGTACTCTCATCAGCAATACTCTTACCAGCAGTACTCTCATCAGCAGCACTCCCATCTGCAGAAATCTCATCAGCAATACTCTCATCAGCAATCCTCTGATCATCAGCACTCTGATCAGCAGCACACTCATCTGCAGCACTCTTATCAGCTGTACTCTCATCAGCAATACTCTTATCAGCAGTACTCTCATCAGCAGCACTCCCAACTGCAGAAATCTCATCAGCAGTACTCTCATCAGCAGCACTCTCATCTGCAGTACTCTCATCAGCAGCACTCTCATCTGCAGCACTCTCATCAGCAACGCTCTCATCAGCAATACTCTCATCAGCATTACTCTCATCAGCATTGCTCTCATCAGCAGTACACCCATTAGCAGCACTCTCATCAGCAGTACTCTGATCAGCAGAACGCTCATCAGCAATACTCCGATCAGCAGTACTCTGATCAACACTGCTCTGATCAGCAGTACCCTCATCAGCAATGCTCTGATCAGCTGTACTCTGAGCAGCAGAACTCTCATCAGCAATACTCTGATCAGCAACACTGTCCACAGCAATACACACCTCAGCAGTACTCTGATCAGCAATCCTCTGATCATCAGCACTCTGATCAGCAGTACCCCCAACAGCAGCACTCTGATCAGCAGTACTCTCATCAGCAGCACTTTCATCAGCAGTATTCTCATCAGCAGCACTCTCATCAGCAGCACTCTCATCAGCAGCACTCTCATCTGCAGCACTCTAATCAGCAGTAATCCCATCAGCAATATTCCCATCAGCAGTAATCTCATCTGCAGTAATCTCATCAGCAGTACTCTCATCAGCACTTCTCTCGTCAGCAATATTCTCGTCAGCAATACTCTCATCAGCAGTACTCTTATCAGCAGAACTATCATCAGCAGTACTCTCATCAGCAATACGCTGTTCAGCAGTGTGCTCATCAGCAGCACTCTCATCAGCAATACTATCATTAGCAATCCTCTGATCAGCAGCATTCTGATCAGCAGTACTCTCATCTGCAGCACTCTCATCAGCAACACTCTCATCAGCAATACACTCATCAGCATTACTCTCATCAGCATTACCCTCATCAGCAGTACTCCCATTAGCAGCAGTCTCATCAGCAGTACTCTGATCAGCAGAACGCTCATCAGCAATACTCTCATCAGCAGTACTCTGATCTTTAGCAATCTGATCAGCAGCACTCTCATCAGCAGTATTCTCATCAGCAGCACTCTCATCAGCAGTACTCTCATCAGCAGTACTCTCATCAGCATCACTCTTATCAGCAGTAATCTCTTCAGCAGTACTCTCATCAGCAATACTCTCATCAGCAAAACTTTTATCAGCAGTACTCTGATCAACAGTACCTGATCAGCAGTACTCTCATCAGCAGTAGTCTCCTCTGTTCTCTGATCAGCAGCACGTTCATCAGCAATATTCTCATCAGAAGTGCTCTCATCAGCAGTACTCTCATCTGCCGCAAAATCATTAGCTCTACGCTCATCAGCAGCACACTCATCCGCAGGACTCTCATCAGCAGTACTCAGATCAGCAGAACTCTCATCCGCAGTACTCTGATCTGCAGCACTCTCATCAGCAGTACTCTCCTCAGCAGTACTCCCATCTGCAGCACTCTCATCAGCAAACACTCACATTAACATTACTCTCGTCAGCAATACTCAGATCAGCAACATTCTCATCAGCAGTAATATCATCAGCAGTACTCTCATCTGCAACACTCTCATCAGCTGTACTCTCATCCGCAGCTCACTCATCCGCAGCACTCTCATCAGCTGTACTCTGATCAGCATATCTCTCATCCGCAGTACTCTGATCAGCAGCACTCTCATCAGCAGTACTCGGATGAGCAGTACTCTCATCTGCAGCACTCTCATCAGCAACACTCTCACCAGTAGTAGTCTCGTCAGCAATACTCAGATCATCTATACTCTCATCATCAGCACTCTCATCAGCAGTACTCTGATCAGCAATATCTGACCAGCATTACTCTCTTCTGCAGTAGTCTCCTCTTCAGTACTCTGATCAGCAGCACGTTCAACAGCAATATTCTCATCAGCAGTTCTCTCATCAGCAGCACTCTCATCAGCAGTGCTCTCTTCAGAAGCACTCTTATCAGCATTACTCACATCAGAAATACTCTCATCAGCAGTACTCTGATCAGCAGCACTCGCATCAGCAGTATTCTCATGAGCAGCACTCTCATCAGCAGTACTCTCATCAGCAGTACTATCATCAGAATCACTCTTCTCAACAGTACTCTCATCAGCAGTATTCTCATGAGCAGCACTCTTATCAGCAGTACTCTCATCAGCAATACTCTCATCAGCGAAACTCTTATCAGCAGCACTCGGATCAGCAGTACTCTGATCAACAGTACCTGATCAGCAGTACTCTCATCAGCAGTAGTCTCCTCTGTTCTCTGATTAGCAGCATGCTCATCAGCAATATTCTCATCAGCAGTGCTCTCATCAGCAGTACTCTCATCAGCAGTACTCTCATCTGCCGCACACTCATTAGCTGTACTCTCATCAGCAGCACACTCATCTTCAGCACTCTCATCAGCAGTACTCAGATCAGCAGAACTCTCATCCGCAGTATTCTGATCTGCAGCACTCTCATCAGCAGTTCTCGGATCAGCAGTACTCTCATCTGCAGCACTCTCATCAGCAACACTCACATTACCATTACTCTCGTCAGCAATACTCAGATCAGCAATAATCTCATCAGCAGTACTCTCATCAGCAGTAATCTCATCTGCAACACTCTCATCAGCTGTACTCTCATCCGCAGCTCACTCATCCGCAGCACTCTCATCAGCAGTACACTGATCAGCAGAACTCTCATCCGCAGTACTCTGATCAGCAGCACTCTCATCAGCAGTACTCTGATCAGCAGTACTGTCATCTGCAGCACTCTCATCAGCAACACTCTCATCAGCAGTACTCTCGTCAGCAATACTCAGATCAGCTATTCTCTCATCATCAGAACTCTCATCAGCAGTACTCTGATCAGCAATATCTGATCAGCAGTAATCTCATCTGCAGTAGTCTCCTCAGCAGTACTCTGATCAGCAGCACGTTTAACATCAATATTCTCATCAGCAGTTCTCTCATCAGCAGCACTCTCATCAGCAGTAGTCTCATCAGAAGCACTCTTATCAGCAATACTAACATCAGCAATACTCTCATCAGCAGTACTCTGATCAGCAGCACTCTCATCAGCAGTATTCTCATGAGCAGCACTCTCATCAGCAGTACTCTCATCAGCAGTACTCTCATCAGAATTCATCTTCTCAGCTGTACTCTCATCAGCAGTACTCTCATCAGCAATAGTCTCATCAGCAAAACTCTTCTCAGCATTAAGCTGATCAGCAGTACTCTGATAAGCTGTACATAATCAGCAGTACTCTCATCAGCAGTAGTCTCTGAACAGCAGCACGTTCATCAGCAATATTCTCATCAGCAGTACTCTCATCAGCAGTACTCACATCAGCAGTACTCTCACCTGCCGGACACTCATTAGCTGTACTCTCATCCGCAGCACACCCTTCCACAGCACTCTCATCAGCAGTAATCTCATAAGCAGTACTCTCATCTGCCGCACTCTCATCAGCTGTACTCTCATCCGAAGCACACTCATCCGCAGCAATCTCATCAGCAGTACTCTGATCAGCAGAACTCTCATCCGCAGTACTCTGACCAGCAGCACTCTCGTCAGCAGTACTCGGATCAGCAGTACTCTCATCTGCAGCACTCTCATCTTCATCACTCTCATCAGCAGGACTCTCGTCAGCAATACTCAGATCAGCTATACTCTCATCATCAGTACTCTCATCAGCAGCACTCTTATCAGCAGTACTCTCATCAGCAGTACTATCATCAGCAGTACTCTCATCAGCTATACTCTCATCAGCAATAATCTTATCAGCAGTACTCTGATCAGCAGAACTCACATCAGCAGTATCAGATCAGCAGTACTCTCATCCGCAGTACTCTCCTCAGCAGTACTCTGATCAGCAGCACGTTCATCAGCAATATTCTCATCAGCAGTACTCTCATCAGCAGCTCACTTTTCAGCAGTACTGTCATCAGCAGTACTCTAATGAACAATACTCTCATCAGCAGTACTCACATCTGCCACACTCTCATCAGCTGTACTCTCATCCGCAGCACACTCATCCGCAGCATTCTGATCAGCAGTACTCTGATCAGCAGAACTCTCATCCGCAGTACTCTGATCAGCAGCACTCTCATCAGCAGTACTCGGATCAACAGAACTGTCATCTGCAGCACTCTCATCAGCAACACTCTCATCAGCAGTACTCTCGTCAGCAATACTCAGATCAGCTATACTCTCATCATCAGAACTCTCATCAGCAGTACTCTGATCAGCAGTACTCCAATCAGCAGCACGTTCATCAGCAGTATTCTCATCAGCAGTACTCTCATCAGCAGTACTCTCATCAACAGTACTCTCATCTGCCGCACACTCATTAGCTGTACTCTCATCCGCAGCACACTCATCCACAGCACTCTCATCAGCAGTACTCAGATCAGCTGAAATCTCATCCGCAGTACTATGAAAAGCAGCACTCTCATCAGCAGTACTCGGATCAGCAGTACTCTCATCTGCAGCACTCTCATCAGCAACACTCCCATTAACATTACTCTCGTCAGCAATACTCAGATCAGCAAATCTCTCATCAGCAGTACTCTCATCACCAGTATTCTCATCTGCCACACTCTCATCAGCTGTACTCTCATCAGCAGCACACTCATCCGCAGCCCTCTCATCAGCAGTACTCTGATCAGCAGAACTCTCATCCGCAGTATTCTGATCTGCAGCACTCTCATCAGCAGTACTCGGATCAGCAGTACTCTCATCTGCAGCACTCTCATCAGCAACACTCACATTACCATTACTCTCGTCAGCAATACTCAGATCAGCAATACTCTCATCAGCAGTACTCTCATCAGCAGTACTCTCATCTGCAACACTCTCATCAGCTGTACTCTCATCCGCAGCCCACTCATCCGCAGCACTCTCATCAGCAGTACTCTCATCAGCAGTACTCACATCTGCCACACTCTCATCAGCTGTACTCTCATCCGCAGCACACTCATCCGCAGCATTCTGATCAGCAGTACTCTGATCAGCAGAACTCTCATCCGCAGTACTCTGATCAGCAGCACTCTCATCAGCAGTACTCGGATCAACAGAACTGTCATCTGCAGCACTCTCATCAGCAACACTCTCATCAGCAGTACTCTCGTCAGCAATACTCAGATCAGCTATACTCTCATCATCAGAACTCTCATCAGCAGTACTCTGATCAGCAATATCTGATCAGCAGTAATCTCATCTGCAGTAGTCTCCTCAGCAGTACTCTGATCAGCAGCACGTTTAACATCAATATTCTCATCAGCAGTTCTCTCATCAGCAGCACTCTCATCAGCAGTAGTCTCATCAGAAGCACTCTTATCAGCAATACTAACATCAGCAATACTCTCATCAGCAGTACTCTGACCAGCAGCACTCTCATAAGCAGTATTCTCATGAGCAGCACTCTCATCAGCAGTACTCTCATCAGCAGTACTCTCATCAGAATTCATCTTCTCAGCTGTACTCTCATCAGCAGTACTCTCATCAGCAATAGTCTCATCAGCAAAACTCTTCTCAGCATTAAGCTGATCAGCAGTACTCTGATAAGCTGTACATAATCAGCAGTACTCTCATCAGCAGTAGTCCCCTCTGTTCTCCGATCAGCAGCACGTTCATCAGCAATATTCTCATCAGCAGTACTCTCATCAGCAGTACTCTCACCTGCCGGACACTCATTAGCTCTACTCTCATCCGCAGCACACCCTTCCACAGCACTCTCATCAGCAGTAATCTCAAAAGCAGTACTCTCATCTGCCGCACTCTCATCAGCTGTACTCTCATCCGCAGCACGCTCATCCGCAGCAATATCATCAGCAGTACTCTGATCAGCAGAACTCTCATCCGCAGTACTCTGACCAGCAGCACTCTCATCAGCAGTACTCGGATCAGCAGTACTCTCATCTTCAGCACTCTCATCAGCATCGCTCTCATCAGCAGGACTCTCGTCAGCAATACTCAGATCAGCTATACTCTCATCATCAGTACTCTCATCAGCAGCACTCTTATCAGCAGTACTCTCATCAGCAGTACTCTCATCAGCAGTACTCTCATCAGCAATACTCTCATCAGCAATAATCTTATCAGCAGTACTCTGATCAGCAGAACTCACATCAGCAGTATCTGATCAGCAGTACTCTCATCCGCAGTACTCTCCTCAGCAGTACTCTGATCAGCAGCACGTTCATCAGCAATATTATCATCAGCCGTACTCTCATCAGCAGCACTCTTTTCAGCAGTACTGTCATAAGCAGTACTCACATGAACAATACTCTCATCAGCAGTACTCTGATCTTCAGCACTCTGATCAGCAGTACTCTCATCAGCAGTTCTCTCATCAGCAATACTCTCATCAGCAGTACTCTGATCTGCAGCACTCTGATCAGCAGTACTCTGATCAGCAGCACCTCATCAGCAGTACTCTCATCAGCAGTACTCTCATCAGCAATACTCTCATCAGCAAAACTCTCATCAGCAGTACTCTCATCAGCATCACTCTTATCAGCAGTACTCTCATCAGCTGTACTCTCATCAGCAATACTCTCATCAGCAAAACTCTTATCAGCAGTACTCTGATCAGCAGTACTCTGATCAGCAGCACCTCATCAGCAGTACTCTCATCAGCAGGACTGTCATCAGCAATACTCTCATCAGCATTACTCTCCTCTTTTCTCTGATCAGCAACACGTTCATCAGCAGTATTCTCATCAGCAGTACTCTCATCAGCAGTACTCTCGTCAGCAGTACTCTCATCTGCCGCACACTCATTAGCTGTACTCTCATCCGCAGCACACTCATCCACAGCACTGTCATCAGCAGTACTCAGATCAGCTGAAATCTCATCCGCAGTACTCTGAAAAGCAGCACTCTCATCAGCAGTACTCGGATCAGCAGTACTCTCATCTGCAGCATTCTCATCAGCAACACTCCCATTAACATTACTCTCGTCAGCAATACTCAGATCAGCAATACTCTCATCAGCAGTACTCTTATCACCAGTACTCTCATCTGCCACACTCTCATCAGCTGTACTCTCATACGCAGCACACTCATCCGCAGCCCTCTCATCAGCAGTACTCTGATCAGCAGAACTCTCATCCGCAGTACTCTGACCAGCAGCACTCTCATCAGCAGTACTCGGATCAGCAGTACTCTCATCTGCAGCACTCTCATCAGCAACACTCTTATCAGCAGTACTCTCGTCAGCAATACTCAGACCAGATATACTCTCATCAGCAGTACTCTCATCAGCAATACTCTCAGCCGCAGTACTCTGATCAGCAGCACTCTCATCAGCAGTACTCTGATCAGCAGTATCTGATCAGCAGAACTCTCATCCGCAGTACTCTCATCTGCAGCACTCTCATCAGCAACACTCTTATCAGCAGTACTCTCGTCAGCAATACTCAGACCAGATATACTCTCATCATCAGTACTCTCATCAGCAGCACTCTTATCAGCAGTTCTCTCATCAGCAGTACTCTCATCAGCAATACTCTCAGCCGCAGTACTCTGATCAGCAGCACTCTCATCAGCAATAATCTTATCAGCAGTACTCTGATCAGCAGAACTCACATCAGCAGTATCTGATCAGCAGTACTCTCATCCGCAGTACTCTCCTCAGCAGTACTCTGATCAGCAGCACTTTCATCAGCAATATTATCATCAGCCGTAATCTCATCATCAGCACTCTTTTCAGCAGTACTGTCATCAGCAGTACTCTAATGAACAATTCTCTCATCAGCAGTACTCTGATCTGCAGCACTCTGATCAGCAGCACTCTCATCAGCAGTTCTCTCATCAGCAACACTCTCATCAGCAGTACTCTGATCTGCAGCACTCTGATCAGCAGCACTCTCATCAGCAGTATTCTCATCAGCAGCACTCTCATCAGCAGTACTCTCATCAGCAATACTCTCATCCGCAGCACACTCATCCGCAGCCCTCTCATCAGCAGTCCTCTGATCAGCAGTACTCTCATCTGCAGCACTCTCATCAGCAACACTCTTATCAGCAGTACTCTCGTCAGCAATACTCAGACCAGATATACTCTCATCATCAGTACTCTCATCAGCAGCACTCTTATCAGCAGTACTCTCATCAGCAGTACACTGATCAGCAGTATCTGATCAGCAGAACTCTCATCCGCAGTACTCTGATCAGCAGCACTCTCATCAGCAGTACTCGGATCAGCAGTACTCTCATCTTCAGCACTCTCATCAGCAAAACTCTCATCAGCAGGACTCTCATCAGCAATACTCAGATCAGCTATACTCTCATCATCAGTTCTCTCATCAGCAGCACTCTTATCAGCAGTACTCTCATCAGCAGTACTCTCATCAGCATTACTCTCATCAGCAATACTCAGATCAGCAATACTCTCATCGTCAGTTCTCTGATCAGCAGTACTCTCATCAGCAATACTCTCATCAACAGTACTCTCATCTGCCGCACTCTCATCAGCTGTACTCTCATCTGCAGCACACTCTTCCGCAGCAATCTCATCAGCAATACACTGATCAGCAGAACTCTCTTCCGCAGCACACTCTTCCGCAGCAATCTCATCAGCAATACTCTCATCAGCAATAATCTTATCAGCAGTACTATGATCAGCAGTACTCACATCAGACAGTATCTGATCAGCAGTACTCTCATCCGCAGTACTCTCCTCAGCAGTACTGTGATCAGCAGCACGTTCATCAGCAGTACTCTCATTAGCAATACTCTCATCAGAAGTACTCTGATCGGCAGCACTCTGATCAGCAGCACTCTTTTCAGCTTTACTCTCATCAGCAGTACTCTCATCAGCAATACTCTCATCAGCAGTACTCTGATCTGCAGCACTCTGATCAGCAGCACTCTCATCAGCAGTACTCTCCTCAGAAGTACTCTCATCAGCAATACTCTCAGCCGCAGTACTCTGATCAGCAGCACTCTCATCAGCAGTACTCTGATCAGCAGTATCTGATCAGCAGAACTCTCATCCGCAGTACTCTGATCAGCAGCACTCTCATCAGCAGTACTCGGATCAGCAGGACTCTCATCTGCAGCACTCTCATCAGCAACACTCTCATCAGCAGGAAACTCGTCAGCAATACTCAGATCAGCTATACTCTCATCTTCAGTTATCTCATCAGCAGCACTCATATCTGCAGTACTCTTTTCAGCAGTACTCTAATCAGCAGTACTTTCATCAGCAGTACTCTCTTCAACTGGAATTTCATCAGCAGCACTTTAATCAGTAGTAGTCTTTTCAGCAATACTCTCAACAGCAGTAGTCTCATCTGCAGTATTCTCATCAGCTGTACTATGATCAGCAGTACTCTAATCAGCAGCACTCTGATCAGCAGTAGTCTCATCAGCAGTACTCTCAACAGCAGTAGTCTCAGCAGCAAAACACTTATCAGCAGCACTCTCATCAGCAGCACTCTGATCAGCAGTAATTTCATCAGCAGTACTCTCATCAACACTACTCTCATCAGCTTTACTCTGATCTGCAGCATTCTGATCAGCAGCACTCTCATCAGCAGTATTCTCATCAGCAGCACTCTCATCAGCAGTACTCTCATCAGCAGTACTCTCATCAGCCGTACTCCCATCAGCAATACTCTCATCAGCAAAACTCTTATCAGCAGTACTCTGATCAGCAGTACTCTGATCGGCAGTACGTGATCAGCAGTACTCTCATTAGCAGTAGTCTCCTCTGTTCTCTGATCAGCAGCACGTTCATCAGCAATATTCTCATCAGTAGTAATCTCATCAGCAGTACTCTCATCAGCAGTACTCTCATCTGCTGCACACTCATTAGCTGTACTCTCATCCGCAGCACACTCATCCGCAGCACTCTCATCAGCAGTACTCCGATCAGCAGAACTCTCATCCGCAGTACTCTAATCAGCAGCACTCTAATCAGCAGTACTCGGATCAGCAGTAATCTCATCTACAGCACTCTCATCAGCAACACTCCCATTAACATTACTCTCGTCAGCAATACTCAGATCAGCAATACTCTCATCAGCAGTACTCTCATCAGCAGTACTCTCATCTGCCGCACTCTCATCAGCTGTACTCTCATCCGCAGCACACTCATCCGCAGCACTCTCATCAGCAGTACTCTGATCAGCAGAACTCTCATCCGCAGTACTCTGACCAGCAGCACTCTCATCAGCAGTACTCGGATCAGCAGTACTCTCATCTGCAGCACTCTCATCAGCAACACTGTCATCAGCAGTACTCTCGTCAGCAATACTCAGATCAGCTATACTCTCATCATCAGCACTCTCATCAGCAGCACTCTTATCAGCAGTACTCTCATCAGCAGTACTCTCATCAGCAATACTAGCATCCGCAGTGTTCTGGTCAGCAGCACACTCATCAGCAGTACTCTCATCAGCAATACTCTCCTCATCAGTACTCGGATCTGCAGCACTCTCATCAGCAGTACTCGGATCAGCAGTACTCTCATCTGCAGCACTCTCATCAGCAACACTCTCATTAACAATACTCTCGTCAGCAATACACAGATCAGCTATACTCTCATCCGCAGTACTCTCATCCGCCGCACTGTCAACAGCTGTACTCTCATCCACTGCACACTCATCCGCAGCAAACTCATCAGCTGTACTCTGATCAGCAGAACTCTCATCCGCAGCACTCACATCAGCAGTAATCTGATCAGCAGAACTCTCATCCACAGTAATCTGATCAGCAGCACTCTCATCAGCAGTACTCGGATCAGCAGTACTCTCATCCGCAGCACACTCATCCGCAGCACTCTCATCAGCAGTACTCTGATCAGCAGAACTCTCATCCGCAGTACTCTGATCAGCAGCACTCTCATCAGCAGTACTTGGATCAGCAGAACTCTCATCCGCAGTACTCTGATCAGCAGCACTCTCATCAGCAGTACTCAGATCAGCAGTAGTCTCATCTGCAGCACTCTCATCAGCAACATTCTCATCAGCAGTACTCTCGTCAGCAATACTCAGATCAGCTTTACTCTCATCATCAGTACTCTATTCAGCAGCACACTTATCAGCAATACTCTCATCAGCAGTACTCTCATCAGAAATACTCTCATCAGCAATACTCTTATCAGCAGTAATCTGATCAGCAGTACTCACATCAGCAGTATCTTATCAGCAGTACTCTCATCAGCAGTACTCTCGTCAACAGCTCTCTGATCAGCAGTACGTTCATCAGCAATATTCTCATCAGCAGTACTCTCATCTGCAGCACTCTCATCAGCAGTACTCTCATCAGCAGTACTCTATCAGCAGTACTATCATCAGCAGTACTCTCATGTGCCGCCCTCCCATCAGCTGTACTCTCATCCTCAGAACACTCATCCGCAGCCCTCTCATCAGCAGTACTCTGATCAGCAGAACCTAAATCCGCAGTACTCTGATCAGCAGCACTCTCATCAGCAGTACTCGGATCAGTAGTACTCTCATCTGCAGCACTCTTATCAGCAGGACTCTTGTCAGCAATACTCAGATCAGCTATACACTCATCATCAGTACTCTCATCAGCAACACTCTTATCAGCAGTACTCTCATCAACGGTACTCTCATCAGCAATACTCTCATCAGCAATAATCTTATCAGCAGTACTCTGATCAGCAGTACTCTCATCAGCAGTATCTGATCAGCAGTACTCTCATCAGCAGTCCTCTCCTCAGCAGTACTCTGATCAGCAGCACGTTCTTCAGCAATATTCTCATCAGCAGTACTCGCAACAGCTGCAATATTTTCAGCAGTACTCGCATCAGCAGTACTCTCATCAGCAGTACTCTCATCAGCAGTACTCTGATCTGCAGCACTCTGATCAGCAGCACTCTCATCAGCAGTATTCTCATCAGCAGCACTCCTTTCAGCCGTACTCTCATCAGCAGTACTCTCAGCAGCAATACTCTCATCAGCAGTACTCTGATCTGCATCAATCTGATCAGCTGCAGTCTCATCAGCAGTATTTTCATCAGCAACACTCTCATCAGCAGTACACTCATCAGAAGTACTCTTACCAGCAGTAGTTTCATCAGCAATACTCTCATCAGCAGTACTCTGATCTGCAGCACTCTAATCAGCAGCACTTTCATCAGCAGTATTCTCATCAGCAGCACTCTCATCAGCAGTACTCTCATCAGCAGTATTCTCATCAGCATCACTCTTATCAGCAGTACTCTCATCAGCAGTACTCTCATCAGCAATACTCTCATCATCAATACTCTAATCAGAAGTACTCTGATCAGCATTACTCTGATCAGCAGTACCTGATCAGCAGTACTCTCATTAGCAGTAGTCTCCTCTGTTCTCTGATCAGCATCACGTTCATCAGCAATTTTCTCATCAGCAGTACTCTCATCAGCAGTACTCTGATCTGCATCAATCTGATCAGCCTCAAACTCATCAGCAGTATTCTCATCAGCAGAAATCTCATCCGCATTACTCTGATTAGCAGCACTCTCATCAGCAGTATTCGGATCAGCAGTGCTCTCATCTGCAGCACTCTCATCAGCAACACTCTCATCAGCAGCACTCTCGTCAGCAATACTCAGATCAGCTATACTCTCATCATCAGTACTCTCATCAGCAGCACTCTTATCAGCAGTACTCTCATCAGCAGTACTCTCATCAGAAGTACTCTCATCAGCAATAATCTTATCAGCAGTAATCTGATCAGCAGTACTCACATCAGCAGTATCTGATCAGCAGTACTCTCATCAGCAGTACTCTCCTCAGCAGTTCTCTGATCAGCAGTACGTTCTTCAGCAATATTCTCATCAGCAGTACTCTCATCAGCAGCACTCTCATCAGCAGTACTCTCATCAGCAGTAGTCTAATCAGCAGTACTCTCATCAGCAGTACTCTCATCTGCTGCCCTCCCATCAGCTGTACTCTCATCCGCAGCACTCTCATCAGCAGCAAATTGATCAGCAGCACTCTCATCAGCAGTATGCTCATCAGCAGCACTCTTTTCAGCCGTACTCTCATCAGCAGTACTCTCATCAGCAATACTCTCATCAGCAGTACTCTGATCTGCATCAATCTGATCAGCAGCACTCTCATCAGCAGAACTCTCATCCGCAGTATGCTGATCAGCAGCACTCTCATCAGCAGTACTCGGATCACCAGTGCTCTCATCTGCAGCACTCTTATCTGCAACACTCTCATCAGCAGCACACTCATCCGCAGCCCTCTCATCAGCAGTAATCTGATCAGCAGCACTCTCATCAGCAGCACTCGGATCAGCAGTACTCTCATCTGCAGAACTCTCATCAGCATCACTCTCATTAACAATACTCTCGTCAGCAATACTCAGATCAGCTGTACTCTCATCATCAGTTCTCTCATCAGCAGCACTCTTATCAGCAGTACTCTTATCAGCAGTACTCTCATCAGCAATACCCTCATCAGCAATAATCTTATCAGCAGTACTCTGATCAGCAGTACTCTCATCAGCAGTACTCTGGTCAGCAGCACGTTCTTCAGCAATATTCTCATCAGCAGTACTCTCATCAGCAGCACTCTTTTAAGGAGTACTCTCATCAGCAGTACTCTCATCAGCAATACTCTCATCAGCAGTACTCTGATCTGCAGCACTCTGACCAGCAGCACTCTCATCAGCAGTATTCTCATCAGCAGCACACTCATCAGCAGTACTCTCATCAGCAGTACTCTCATCAGCAATACTCTCATCAGCAGTACTCTGATCTGCATCAATCTGATCAGCCTCAACCTCATCAGCAGTATTCTCATCAGCAGAACTCTCATCCGCATTACTCTGATCAGCAGCACTCTCATCAGCAGTACTCAGATCAGCAGTAGTCTCATCTGCAGCACTCTCATCAGCAACAATCTCATCAGCAGTACTCTCATCAGCAATACTCAGATCAGCTATACTCTCATCATCAGTACTCTCATCAGCAGCACACTTATCAGCAATACTCTCATCAGCAGTACTCTCATCAGAAATACTCTCATCAGGAATACTCTTATCAGCAGTAATCTGATCAGCAGTACTCACATCAGCAGTATCTTATCAGCAGTACTCTCATCAGCAGTACTCTCATCAACAGCTCTCTGATCAGCAGTACGTTCATCAGCAATATTCTCATCAGCAGTACTCTCATCTGCAGCACTCTCATCAGCAGTACTCTCATCAGCAGTACTCTATCAGCAGTACTATCATCAGCAGTACTCTCATGTGCCGCCCTCCCATCAGCTGTACTCTCATCCTCAGAACACTCATCCGCAGCCCTCTCATCAGCAGTACTCTGATCAGCAGAACCTAAATCCGCAGTACTCTGATCAGCAGCACTCTCATCAGCAGTACTCGAATCAGCAGTACTCTCATCTGCAGCACTCTTATCAGCAGGACTCTTGTCAGCAATACTCAGATCAGCTATACTCTCATCATCAGTACTCTCATCAGCAGCACTCTTATCAGCAGTACTCTCATCAACGGTACTCTCATCAGCAGTACTCTCATCAGCAGTATCTGATCAGCAGTACTCTCATCAGCAGTCCTCTCCTCAGCAGTACTCTGATCAGCAGCACGTTCTTCAGCAATATTCTCATCAGCAGTACTCGCAACAGCTGCAATATTTTCAGCAGTACTCACATCAGCAGTACTCTCATCAGCAGTACTCTCATCAGCAGTACTCTGATCTGCAGCACTCTGATCAGCAGCACTCTCATCAGCAGTATTCTTATCAGCAGCACTCCTTTCAGCCGTACTCTCATCAGCAGTACTCTCAGCAGCAATACTCTCATCAGCAGTACTCTGATCTGCATCAATCTGATCAGCTGCAGTCTCATCAGCAGTATTTTCATCAGCAGCACTCACATCAGCAGTACACTCATCAGAAGTACTTTTACCAGCAGTAGTTTCATCAGCAGCACTCTCATCAGCAGTATTCTCATCAGCAGCACTCTCATCAGCAGTAATCTCATCAGCAGTATTCTCATCAGCATCACTCTTATCAGCATTACTCTCATCAGCAGTACTCTCATCAGCAATACTCTCATCAGCAATACTCTAATCAGAAGTACTCTGATCAGCATTACTCTGATCAGCAGTACCTGATCAGCAGTACTGTCATTAGCAGTAGACTCCTCTGTTCTCTGATCAGCAGCACGTTCATCAGCAATATTCTCATCAGCAATACTCTCATCAGCAGTACTCTGATCTGCATCAATCTGATCAGCCTCAACCTCATCAGCAGTATTCTCATCAGCAGAAATCTCATCCGCATTACTCTGATTAGCAGCACTCTCATCAGCAGTATTCGGATCAGCAGTGCTCTCATCTGCAGCACTCTCATCAGCAACACTCTCATCAGCAGCACTCTCGTCAGCAATACTCAGATCAGCTATACTCTCATCATCAGTACTCTCATCAGCAGCACTCTTATCAGCAGTACTCTCCTCAGCAGTTCTCTGATCAGCAGTACGTTCTTCAGCAATATTCTCATCAGCAGTACTCTCATCAGCAGCACTCTCATCAGCAGTACTCTCATCAGCAGTAGTCTAATCAGCAGTACTCTCATCAGCAGTACTCTCATGTGCCGCACTCCCATCAGCTGTACTCTCATCCGCAGCACACTCATCCGCAGCACTCTCATCAGCAGCACTCTGATCAGCAGCACTCTCATCAGCATTATGCTCATCAGCAGCACTCTTTTCAGCCGTACTCTCATCAGCAGTACTCTCATCAGCAATACTCTCATCAGCATTACTCTGATCTGCATCAATCTGATCAGCAGCACTCTCATCAGCAGAACTCTCATCCGCAGTATGCTGATCAGCAGCACTCTCATCAGCAGTACTCAGATCAGCAGTGCTCTCATCTGCAGCACTCTCATCTGCAACACTCTCATCAGCAGCACACTCATCCGCAGCCCTCTCATCAGCAGTAATCTGATCAGCAGCACTCTCATCAGCAGCACTCGGATCAGCAGTACTCTCATCTGCAGAACTCTCATCAGCATCACTCTCATTAACAATACTCTCGTCAGCAATCCTCAGATCAGCAGTACTCTTATCAGCAGTACTCTCATCAGCAATACTCTCATCAGCAATAATCTTATCAGCAGTACTCTGATCAGCAGTACTCTCATCAGCAGTACTCTGATCAGCAGCACGTTCTTCAGCAATATTCTCATCAGCAGTACTCTCATCAGCAGCACTCTTTTAAGGAGTACTCTCATCAGCAGTACTCTGCTCTGCAGCACTCTGACCAGCAGCACTCTCATCAGCAGCACTCTCATCAGCAGCACACTCATCAGCAGTACTCTCATCAGCAGTACTCTCATCAGCAATACTCTCATCAGCAGTACTCTGATCTGCATCAATCTGATCAGCCTCAACCTCATCAGCAGTATTCTCATCAGCAGAACTCTCATCCGCAGTACTCTGATCAGCAGCACTCTCATCAGCAGTATTCGGATCAGCTTTGCTCTCATCTGCAGCACTCTCATCTGCAACACTCTCATCAGCAGCACTCTCGTCGGCAATACTCTGATCAGCTATACTCTCATCATCAGTACTCTCATCAGCAGCACTCTTATCAGCCGTACTCTCATCAGCAGTACTCTCATCAGAAATACTCTCATCAGCATTAATCTTATCAGCAGTAATCTGATCAGCAGTACTCACATCAGCAGTATCTGATCAGCAGTACTGTCATCAGCAGTTCTCTCCTCAGCAGTTCTCTGATCAGCAGTACGTTCATCAGCAATATTCTCATCAGCAGTACTCTCATCAGCAGTACTCTCATCTGCCGCCCTCCCATCAGCTGTACTCTCAGCCGCAGCACACTCATCCGCATTAATCTCATCAGCAGTACTCTGATCAGCAGAACTCTCATCAGCAGCACTCTGATCAGCAGCACTCTCATCAGCAGTATGCTCATCAGCAGCACTCTTTTCAGCCGTACTCTCATCAGCAGTACTCTCATCAGCAATACTCTCATCAGCAGTACTCTGATCTGCATCAGTCTGATCAGCAGCACTCTCATCAGCAGTTTTCTCATCAGCAGAACTCTCATCCGCAGTACTCTGATCAGCAGCACTCTCATCAGCAGTACTCGGATCAGCAGTGCTCTCATCTGCAGCACTCTCATTTGCAACACGCGCATCAGCAGCACTGTCGTCAGCAATACTCAGATCAGCTATACTCTCATCATCAGTACTCTCATCAGTAGCACTCTTATCAGCAGAACTCTCATCAGGAGTACTCTCATCAGAAATACTCTCATCAGCAATAATCTTATCGGCAGTAATCTGATCAGCAGTACTCACATCAGCATTATCTGATCAGCAGTACTGTCATCAGCATTTCTCTCCTCAGCAGTTCTCTGATCAGCAGTACGTTCATCAGCAATATTCTCATCAGCTGTACTCTCATCAGCAGCACTCTCATCAGCAGTAATCTCATCAGCAGTACTCTAATCAGCAGTATTCTCATCAGCAGTACTCTCATCTGCCGCCCTCCCATCAGCTGTACTCTCATCTGCAGCACACTCATCCGCAGCACTCTTATCAGCAGTACTCTGATCAGCAGCACTCTCATCAGCAGTACTCGGATCAGCAGTACTCTCATCTGCAGCACTGTCAACAGCTGTACTCTCATGCACTGCACACTCATCTGCAGCACTCTCATCAGCAGTACTCTGATCAGCAGCACTCTCATCAGCAGTACTCGGATCAGCAGTACTCTCATCTGCAGAACTCTCATCAGCATCACTCTCATTAACAATCCTCTCGTCAGCAATACTCAGATCAGCTATACTCTCATCAACAGTTCTCTAATCAGCAGCACTCTTTTCAGCAGTACTCTTATCAGCAGTACTCTCATCAGCAATACTCTCATCAGCAATAATCTTATCAGCAGTACTCTGATCAGCAGTAGTCTCATCAGCAGTATCTGATCAGCATTACTCTCATCAGCAGTACTCTCCTCAGCAGTACTCTGATCAGCAGCACGTTCTTCAGCAATATTCTCATCAGCAGTACTCTCATCAGCAGCACTCTTTTCAGCAGTACTCTCATCAGCAGTACTCTCATCAGCAATAATCTCATCAGCAGTACTCTGATCTGCAGCACTCTGATCAGCCGCACTCTCATCAGCAGTATTCTCATCAGCAGCACTCTTTTCAGCCGTACTCTCATCAGCAGTACTCTCATCAGCAATACTCTCATCAGCAGTACTCGATCTGCATCAATCTGATCAGCAGCACTCTCATCAGCAGAACTCTCATCCGCAGTATGCTGATCAGCAGCACTCTCATCAGCAGTACTCGGATCACCAGTGCTCTCATCTGCAGCACTCTCATCTGCAACACTCTCATCAGCAGCACTCTCATCCGCAGCCCTCTCATCAGCAGTAATCTGATCAGCAGCACTCTCATCAGCAGCACTCGGATCAGCAGTACTCTCATCTGCAGAACTCTCATCAGCATCACTCTCATTAACAATACTCTCATCAGCAATACTCAGATCAGCTGTACTCTCATCATCAGTTCTCTCATCAGCAGCACTCTTATCAGCAGTACTCTTATCAGCAGTACTCTCATCAGCAATACTCTCATCAGCAATAATCTTATCAGCAGTACTCTGATCAGCAGTACTCTCATCAGCAGTACTCTGATCAGCAGTACTCTGATCTGCAGCACTCTGATCAGCCGCACTCTCATCAGCAGTATTCTCATCAGCAGCACTCTTTTCAGCCGTACTCTCATCAGCAGTACTCTCATCAGCAGCACTCTCATCAGCAGTACTCTGATCTGCATCAATCTGATCAGCAGCACTTTCATCAGCAGAACTTTTATCCGCAGTATGCTGATCAGCAGCACTCTCATCAGCAGTACTCGGATCAGCAATATTCTCATCAGCAGTACTCTCATCAGCAGCACTCTCATCAGCAGTACTCTCATCAGCAGTAGTCTAATCAGCAGTACTCTCATCAGCAGTACTCTCATCTGCCGCCCTCCCATCAGCTGTACTCTCATCCACAGCACTCTCATCAGCAGCAAATTGATCAGCAGCACTCTCATCAGCAGTATGCTCATCAGCAGCACTCTTTTCAGCCGTACTCTCATCAGCAGTACTCTCATCAGCAATACTCTCATCAGCAGTACTCTGATCTGCATCAATCTGATCAGCAGCACTCTCATCAGCAGAACTCTCATCCGCAGTATGCTGATCAGCAGCACTCTCATCAGCAGTACTCGGATCACCAGTGCTCTCATCTGCAGCACTCTTATCTGCAACACTCTCATCAGCAGCACGCTCATCCGCAGCCCTCTCATCAGCAGTAATCTGATCAGCAGCACTCTCATCAGCAGCACTCGGATCAGCAGTACTCTCATCTGCAGAACTCTCATCAGCATCACTCTCATTAACAATACTCTCGTCAGCAATACTCAGATCAGCTGTACTCTCATCATCAGTTCTCTCATCAGCAGTACTCTTATCAGCAGTACTCTTATCAGCAGTACTCTCATCAGCAGTACTCTCATCAGCAATAATCTTATCAGCAGTACTCTGATCAGCAGTACTCTGATCAGCAGCACGTTCTTCAGCAATATACTCATCAGCAGTACTCTCATCAGCAGCACTCTTTTAAGGAGCACTCTCATCAGCAGTACTCTCATCAGCAATAATCTCATCAGCAGTACTCTGATCTGCAGCACTATGACCAGCAGCACTCTCATCAGCAGTATTCTCATCAGCAGCACACTCATCAGCAGTACTCTCATCAGCAGTACTCTCATCAGCAATACACTCATCAGCAGTACTCTGATCTGCATCAATCTGATCAGCCTCAACCTCATCAGCAGTATTCTCATCAGCAGAACTCTCATCCGCAGTACTCTGATCAGCAGCACTCTCATCAGCAGTACTCGGATCAGCAGTGCTCTCATCTGCAGCACTCTCATCTGCAACACTCTCATCAGCAGCACTCTCGTCAGCAATACTCTGATCAGCTATACTCTCATCATCAGTACTCTCATCAGCAGCACTCTTATCAGCCGTACTCTCATCAGCAGTAATCTCATCAGAAATACTCTCATCAGCAATAATCTTATCAGCAGTAATCTGATCAGCAGTACTCACATCAGCAGTATCTGATCAGCAGTACTGTCATCAGCAGTTCTCTCCTCAGCAGTTCTCTGATCAGCAGTACGTTCATCAGCAATATTCTCATCAGCAGTACTCTCATCAGCAGCACTCTCATCAGCAGTACTCTCATCAGCAGTACTCTCATCTGCCGCCCTCCCATCAGCTGTACTCTCAGCCGCAGCACACTCATCCGCACTAATCTCATCAGCAGTACTCTGATCAGCAGAACTCTCATCAGCAGCACTCTGATCGGCAGCACTCTGATCAGCAGTATGCTCATCAGCAGCACTCTTTTCAGCCGTACTCTCATCAGCAGTACTCTCATCAGCAATACTCTCATCAGCAGTACTCTGATCTGCATCAATCTGATCAGCAGCACTCTCATCAGCAGTATTCTCATCAGCAGAACTCTCATCCGCAGTACTCTGATCAGCAGCACTCTCATCAGCAGTACTCGGATCAGCAGTGCTCTCATTTGCAGCATTCTCATCTGCAACACTCGCATCAGCAGCACTGTCGTCAGCAATACTCAGATCAGCTATACTCTCATCATCAGTACTCTCATCAGCAGCACTCTTATCAGCAGAACTCTCATCAGCAGTACTCTCATCAGAAATACTCTCATCAGCAATAATCTTATCGGCAGTAATCTGAACAGCAGTACTCACATCAGCATTATCTGATTAGCAGTACTGTCATCAGCAGTTCTCTCCTCAGCAGTTCTCTGATCAGCAGTACGTTCATCAGCAATATTCTCATCAGCAGTACTCTCATCAGCAGCACTCTTATCAGCAGTACTCTGATCAGCAGTACTCTGATCCGCATTTCTCTCATCAGCAGTAGTCTACTCTGTACTCTGATCAGCTGCACGTTCATCAGCAATATTCTCATCAGCAGTACTCTCATCAGCAGTACTCTTTTCAGCAGTACTCTCATCAGCAGTACTCTCACCAGCAATGCTCTGATCAGCAGCACTCTGATCAGCAGTACTCTCATCAGCAACACTCTCATCAGCAATACTCTCATCAGTAGCACTCTCTTCAGCAGTACACTTATCAGCAATCCTCTGATCAGCAGCACTCTGATCAGCAGTACTCTCATCAGCATCACTCTTATAAGCAGTACTCCCCTCAGCAGTACTCTAATCAGCATTACTCTCATCAGCAATACACTTATCAGCAGTACTCAGATCAGCAGTGCTCTGATCAGACGTAACTGATCAGAAGTTCTCTCATCAGCAGTAGTCTCTACTGTTCTCTGATCAGCAGCACGTTCATCAGCAATATTCTCATCAGCAGTACTCTTATCAGCAGTACTCTCATCAGCAGTACTCTCATCAGCAGTACTCTCATCTGCCACACTCTCATCAGCTGTACTCTCATCAGCAGTACTCGGAACATCAGTACTCTCATCTGCAGCAATCTCATCAGCAACACTCTCATTAACAATACTCTCATCAGCAATACTCAGATCAGCTATACTCTCATCAGCAGTACTCTCTTCAGCAGTACTCTCATCTCCCGCACTCTCAACATCTGTACTCTCATCCGCAGCACACTCATCCGCATCAATCTCATCAGCAGTACTCTGATCAGCAGAACTCTCATCCGCAGTACTCTGATCTGCAGCACTCTGATCAGCAGTATTCTCATCAGCAGCACACTCATCAGCAGTACTCTCATCAGCAGTACCCTCATCAGCGTCACTCTTATCAGCAGTAGTCTCATCAGCAGTACTCTCATCAGCAATACTCTCATCAATACTCTTATCAGCAGTAGTCTGATCAGCAGTATTCTGATCAGCAGTACCTGATCATCAGTGCTCTCATCAGCTGTAGTCTCCTTTGTTAACTGATCAGCAGCACATTCATCAGCAATATTCTCATCAGCAGTACTCTCTTCAGCAGTACTCTCATCAGCAGTACTCTCATCTGCCGCACACTCATCCGCAGCACTCACATCAGCAGTACTCAGATCAGCCGAAATCTCATCCGCAGTACTCTGATCAGCTGCACTCTCATCAGCAGTACTCGGATCAGCAGTACTCTCATCCGCAGCACATTCATCAGCAACACTCCCATTAACAATACTCTCATCAGCAATACACTTATCTGCAGTACTATGATCAGCAGTACTCTGATCAGAAGTACCTGATCAGCAGTACTCTCATCAGCAGTAGTCTCCTCTGTTCTCTGATCAGCAGCACATTCATCAGCAATACTCTCATCTGCAGCAATCTCATCAGCAACACTCTCTTCAGCAGTACTCTCGTCCGCAATACACAGATCAGCTATACTCTCATCAGCAGAACTCTCATCGGCATTACTCTTATCAGCAGTACTCTCATCAGCAGTACTCTCATCAGCAATAATCTCATCAGCAGTACTCTTATCAGCAGTAATCTGATCAGCATTACTCTCATCAGCAGTATCTGATCAGCTGTACTCTCATCAGCAGTACTCCCCTCAGCAGTACTCTGATCAGCAGCGCGTTCATCAGCAATATTCTCATCAGCAGTACTCTAATCAGCAGCACTCTTTTCAGTGGTAATCTCATCAGCAGTACTCTCATCAGAAATACACTCATCAGCAGTACTCTGATCTGCAGCACTCTGATCAGCAGCACTCTCATCAGCAGTATTCTCATCAGCAGCACACTCATCAGCATTACTCTCATCAGCAGTACTCTCATCAGCATCACTCTTATCAGCAGTACACTCATCAGCAGCACTCTCATCAGCAGTACTCTCATCAGCAGTACTCTCATCAGCATCACTCTTATCAGCAGTACTCTCATCAGCAGTACTCTCATCAGCAATAATCTCTCATCAGCAATACTCTCATCAGCAGTACTCTGATCAGCAGTACTCTGATCAGCAGTATCTGATCAGCAGTTCTCTCATCAGCTGTAGTCTCATCCGCAGTATTCTCATCAGCAGCACACTCATCAGCATTACTCTCATCAGCAGTACTCTCATCAGCATCACTCTTATCAGCAGTACACTCATCAGCAGCACTCTCATCAGCAGTACTCTCATCAGCAGTACTCTCATCAGCATCACTCTTATCAGCAGTACTCTCATCAGCAGTACTCTCATCAGCAATAATCTCTCATCAGCAATACTCTCATCAGCAGTACTCTGATCAGCAGTACTCTGATCAGCAGTATCTGATCAGCAGTTCTCTCATCAGCTGTAGTCTCATCCGCAGCACACTCATCCGCAGCACTCTCATCAGCAGTACTCTGATCAGCAGAACTCTCATCCGCAGCACTCTCATCAGCAGTAATCTGATCAGCAGAACTCTCATGCGCAGTACTCTGATCAGCAGAACTCTCATCAGCAGCACTCTCATCAGCAGCACTCTCATCAGCAGCACTCTGGATCTGCAGAACTCTGATTAACAGTGCTCTGTCAGCAGCACTCTCATCAGCAGTACACTTATCAGCAATCCTCTGATCAGCAGCACTCTGATCAGCGTTACTCCCATCTGCAGCACTCTCACCAGCAGTACTCTCAACAGCAGCACTCTCATGAGCAATACTCTGATCAGCAGGACTCTCATCAGCAGCACTCTCATCAGCAGAACTCTCATCAGCACAACTCTCATCAGTAGTACTCCCATGAGCAGTATTCTGATCTGCAGCACTCTAATCAGCTGTACTCTCATCAGCAGGACTCTCATCAGCAGTACTGTCATCAGCAGTACTCTCATCAGCATTACTCTCATCAGCATCACTCTTATAAGCAGTACTCTCATCAGCAGTACTCATATCAGCAATACTCTTATTAGCAGTACTCTGATCAGCAGTACTCTGATCAGCAGTACCTGATCAGCAGTACTCTCATCAGCAGTAGTCTCCGCTGTTCTCTGATCAGCAGCACGTTCATCAGCAATATTCTCATCAGCAGTACTCTCATCAGCAGTACTCTCATCAGCAGTACTCTCATCAGCAGTACTCTCATCAGCCAAATTCTCATCAGCTGTACTCTCATCCGCAGCAAACTCATCCGCAGCAATCTCATCAGCAGTACTCTGATCAGCAGAACGCTCATCCGCAGTACTCCGATCAGCAGCACTCTCATCAGCAGTACTCAGATCAGCAGTACTCTCATCCGCCAAACTCTCATCAGCTGTACTCTCATCCACAGCACACTCATCCGCAGCAATCTAATCAGCAGTACTCTGATCAGCAGAACGCTCATCCACAGTACTCCGATCAGCAGCACTCTCATCAGCAGTACTCAGATCAGCAGTACTCTCATCTGCAGCATTCTCATCAGCAACACTCTCTTCAGCAGTACTCTCGTCCGCAATACACAGATCAGCTATACTCTCATCAGCAGTACTCTCATCAGCATTACTCTTATCAGCAGTACTCTCATCAGCAGTACTCTCATCAGCAATAATCTCATCAGCAGTACTCTTATCAGCAGTAATCTGATCAGCATTACTCTCATCAGCAGTATCTGATCAGCTGTACTCTCATCAGCAGTACTCCCCTCAGCAGTACTCTGATCAGCAGCGCGTTCATCAGCAATATTCTCATCAGCAGTACTCTAATCAGCAGCACTCTTTTCAGCGGTAATCTCATCAGCAGTACTCTCATCAGCAATACACTCATCAGCAGTACTCTGATCTGCAGCACTCTGATCAGCAGCACTCTCATCAGCAGTATTCTCATCAGCAGCACACTCATCAGCATTACTCTCATCAGCAGTACTCTCAACAGCATCACTCTTATCAGCAGTACACTCATCAGCAGCACTCTCATCAGCAGTACTCTCATCAGCAGTACTCTCATCAGCATCACTCTTATCAGCAGTACTCTCATCAGCAGTACTCTCATCCGCAATAATCTCATCAGCAATACTCTCATCAGCAGTACTCTGATCAGCAGTACTCTGATCAGCAGTATCTGATCAGCAGTTCTCTCATCAGCTGTAGTCTCATCCGCATCACACTCATCCGCAGCACTCTCATCAGCAATACTCTGGTCAGCAGAACTCTCATCCGCAGCACTCTCATCAGCAGTAATCTGATCAGCAGAACTCTCATGCGCAGTACTCTGATCAGCAGAACTCTCATCAGCAGCACTCTCATCAGCAGCACTCTCATCAGCAGCACTCTGGATCTGCAGAACTCTGATTAACAGTGCTCTGTCAGCAGCACTCTCATCAGCAGTACACTTATCAGCAATCCTCTGATCAGCAGCACTCTAATCAGCAGTACTCTCATCAGCAGTAATCTTATCAGCAGTACTCTGATCAGCAGTACTCACATCAGCAGTATCTGATCAGCAGTACTCTCATCAACAGTACTCTCATCAGCAGTACTCTCATCAGCAATACTCTCATCAGCAGTACTCTGATCTGCAGCACTCTGACAGCAGCACTCTCATCAGCAGGACACTCATCAGCAGCACACTTTACATCCGAACTCTCATCAGCAGTACTCTCATCGGCAGTACTCTCATCAGCAGTACTCTGATCTGCAGCACTCTCATCAGCAGCACTCTCATCAGCTGTATTCTCATCAGCAGCACTCTCATCATCAGTACTCTCATCAGAAATACTCTGATCAGTAGTACTCTCATCAGCAGCACTCTCATCAGCAGTACTCTCATCAGAAGTACTCTTATCAGCAGTACTCTCATCTGCCGCACTCTCATCAGCTCTACTCTCATCCGCAGCTCAATCATCCGCAGCAATCTCATCAGCAGTACTCTGATCAGCAGAACTCTCATCAGCAGTACTCTCGTCAGCAATACTCAGATCAGCTATACTCTCATCATCAGTACTCTCATCAGCAGCACTCTTATCAGCAGTAGTCTCATCAGCAGTAATCTCATCAGCAATACTCTCATAAGCATTAATCTTATCAGCAATATTCTCATCAGCAGTACACTCATCAGCAGCACTCTTTTCAGCAGTACTCTCATCAGCAGTACTCTGATCTGCAGCACTCTGATCAGCAGCACTCTCATCAGCAGTATTACCTTCAGCAGCACTCTTTACTTCCGTAGTCTCATCGGCAGTACTCTCATCAGCAGTACTCTCATCAGCAGTACTCTGATCTCCAGCACTCTGATCAGCAGCACTCTCATCAGCAGTATTCTCATCAGCAGTACTCTCATCAGCAGTACTCTCATCAGCATCACTCTTATCAGCAGTACTCTCATCAGCAGTACTCTCATCAGCAATGCTCTCATCACCAATACTCTGATCAGCAGCACATTCATCAGCAATATTCTCATCAGCAGTCCTCTCATCAGCAGTACTCTCATCTGCCGCACACTCATTAGCTGCACTCTCATCCGCAGCACCCTCATCCGCAGCACTCTCATCAGCAGTACTCAGATCAGCCGAACTCTCATCCGCAGTACTCTGATCAGCAGCACTCTCATCAGCAGTACTCGGATCAGCAGTACTCTCATCCGCAGGACTCTCATCAGCAACATTCCCATTAACATTACTCTCGTCATCAACACTCAGATCAGCAAAGCTCTCATCAGCAGTACTCTCATCAGCAGTACTCTCATCTGCCACACTCTCATCAGCTGTACTCTCATCCGCAGCACACACATCCGCAGCACTCTCATCATTAGCACTCTGATCATCAGAGCTCTCATCAGCAGTACTCTCATGAGCAATACTCTGATCAGCAATCCTCTCATCAGCAGTACTCTCATCAGCAGTACTCTGATCAGCAGTACACTCATCCACCGCACTCTCATCAGCAGCACTCTGGATCAGCAGTACTCTGATTAACAGTTCTCTGTCAGCTGCACTCTCATCAGCAGTACACTTATCAGCAATCCTCTGATCAGCAGCACTCTCATCAGCAGCACTCACATCAGCATTACTCTGAGCAGCAGTACTCTCATCAGCAGCACTCTTACCAGCAGTACTCTCATCAGCAGCACTCTCATGAGCAATACTCTGATCAGCTGCACTCTCATCAGCAGCACCCACATCAGCAGTACTCTCAGCAGCACAACTCTCATCAGCAGTACTCGGATCAGCTGTACTCTCATCTGCAGCACTCTCATCAGCAACACTCTCATCAACAGGACTCTCGTCAGCAATACTCAGATCAGCTATACTCTCATCATCAGTACTCTCATCAGCAGCACTCTTATCAGCAGTACTCTCATCAGCAGTACTCTCATCAGCAATACTCTCATCAGCATTAATCTTATCAGCAGTACTCTGATCCACAGTACTCACATCAGCAGTACACTGATCAGCAGCACGTTCATCAGCAATATTCTCATCAGCAGTACACTCATAAGCAGCACTCTTTTCAGCAGTACTCTCATCAGCAGTACTGTCATCAGCAATACTCTCATCAGCAGTACTCTGATCTGCAGCACTCTGATCAGCAGCACTCTCATCAGCAGGAGACTCATCAGCAGCACACTTTACATCCGAACTCTCATCAGCAGTACTCTCATCAGCAGTACTCTCATCAGCAGTACTCTGATCTGCAGCACTCTGATCAGCAGCACTCTCATCTGCAGTATTCTCATCAGCAGCACTCTCATCAGCAGTACTCTCATCAGAAGTACTCTTATCAGCAGTACTCTCATCAGCATCACTGTTATCAGCAGTACTCTCATCAGCAGTACTCTCATCAGCAATACTCTCATCACCAATATTCTTATCAGCAGTACTCTGATGAGCAGTACTCTGATGAGCAGTACCTGAACAGCAGTACTCTCATCAGCAGTAGTCTCCTCTGTTATCTGATCAGCAGCACATTCATCAGCAATATTCTCATCAGCAGTACTCTCATCAGCAGTACTCTCATCAGCAGTGCTCTCTTCTGCCGCACACTCATTAGCTGCTCTCTCATCCGCAGCACACTCATCCGCTGCACTCTCATCAGCTGTAATCAGATCAGCAGAACTCTCATCCTCAGTACTCTGATCAGCAGCACTCTCATCAGCAGTATTCGGATCCGCAGTACTCTTCTCCGCAACACTCTCATCAGCAACACTCCCATTAACATTACTCTGATCAGCAATACTCAGATCAGCAATATTCTCATCAGCTGTACTCTCTTCCACCGCACACTCATCCGCAGCACTCTCATCAGCAGTACTCTGATCAGCAGAGCTCTCATCTGCAGCACTCTCCTCAGCAACACTCGCATCAGCAATACTCTCATCAGCAGCACTCTCATCAACAGTACTCTCATCAGCAGTACTCTCATCAGCAGAACACTCATCCACCGCACTCTCATCAGCAGCACTCTGGATCAGCAGTACTCTGATTAACAGTTCTCTGTCAGCAGCACTCTCATCAGCAGTACACTTATCAGCAATCCTCTGATCAGCAGCACTCTGATCAGCAGTATTCTCATCAGCAGCACTCTCATCTGCAGCACACTCATGAGCAATACTCTGATCAGCAGTACTCTCATCAGCACAACTCTCATCAGCACTAATCTCATCAGTAGTACTCCCATGAGCAGTATTCTGATCAGCAGCACTCTAATCAGCTGTACTCTCATCAGCAGGACTCTCATCAGCAGTACTCTCATCAGCAGTACTCTCATCAGCATCACTCTTATAAGCAGTACTCTCCTCAGCAGTACTCTCATCAGCAATACTCTCATCAGCAATATTCTTATCAGCAGTAC
Source organism: Carcharodon carcharias (assembly GCF_017639515.1). Classification (NCBI taxonomy): domain Eukaryota; kingdom Metazoa; phylum Chordata; class Chondrichthyes; order Lamniformes; family Lamnidae; genus Carcharodon; species Carcharodon carcharias. The sequence goes on from NC_054488.1 coordinate 60,849,199, forward strand.
TCTGATCAGCAGTACTCTGATCAGCAGTACCTGATCAACAATACTCTCATCAGCAGTAGTCTCCTCTGTTCTCTGATCAGCAGCACGTTCATCAGCAATATTCTCATCAGCAGTACTCTCATCAGCAGTACTCTCATCCGCCAAACTCTCATCAGCTGTACTCTCAACCGCAGCACACTCATCCGCAGCAATCTAATCAGCAGTACTCTGATCAGCAGAATGCTCATCCGCAGTACTCCGATCAGCAGCACTCTCATCAGCAGTACTCAGATCAGCAGTACTCTCATCTGCAGCACTCTCATCAGCAGCACTCTCATCAACAGGACTCTCGTCAGCAATACTCAGATCAGCTATACTCTCATAATCAGTACTCTCATCAGCAGCTCTCTTATCAGCAGTACTCTCATCAGCAGTACTCTCTTCTGCCGCACACTCATTAGCTGCTCTCTCATCTGCAGCACACTCATCCGCTGCACTCTCATCAGCAGTACTCAGATCAGCAGAACTCTCATCCGCAGTACTCTGATCAGCAGCACTCTCATCAGCAGTATTCTCATCAGCAGTACACTTCTCCGCAACACTCTCATCAGCAACACTCCCATTAACATTACTCTCATCAGCAATACTCAGATCATCAATACTCTCATCAGCAGCACTCATCTGCCGCTCTCTCATCACCTGTACTCTCATCCGACGCACACTCATCTGCAGCACTCTCATCAGCAGTACTCTGATCAGCAGAACTCTCATCCGCAGTACTCTCATCTGCCGCACTCTCATCAGCTGTAGTCTCATCCGCAGCACACTCATCCGCAGCACTCTCATCAGCAGTACTCTGATCAGCAGAACTCCCATCCGCAGCACTCTCATCAGCAGTAATCTGATCAGCAGAACTCTGATGCGCAGTACTCTGATCAGCAGAACTCTCATCAGCAGCACTCTCATCAGCAGCACTCTGGATCTGCAGAACTCTGATTAACAGTGCTCTGTCAGCAGCACTCTCATCAGCAGTACACTTATCAGCAATCCTCTGATCAGCAGCACTCTGATCAGCATTACTCCCATCTGCAGCACTCTCACCAGCAGTACTCTCATCAGCAGCACTCTCATGAGCAATACTCTGATCAGCAGTACTCTCATCAGCAGCACTCTCATCAGCAGAACTCTCATCAGCACAACTCTCATCAGCACTAATCTCATCAGTAGTACTCCCATGAGCAGTATTCTGATCAGAAGCACACTAATCAGCTGTACTCTCATCAGCAGGACTCTCATCAGCAGTACTGTCATCAGCAGTACTCTCATCAGCATTACTCTCATCAGCATCACTCTTATAAGCAGTACTCTCATCAGCAGTACTCATATCAGCAATACTCTCATCAGCAATACTCTTATTAGCAGTACTCTGACCAGCAGTACTCTGATCAGCAGTACCTGATCAGCAGTACTCTCATCAGCAGTAGTCTCCTCTGTTCTCTGATTAGCAGCACGTTCATCAGCAATATTCTCATCAGCAGTACTCTCATCAGCAGTACTCTCATCAGCAGTAATCTCATCAGCAGTACTCTCATCTGCCGCACTCTCATCAGCTCTACCCTCATCTGCAGCACACTCATCCGCAGCAATCTCATCAGCAGTACTCTGATCAGCAGAACTCTCATCTGCAGTACTCCGATCAGCAGCACTCTCATCAGCAGTACTCGGATCAGCAAGACTCTCATCAACAGGACTCTCATCAGCAATACTCAGATCAGCAATACTCTCATCATCAGTACTCTCATCAGCAGCACTGTAATCAGCAGTACTCTCATCAGCAGTAATCTTATCAGCAGCACTCTGATCAGCAGTACTCACATCAGCAGTATCTGATCAGCAGTACTCTCACCCACAGTACTCTCCTCAGCAGCACTCTGATCAGCTGCACGTTCATCAGCCATATTCTCATCAGCAGTACACTCATCAGCAGCACTCTTTTCAGCAGTACTCTCATCAGCAGAACTCTCATCAACAATACCCTCATCAGCAATACTCTGATGTGCAGCACTCTGATCAGCAGCGCTCTCATCAGCAGTATTCTCTTCAGCAGGACTCTTTACGGCCGCACTCTCATCAGCAGTACTCTCATCAGCAGTACTCTGATCCCCAGCACTCTGATCAGCAGCACTCTCATCAGCAGTATTCTCATCAGCAGCACTCTCATCAGCAGTACTCTCATCAGAAGTACTCTTATCAGCAGTACTCTCATCAGCAATACTCTCATCTGCAGTACTCTGATCAGCAGCACACTCATCAGCAGTATTCTCATCAGCAGTATTCTCATCAGCAGTACTCTCATCAGCATCATTCTTATCAGCAGTAGTCTCATCAGCAGTACTCTTATCAGCAGTACACTGATCAGCAGTACCCGATCAGCAGTGCTCTCATCAGCAGTAGTCTCCTCTGTTATCTGATCAGCAGCACATTCATCAGCAATATTCTCATCAGCAGTACTCTCATCAGCAGTACTCTCATCAGCAGTCCTCTCATCTGCCGCACACTCATTAGCTGCACTCTCATCCGCAGCACACTCATCTGCAGCACTCTCGTCATTAGTACTCTGATCAGCAGAGCTCTCATCAGCAGTACTCTCATGAGCAATACTCTGATCAGCAGTCCTCTCATCTGCAGCACTCTCATCAGCAGTACTCGGATCAACAGTAATCTCATCTGCAGCACTCTCCTCAGCAACACTCTCATCAGCAATACTCTCATCAGCAGCACTCTCATCAGCAGTAATCTCATCAGCAGTACTCTGATCAGCAGTACACTCATCCACCGCACTCTCATCAGCAGCACTCTGGATCAGCAGTACTCTGATTAACAGTGCTCTGTCAGCAGCACTCTCATCAGCAGTACACTTATCAGCAATCCTCTGATCAGCAGTACTCTCATCAGCAGTAGTCTCCTCTGTTCTCTGATCAGCAGCACATTCATCAGCAATATTTTCATCAGCAGTACTCTCATCAGCAGTACTCGGATCAGCAGTAATCTCTTGAGCAATACTCTGATCAGCAGTCCTCTCATCAGCAGCACTCTCATCAGCAGTAGTCTCATCAGCAGTAATCTCATCAGCAATACTCTCATCAGCATTAATCTTATCAGCAGTACTCTGATCAGCAGTACTCACATCAGCAGTATCTGATCAGCAGTAGTCTCATCCACAGTACCCTGCTCAGCAGCACTCTGATCAGCAGCACGTTCATCAGCCATATTCTCATCAGCAGTATACTCATCAGCAGCACTCTTTTCAGCAGTACTCTCATCAGCAGTACTCTCATCAGCAGTACTATGATCAGCAGAACTCTCATCCGCAGTACTCTGACCAGCAGCACTCTCATCAGCAGTACTCGGATCAGCAGTACTCTCTTGAGCAATATTCTGATCAGCAGTCCTCTCATCAGCAGCACTCTCATCAGCAGTACTCGGATCTACAGTAATCTCATCGGCAGCACTCCCCTCAGCAACACTCTCATCAGCAATACTGTCATCAGCAGCACTCTCATCAGCAGTACTCTCATCAGCAGTACTCTGATCAGCAGTACACTCATCCACCGCACTCTCATCGGCAGCACTCTGGATCAGCAGTACTCTGATTAACAGTGCTCTGTCAGCAGCACTCTCATCAGCAGTACACTTATCAGCAATCCTCTGATCAGCAGCATTCTGATCAGCAGTAGTCTCATCTGCAGCACTCTCACCAGCAGTACTCTCATCAGCAGCACTCTCATGAGCAATACTCTGATCAGCAGTACTCTCATCAGCAGCATCTCATCAGCAGTACTCTCATCAGCACAACTCTCATCAGCACTAATTTCATCTGTAGTACTCCCATGAGCAGTATTCTGATCAGCAGCACTCTAATCAGCTGTACTCTCATCAGCAGGACTCTCATCAGCAGTAATGTCATCAGCAGTACTCTCATCAGCAGTACTCTCATCAGCATCACTCTTATAAGCAGTAATCTCCTCAGCAGTACTCTCATCAGCAATGCTCTGATCAGCAGCACTCTCATCAGCAGTACTCTCATCAGAAGTACTCTAATCAGCAGTACTCTCATCAGCAATACGCTCATCAGCAGTACTCTCATCAACAGTATTCTCATCAGCAGCACTCTTTTCAGCAGTACTCTCATCAGCAATGCTCTGATCAGCAGCACTCTCATCCGCAGTACTCTCATCAGCAATACGCTCATCAGCAGTACTCTCATCAGCTGTACACTCATCAGCAGTACTCTCATCTGCCGCACTCTCATCCGCTGCAGTCTCATCCGCAGCACACTCATCCGCAGCACTCTCATCAGCAGTACTCTGATCAGCAGAACTCTCATCCGCAGTACTCCGATCAGCAGCACTCTCATCAGCAGTACTCGGTTCAGCAGTACTCTCATCTGCAGCACTCTCATCAGCAACACTCTCATCAACAGGACTCTCGTCACCAATACTCAGATCAGCTATACTCTCATCATCAGTACTCTCATCAGCAGCACTCTTATCAACAATACTCTCATCAGCAGTACTCTCATCAGCAATACTCTCATCAGCATTAATCTTATCAGCAGTAATCTGATCCCCAGTACTCACATCAGCAGTACACTGATCTGCAGCACGTTCATCAGCAATATTCTCATCGGCAGTGCACTCATCTGCAGCACTCTTTTCAGCAGTACTCTCATCAGCAGTACTCTCATCAGCAATACTCTCATCAGCAGTACTCTGATCTGCAGCACTCTGATCAGCAGCACTCTCATCAGCAGGACACTCATCAGCAGCACACTTTACATCCGAACTCTCATCAGCAGTACTCTCATCAGCAGTACTCTCATCAGCAGTAATCTGATCTGCAGCACTCTGATCAGCTGCACTCTCATCAGCTGTATTCTCATCAGCAGCACTCTCATCAGCAGTACTCTCATCAGAAGTACTCTGATCAGTAGTACTCTCATCAGCAGCACTCTCATCAGCAGTACTCTCATCAGAAGTACTCTTATCAGCAGTACTCTCATCAGCAATACGCTCATCAGCAGTACTCTCATCAACAGTATTCTCATCAGCAGTACTCTGATCTGCGGCACTCTGATCAGCAGCACTCTCATCAGCAGGACACTCATCAGCAGCACACTTTACATCCGAACTCTCATCAGCAGTACTCTCATCAGCAGTACTCTCATCAGCAATGCTCTGATCAGCAGCACTCTCATCCGCAGTACTCTCATCAGCAATACGCTCATCAGCAGTACTCTCATCAGCTGTACACTCATCAGCAGTACTCTCATCTGCCGCACTCTCATCAGCTGTAGTCTCATCCGCAGCACACTCATCCGCAGCACTCTCATCAGCAATACTCTGGTCAGCAGAACTCTCATCCGCAGCACTCTCATCAGCTTTAATCTGATCAGCAGAACTCTCATCCGCAGTACTCTGATCATCAGAACCCTCATCAGCAGCTCTCTCATCAGCAGCACTCTGGATCTGCAGAACTCTGATTAACAGTGCTCTGTCAACAGCACTCTCATCAGCAGTACACTTATCAGCAATCCTCTGATCAGCAGCACTCTGATCAGCATTACTTTCATCTGCAGCACTCTCACCATCAGCACTCTCATGAGCAATATTCTGATCAGCAGTACTCTCATCAGCAGCACTCTCATCAGCAGAACTCTCATCAGCACAACTCTCATCAGCACTAATCTCATCAGCAGTACTCTCATCAGCAATACTCTCATCAGCATAACTCTGATCTGCAGCACTCTGATCAGCAGCACTCTGATCAGCAGTACTCTCATCAGCAGCACTCTCATCAGCAGCACTCTCATCAGCAGTATTCTCCTCAGCAGCACTCTTTACATCCGTACTCTCATCAGCAGTACTCTCATCAGCAGTACTCTCATCAGCAGTACACTGATCTCCAGCACTTTGATCAGCAGCACTCTCATCAGCAGTATTCTCATCAGCAGCACTCTCATCAGCAGTACTCTCATCTGCAGTACTCTGATCTGCAGCACTCTGATCAGCAGTATTCTCATCAACAGCACACTCATCAGCAGTACTCTCATCAGCAGTACTCTCATCAGCATCACTCTTATCAGCAGTACTCTCATCAGCAGTACTCTCATCAGCAATACTCTCAACACAAATACTCTGATCAGCAGCACATTCATCAGCAATATTCTCATCAGCAGTCCTCTCATCAGCAGTACTCTCAACTGCCGCACACTCATTAGCTGCACTCTCATCCGCAGCACACTCATATGCAGCACTCTCATCAGCAGTACTCAGATCAGCCGAACTCTCATCCGCAGTACTCTGATCAGCAGCACTCTCATCAGCAGTACACGGATCAGCAGTACTCTCATCCGCAGGACTCTCATCAGCAACACTCCCATTAACATTACTCTCGTCAGCAACACTCAGATCAGCAAAGCTCTCATCAGCAGTACTCTCATCAGCAGTACTCTCAGCTGCCACACTCTCATCAGCTGTACTCTCATCCGCAGCACACTCTTCCGCAGCACTCTCATCATTAGTACTCTGATCAGCAGAGCTCTCATCAGCAGTACTCTCATGGGCAATACTCTGATCAGCAGTCCTCTCATCAGCAGTACTCGGATCAACAGTAATCTCATCTGCAGCACTCTCCTCAGCAACACTCTCATCAACAATACTCTCATCAGCAGCACTCTCATCAGCAGTACTCTCATCAGCAGTACTCTGAATAGCAGTACACTCATCCACCGCACTCTCATCAGCAGCACTCTGGATCAGCAGTACTATGATTAACAGTTCTCTGCCAGCAGCACTCTCATCAGCAGTACACTTATCAGCAATCCTCTGATCAGCAGCACTCTCATCAGCAGCACTCACATCAGCAGTACTCTGATCAGCAGTACTCTCATCAGCAGCACTCTTACCAGCAGTACTCTCATCAGCAGCACTCTCATGAGCAATACTCTGATCAGCAGTACTCTCATCAGCAGGACTCTCATCAGCAGTACTGTCATTTTCAGTACTCTCATCAGCAGTACTCTCATCAGCATCACTCTTATAAGCAGTATTCTCATCAGCAGTACTCTCATCAGCAATACTCTCAACAGCAATACTCTTATCAGCAGTACTCTGATCAGCAGTACTCTGATCAGCAGTACCTGATCAGCAGTACTCTCATCAGCAGTAGTCTCCTCTGTTCTCTGATCAGCAGCACGTTCATCAGCAATATTCTCATCAGCTGTACTCTCATCAGCAGTACTCTCATCTGCCGCACTCTCATCAGCTCTACTCTCATCCGCAGCACAATCATCCGCAGCAATCTCATCAGCAGTACTCTGATCAGCAGAACTCTCATCCGCAGTACTCCAATCAGCAGCACTCTCATCAGCAGTACTCTCGTCAGCAATACTCAGATCAGCTATACTCTCATCATCAGTACTCTCATCAGCAGCACTCTTATCAGCAGTAGTCTCATCAGCAGTAATCTCATCAGCAATACTCTCATCAGCATTAATCTTATCAGCAGCACTCTGATCAGCAGTACTCACATCAGCAGTATCTGATCAGCAGTACTCTCATCCACAGTAACCTGCTCAGCAGCACTCTGATCAGCAGCACGTTCATCAGCCATATTCTCATCAGCAGTACGCTCATCAGCAGCACTCTTTTCAGCAGTACTCTCATCAGCAGTACTCTCATCAGCAATACTCTCATCAGCAGTACTCTGATCTGCAGCACTCTGATCAGCAGCACTCTGATCAGCAGTACTCTCATCAGCAGCACTCTCATCAGCAGCACTCTCATCAGCAGTATTCTCCTCAGCAGCACTCTTTACATCCGTACTCTCATCAGCAGGACTCTCATCAGCAGTACTCTCATCAGCAGTACTCTGATCTCCAGCACTTTGATCAGCAGCACTCTCATCAGCAGTATTCTCATCAGCAGCACTCTCATCAGCAATACTCTCATCTGCAGTACTCTGATCTGCAGATCTCTGATCAGCAGTATTCTCATCAACAGCACACTCATCAGCAGTACTCTCATCAGCAGTACTCTCATCAGCATCACTCTTATCAGCAGTACTCTCATCAGCAGTACTCTCATCAGCAATACTCTCAACACCAATACTCTGATCAGCAGCACATTCATCAGCAATATTCTCATCAGCAGTCCTCTCATCAGCAGTACTCTCATCTGCCGCACACTCATTAGCTGCACTCTCATCCGCAGCACACTCATACGCAGCACTCTCATCAGCAGTACTCAGATCAGCCGAACTCTCATCCGCAGTACTCTGATCAGCAGCACTCTCATCAGCAGTACTCGGATCAGCAGTACTCTCATCCGCAGGACTCTCATCAGCAACACTCCCATTAACATTACTCTCGTCAGCAACACTCAGATCAGCAAAGCTCTCATCAGCAGTACTCTCATCAGCAGTACTCTCATCTGCCACACTCTCATCAGCTGTACTCTCATCCGCAGCACACTCTTCCGCAGCACTCTCATCATTAGTACTCTGATCAGCAGAGCTCTCATCAGCAGTACTCTCATGAGCAATACTCTGATCAGCAGTCCTCTCATCAGCAGTACTCGGATCAACAGTAATCTCATCTGCAGCACTCTCCTCAGCAACACTCTCATCAGCAATACTCTCATCAGCAGCACTCTCATCAGCAGTACTCTCATCAGCAGTACTCTGAATAGCAGTACACTCATCCACCACACTCTCATCAGCAGCACTCTGGATCAGCAGTACTCTGATTAACAGTTCTCTGTCAGCAGCACTCTCATCAGCAGTACACTTATCAGCAATCCTCTGATCAGCAGCACTCTCATCAGCAGCACTCACATCAGCAGTACTCTGATCAGCAGTACTCTCATCAGCAGCACTCTTACCAGCAGTACTCTCATCAGCAGCACTCTCATGAGCAATACTCTGATCAGCAGTACTCTCATCAGCAGCACTCACATCAGCAGTACTCTCATCAGCACAACTCTCATCAGCAGTACTCGGATCAGCTGTACTCTCATCTGCAGTACTCTCATCAGCAGCATTCTTATCAGCAGTACTCTCATCAGCAGTACTCTCATCAGCAATACTCTCATCAGCATTAATCTTATCATCAGTACTCTGATGCACAGTACTCACATCAGCAGTACACTGATCAGCAGCAATTTCATCAGCAATATTCTCATCAGCAGTACACTCATAAGCAGCACTCTTTTCAGCAGACTCTCATCAGCAGTACTCTCATCAGCAGTACTCTCATCAGCAGTACTCTGATCTGCAGCACTCTGATCAGCAGCACTCTCATCAGCAGGACACTCATCAGCAGCACACTTTACATCCGAACTCTTATCAGCAGTACTCTCATCAGCAGTACTCTCATCAGCAGTACTCTGATCTGCAGCACTCTGATCAGCAGCACTCTCATCAGCAGTATTCTCATCGGCAGCACTCTCATCAGCAGTACTCTCATCAGAAGTACTCTGATCAGTAGTATTCTCAACAGCAGCACTCTCATCAGCAGGACTCTCATCAGAAGTACTCTTATCAGCAGTACGATCATCAGCAATACTCTCATCTGCAGTACTCTGATCTGCAGCACTCTGATCAGCATCACTGTTATCAGCAGTACTCTCATCAGCAGTACTCTCATCAGCAATACTCTCATCACCAATACTCTTATCAGCAGTACTCTGATCAGCAGTACTCCGATGAGCAGTACCTGATCAGCAGTACTCTCATCAGCAGTAGTCTCCTCTGTTCTCTGATCAGCAGCACATTCATCAGCAATATTCTCATCAGCAGTACTCTCATCAGCAGTGCTCTCTTCTGCCGCACACTGATTAGCTGCTCTCTCATCCGCAGCACACTCATCCTCTGCACTCTCATCAGCAGTACTCAGATCAGCAGAAATCTCATCCGCAGTACTCTGATCAGCAGCACTCTCATCAGCAGTATTCGGATCAGCAGTACTCTTCTCCGCAACACTCTCATCAGCAACACTCCCATTAACATTACTCTCATCAGCAATACTCAGATCAGCAATACTCTCATCAGCTGTACTCTCATCAGCAGCACTCATCTGCCGCTCTCTCATCAGCTGTACTATCATCTGCCGCACACTCATCCGCAGCACTCTCATCAGCAGTACTCTGATCAGCAGAGCTCTCATCTGCAGCACTCTCCTCAGCAACACTCGCATCAGCAATACTCTCATCCGCAGCACTCTCATCATTAGTACTCTGATCAGCAGAGCTCTCATCAGCAGTACTCTCATGAGCAATACTCTGATCAGCAGTCCTCTCATCAGCAGCACTCTCATCAGCAGTACTCGGATCAACAGTAATCTCATCTGCAGCACTCCCATCAGCAGTACTCTCATCAGCAGCACTCATCTGCCGCTCTCTCATCAGCTGTACTCTCATCCGCCGCACACTCATCCGCAGCACTCTCATCAGCAGTACTCTGATCAGCAGAGCTCTCATCAGCAGTACTCTCATGAGCAATACTCTGATCAGCAGTCCTCTCATCAGCAGCACTCTCATCAGCAGTACTCGGATCAACAGTACTCTCATCAGCAGCACTCTCATCAGCAGTACTCTCCTCAGCAGTACTCTCATCAGCAGTACACTCATCCACCGCACTCTCATCAGCGGCACTCTGGATCAGCAGTACTCTGATTAACAGTGCTCTGTCAGCAGCACTCTCATCAGCAGTACACTTATCAGCACTCCTCTGATCAGCAGCACTCTGATCAGCAGTAGTCTCATCTGCAGCACTCTCAAAAGCAGTTCTCATCAGCAGCACTCTCATGAGCAATACTCTGATCAGCAGTACTCTCATCAGCAGCACTCTCATCACCAGTACTCTAATCAGCACAACTCTCATCAGCACTAATCTCAACAGTAGTACTCCCATGAGCAGTATTCTGATCAGCAGCACTCTAATCAGCTGTACTCTCATCAGCAGGACTCGCATCAGCAGGACTGTCATCAGCAGGACTCTCATCAGCAGTACTCTCTTCAGCAGCAATCTTATAAGCAGTACTCTCATCAGCAGTACTCTCATCAGCAATACTCTCATCAGCAATACTTTTATCAGCAGTACTCTGATCAGCAGTACTCTGATCAGCAGTACCTGATCAGCAATACTCTCATCAGCAGTAGTCTCCTCTGTTCTCTGATCAGCAGCACGTTCATCAGCAATATTCTCATCAGCAGTACTCTCATCAGCAGTACTCTCATCAGCAGTACTCTCATCAGCAGTACTCTCATCCGCCAAACTCTCATCAGCGGTACTCTCATCCGCAGCACACTCATCCTCAGTGCTCCGATCAGCATCACTCTCATCAGCAGTACTCAGATCAACAGTACTCTCATCTGCAGCGCTCTCTTCAGCAGCACTCTCATCAACACGTCTCTCGTCAGCAATACTCAGATCAGCTATACTCTCATCATCAGTACTCTCATCAGCAGCACTCTTATCAGCAGTACTCTCATCAGCAGTACTCTCATCAGCAATACTCTCATCAGCATTAATCTTATATGCAGTAATCTGATAGACAGTACTCACATCAGCAGTACTCTGATCAGCAGCACGTTCATCAGCAATATTCTCATCAGCTGTACACTCATCAGCAGCACTCTTTTCAGCAGTACTCTCATCAGCAGTACTGTCATCAGCAATAATCTCATCAGCAGTACTCTGATCTGCAGCACTCTGATCAGCAATACTCTCAACAGCAGTATTCTCATCAGCAGCACTCCTTTCAACCGTACTCTCATCAGCAGTAGTCTCATCAGCAGTACTCTCATCAGCAGTACTCTGATCTGCAATCCTCTGATCAGCAGCACTCTGATCAGCATTAGTCTCATCTGCAGCACTCTCACCAGCAGTACTCTCATCAGCAGCACTCTCATGAACAATACTCTGATCAGCAGTACTCTTATCAGCAGTACTCTCATCAGCAGTACTCTCATCAACAGTACTCTCATCAACATCACTCTTATCAGCAGTACTCTCATCAGCAGTACTCTGATCTGCAATCCTCTGATCAGCAGCACTCTGATCAGCATTAGTATCATCTGCAGCACTCTCACCAGCAGTACTCTCATCAGCAGCACTCTCATGAGCAATACTCTGATCAGCAGTACTCTCATCAGCAGTACTCTCATCAGCAGTACTCTCATCAACATCACTCTTATCAGCAGTACTCTCATCAGCAGTACTGTCATCAGCAGTACTCTGATCTGCAATCCTCTGATCAGCAGTACTCTGATCAGCAGTACCTGATGAGCAGTACTCTCATCAGCAGTAGTCTTCTCTGTTCTCTGAGCAGTAGCACATTCATCAGCAATATTCTCATCAGCAGTACTCTCATCAGCAGTACTCTCATCAGCAGTACTCTCATCTGCCGCACACTCATTAGCTGCACTCTCATCCGCAGCACACTCATCCGCAGCAAGCTCATCAGCAGCACTCAGATCAGCAGAACTGTCATCCGCGTACTCTGATCAGCAGCACTCTCAACAGCAGTACTCGGATCAGCAGTACTCTCATCTGCAGCACTCTCATCAGCAACACTCCCATTAACATTACTCTCGTCAGCAATACTCAGATCATCAATACTCTCATCAGCAGTACTCTCATCAGCAGTACTCTCATCTGCCGCACACTCATTAGCTGCACTCTCATCCGCAGCATACTCATCTGCAGCACGCTCATCAGCAGTACTCAGATCAGCAGAACTCTCATCCGCAGTACTCTGATCAGCAGCACTTTCAACAGCAGTACTCTCGTCAGCACAACTCTCATCAGCACTAATCTCATCTGTAGTACTCCCATGAGCAGTATTCTGATCAGCAGCACTCTAATCAGCTGTAATCTCATCAGCAGGACTCTCATCTGAAGTACTGTCATCAGCAGTACTCTCATCAGCATTATTCTCATCAGCATCACTCTTATCAGCAGTACTCTCCTCAGCAGTACTCTCATCAGCAATACTCTCATCAGCAATACTCTTATCAGAAGTACTCTGATCAGCAGTACTCTGATCAGCAGTACCTGATCAGCAATACTCTCATCAGCAGTAGTCTCCTCTGTTCTCTGATCAGCAGGACGTTCATCAGCAATATTCTCATCAGCAGTACTCTCATCAGCAGTACTCTGATCAGCAGCACTCTTTTCCGCAGTACTCTGATCAGCAGCACTCTCATCAGCAGTACTCAGATCAGCAGAACTCTCATCCGCAGTACTCTGATCAGCAGCACTCTCATCAGCAGTACTCAGATCAGCAGAACTCTCATCCGCAGTACTCTGATCAGCAGCACTCTCATCAGCAGTACTCAGATCAGCAGAACTCCCATCCACAGTACTCTGATCAGCAGCACTCTCATCAGCAGTTCTCTCATCTGCCGCACGCTAATTAGCTGTACTCTAATCCGCAGCACACTCATCCGCAGCACTCTAATCAGCAGTACTATCATCAGCAGCACTCTCATCAGCAGTATTCGGATTAGAAGTACTCTCAACTGCAGCACTCTCATCAGCAACACTCCCATTAACATTACTCTCGTCAGCAATACTCAGATCAGCAATACTCTCATCAGCAGTTCTCTCATCTGCCACACTCTCATCAGCTGTACTCTCATCCGCAGCACACTCATCCGCAGCACTCTCATCAGCAGTACTCTGATCAGCAGCACTCTCATCAGCAGTACTCTCATCAGCAGCACTCTCAACTGCAGCACTCTCATCAGCAACGCTCTCATCAGCAGTACACTGACCAGCAATATCTGATCAGCAGTACTCTCATCCGAAGCACACTCAACCGCAGCACTCTCATCAGCAGTACTCTCATCAGCAGCCCTCTCATCAGCCGCACTCGTATCAGCAGTACTCTCATCTGCAGCACTCTCATCAGCAACACTCTCATCAGCAGTACTCTCGTCAGCAATACTCACTTCAGCTATACTCTCATCATCAGTACTCTCATCAGCAGCACTCTTATCAGAAGTACTGCCCTCTGCAGTACTCTGATCAGCAGCACGTTCATCAGTAATATTCTCATCAGCAGTACTCTCATCAGCAGCACTCTTTTCAGCAGTACTCTCATCAGCAGTACTGTCATCAGCTATACTCTCATCAGCAGTACTCTGATCTGCAGCACTCTGATCAGCAGCACTCTCATCAGCAGGACACTCATCAGCAGCACACTTTACATCCGAACTCTCATCAGCAGTACTCTCATCAGCAGTACTCTCATCAGCAGTACTCTGATCTGCAGCACTCTGATCAGCTGCACTCTCATCAGCTGTATTCTCATCAGCAGTAGTCTCCTCCGTTCTCTGATCAGCAGGACGTTCATCAGCAATATTCTTATCAGCAGTACTCTCATCAGCAGTACTCTCATCAGCAGTACTCTGATCAGCAGCACTCTTTTCCGCAGTACTCTGATCAGCAGCACTCTCATCAGCAGTACTCAGATCAGCAGAACTCTCATCCGCAGTACTCTGATCAGCAGCACTCTCATCAGCAGTACTCAGATCAGCAGAACTCTCATCCGCAGTACTCTGATCAGCAGCACTCTCATCAGCAGTACTCAGATCAGCAGAACTCCCATCCACAGTACTCTGATCAGCAGCACTCTCATCAGCAGTTCTCTCATCTGCCGCACGCTAATTAGCTGTACTCTAATCCGCAGCACACTCATCCGCAGCACTCTCATCAGCAGTACTATCATCAGCAGCACTCTCATCAGCAGTATTCGGATTAGAAGTACTCTCAACTGCAGCACTCTCATCAGCAACACTCCCATTAACATTACTCTCGTCAGCAATACTCAGATCAGCAATACTCTCATCAGCAGTTCTCTCATCTGCCACACTCTCATCAGCTGTACTCTCATCCGCAGCACGCTCATCCGCAGCACTCTCATCAGCAGTACTCTGATCAGCAGCACTCTCATCAGCAGTACTCTCATCAGCAGCACTCTCAACTGCAGCACTCTCATCAGCAACGCTCTCATCAGCAGTACACTGACCAGCAATATCTGATCAGCAGTACTCTCATCCGAAGCACACTCAACCGCAGCACTCTCATCAGCAGTACTCTCATCAGCAGCCCTCTCATCAGCTGCACTCGTATCAGCAGTACTCTCATCTGCAGCACTCTCATCAGCAACACTCTCATCAGCAGTACTCTCATCAGCAATACTCACTTCAGCTATACTCTCATCATCAGTACTCTCATCAGCAGCACTCTTATCAGAAGTACTGCCCTCTGCAGTACTCTGATCAGCAGCACGTTCATCAGTAATATTCTCATCAGCAGTACTCTCATCAGCAGCACTCTTTTCAGCAGTACTGCCCTCTGCAGTACTCTGATCAGCAGCACGTTCATCAGTAATATTCTCATCAGCAGTACTCTCATCAGCAGCACTCTTTTCAGCAGTACTCTCATCAGCAGTACTGTCATCAGCAAAACTCTCATCAGCAGTACTCTGATCTGCAGCACTCTGATCAGCAGCACTCTCATCAGCAGGACACTCATCAGCAGCACACTTTACATCCGAACTCTCATCAGCAGTACTCTCATCAGCAGTACTCTGATCTGCAGCACTCTGATCAGCTGCACTCTCATCAGCTGTATTCTCATCAGCAGCACTCTCATCAGCAGTACTCTCATCAGAAGTACTCTGATCAGTAGTACTCTCATCAGCAGCACTCTCATCAGCAGTAATCTCATCAGAAGTATTCTTATCAGCAGTACTCTCATCAGCAATACGCTCATCAGCAGTACTCTCATCAACAGTATTTTCATCAGCAGCACTCTTTTCAGCAGTACTCTCATCAGCAATGCTCTGATCAGCAGCACTCTCATCCGCAGTACTCTCATCAGCAATACGCTCATCAGCAGTACTCTCATCAGCTGTACACTCATCAGCAGTACTCTCATCTGCCGCACTCTCATCAGCTGTAGTCTCATCCGCAGCACACTCATCCGCAGCACTCTCATCAGCAGTACTCTTGTCAGCAGAACTCTCATCCGCAGCACTCTCATCAGCTTTAATCTGATCAGCAGAACTCTCATCCGCAGTACTCTGATCATCAGAACTCTCATCAGCAGCACTCTCATCAGCAGCACTCTGGATCTGCAGAACTCTGATTAACAGTGCTCTGTCAGCAGCACTCTCATCAGCAGTACACTTATCAGCAATCCTCTGATCAGCAGCACTCTGATCAGCATTACTTTCATCTGCAGCACTCTCACCATCAGTACGCTCATCAGCAGCACTCTCATGAGCAATATTCTGATCAGCAGTACTCTCATCAGCAGCACTCTCATCAGCAGAACTCTCATCAGCACAACTCTCATCAGCACTAATCTCATCAGTAGTACTCCCATGTGCAGTATTCTGATCAGCAGCACTCTAATCAGCTGTACTCTCATCAGCAGGACTCTCATCAGCAGTACTGTCATTTTCAGTACTCTCATCAGCAGTACTCTCATCAGCATCACTCTTATAAGCAGTATTCTCTCATCAGCAGTACTGTCATTTTCAGTATTCTCATCAGCAGTACTCTCATCAGCAATACTCTCAACAGCAATACTCTTATCAGCAGTACTCTGATCAGCAGTACTCTGATCAGCAGTACCTGATCAGCAGTACTCTCATCAGCAGTAGTCTCCTCTGTTCTCTGATCAGCAGCACGTTCATCAGCAATATTCTCATCAGCAGTACTCTCATCAGCAGTACTCTCATCTGCCGCACTCTCATCAGCTCTACTCTCATCCGCAGCACAATCATCCGCAGCAATCTCATCAGCAGTACTCTGATCAGCAGAACTCTCATCCGCAGTACTCCAATCAGCAGCACTCTCATCAGCAGTACTCTCGTCAGCAATACTCAGATCAGCTATACTCTCATCATCAGTACTCTCATCAGCAGCACTCTTATCAGCAGTAGTCTCATCAGCAGTAATCTCATCAGCAGCACGTTCATCAGCATTAATCTTATCAGCAGTACTCACATCAGCAGTATCTGATCAGCAGTACTCTCATCCACAGTACCCTGCTCAGCAGCACTCTGATCAGCAGCACGTTCATCAGCCATATTCTCATCAGCAGTACGCTCATCAGCAGCACTCTTTTCAGCAGTACTCTCATCAGCAGGACTCTCATCAGCAATACTCTCATCAGCAGAACTCTGATCTGCAGCACTCTGATCAGCAGCACTCTTATCAGCAGTACTCTCATCAGCAGCACTCTCATCAGCAGCACTCTCATCAGCAGTATTCTCCTCAGCAGCACTCTTTACATCCGTACTCTCATCAGCAGTACTCTCATCAGCAGTACTCTCATCAGCAGTACTCTGATCTCCAGCACTTTGATCAGCAGCACTCTCATCAGCAGTATTCTCATCAGCAGCACTCTCATCAGCAGTACTCTCATCTGCAGTACTCTGATCTGCAGCACTCTGATCAGCAGTATTCTCATCAACAGCACACTCATCAGCAGTACTCTCATCAGCAGTACTCTCATCAGCATCACTCTTATCAGCAGTACTCTCATCAGCAGTACTCTCATCAGCAATACTCTCATCACCAATACTCTGATCAGCAGCACATTCATCAGCAATATTCTCATCAGCAGTCCTCTCATCAGCAGTACTCTCATCTGCCGCACACTCATTAGCTGCACTCTCATCCACAGCACACTCATACGCAGCACTCTCATCAGCAGTACTCAGATCAGCCGAACTCTCATCCGCAGTACTCTGATCAGCAGCACTCTCATCAGCAGTACTCGGATCAGCAGTACTCTCATCCGCAGGACTCTCATCAGCAACACTCCCATTAACATTATTCTCGTCAGCAACACTCAGATCAGCAAAGCACTCATCAGCAGTACTCTCATCAGCAGTACTCTCATCTGCCACACTCTCATCAGCTGTACTCTCATCCGCAGTACACTCTTCCGCAGCACTCTCATCATTAGTACTCTGATCAGCAGAGCTCTCATCAGCAGTACTCTCATGAGCAATACTCTGATCAGCAGTCCTCTCATCAGCAGTACTCGGATCAACAGTAATCTCATCTGCAGCACTCTCCTCAGCAACACTCTCATCAGCAATACTCTCATCAGCAGCACTCTCATCAGCAGTACTCTCATCAGCAGTACTCTGAATAGCAGTACACTCATCCACCGCACTCTCATCAGCAGCACTCTGGATCAGCAGTACTCTGATTAACAGTTCTCTGTCAGCAGCACTCTCATCAGCAGTACACTTATCAGCAATCCTCTGATCAGCAGCACTCTCATCAGCAGCACTCACATCAGCAGTACTCTGATCAGCAGTACTCTCATCAGCAGCACTCTTACCAGCAGTACTCTCATCAGCAGCACTCTCATGAGCAATACTCTGATCAGCAGTACTCTCATCAGCAGCACTCACATCAGCAGTACTCTCATCAGCACAACTCTCATCAGCAGTACTCGGATCAGCTGTACTCTCATCTGCAGTACTCTCATCAACAGCATTCTTATCAGCAGTACTCTCATCAGCAGTACTCTCATCAGCAATACTCTCATCAGCATTAATCTTATCATCAGTACTCTGATCCACAGTACTCACATCAGCAGTACACTGATCAGCAGCAAGTTCATCAGCAATATTCTCATCAGCAGTACTGTCATCAGCAGTACTCTGATCTGCAGCACTCTGATCAGCAGCATTCTCATCAGCAGTATTCTCATCAGAAGCACTCTCATCAGCAGTACTCTCATCAGCAGTACTCTCATCAGCATCACTCTTATCAGCAGTACTCACATCAGCAGTACTCTCATCAGCAATAATCTCATGAGCAATACTCTCATCAGCACGACTTTGATCAGCAGTACTCTGATCAGCAGTATTTGATCAGCAGTACTCTCATCAGCAGAAGTCTCCTCTGTACTCTGATCAGCAGCACGTTCATCAGCAATATTCTCATCAGCAGTACTCTTATCAGCAGTATTCTTTTCAGCAGTACTCTCATCAGCAATGCTCTGATCAGCAGCACTCTGATCAGCAGTACTCTCATCAACAGCACTCTCATCAGCAATACTCTGATCAGCAGCACTCACATCCGCAGTACTCTCATCAGCAATACGCTCATCAGCAGTACTCTCATCAGCAGTACTCTCATCAGCAGTACTCTCATCTGCCGCACTCTCATCAGCTGTACTCTCATCCGCAGCACACTCATCCGCAGCACGCTCATTAACAATACACTTGCCAGCAATACTCAGATCAGCTATACTCTCATCAGCAGTACTGTCATCAGCAGAACTCTAATCCGCAGCACTCTCATCAGCAGTACTCTGATCAGCAGAACTCTCATCCGCAGTACTCTGATCAGCAGCACCCTCAACTGCAGTACTCTCATCAGCAGAACTCTCATCAGCATCACTCTCATCAGCAGGACTCTCATCAGCAGAACTCTCATCAGCTCTACTCTCATCAGTATTACTCCCATGAGCAATATTCTGATCAGCATCACTCTAATCAGCTGTGCCCTCATCAGCAGGACTCCCATCAGCAGTAATCTCATCAGCAGTACTCTCCTCAGCAGTATTCTCATCTGCCGCACTCCCACAGCATTACTCTCATCAGCAGCACTCTCATCAGCAGCACTCTCATCAGCGGTACTCTCATGAGCAATACTCTGATCAGCAGTACTCTCCTCAGCAGTACCCTGATCAGTAGCACGTTCATCAACAATATTCTCATTAGCAATATTCTCTTCAGCAGCATTCTTATCAGCAGAACTCTCATCAGCAGTACTCTCATCAAGAAATACTCTCATCAGCAGTACTCTCATCAGCAGCACTCTCATCAGCTATCCTCTGATCAGCAGTACTCTCATCAGTGGTACTCTCATCAGCAGTACCCTGATCAGTAGCACGTTCATCAGCAAGATTCTCATCAGCAGTACTCTCTTCAGCAGCACTCTCATCAGCAGCACTCTCATGAGCAATACTCTGATCAGCAGTACTCTCATTAGCAGCTCTCTCACCTGCAGCACTCTCATCAGCAGTACTCTCATCAGCAGTAATCTGATCAGCAGAGCTCTCATCAGCAGTACTCTCATGAGCAATACTCCGATTTTCCGTACTCTCATCAGCAGCACTCTCATCAGCAGTAATCGGATCAACAGAGCTCTCATCAGCAGTACTCTCATGAGCAATACTCCGATTTTCCGTACTCTCATCTGCAGCACTCTCCTCAGCAACACTCCCATCAGCAATACTCTCAGCAGCAGCACTCTCATCAGCAGTACTATCATCAGCAGTACTCTCATCAGCAGTGCGCTCATCCACCGCACTCTCATCAGCAGTACACTTATCAGCAATCCTCTGATCAGCAGCACTCTGATCAGCAGTATTCTCATCAGCAGCACTCTCACCAGCAGTACTCTCATCAGCAATACTCTCATCAGTAGTACTCCCATGAGCAGTATTCTGATCAGCTGCACTCTAATCAGATGTACTCTCATCAGCAGTACTCTCATCAGCAGTACTCTCATCTGCCGCACTCTCACAGCATTAATCTCATCAGCAGTAATCTCATCAGCAGTACTCTCATCAGCAGTACTCAGATCAGCAGCACGTTCATCAGCAATATTCTCATCAGCAGTACTCTCATCAGCAGCACTCTTTTCAGCAGTACTCTCATCAGCAATACTCTCATCAGCAGTAATCTGATCAGCAGCACTCGCATCAGAAGTACACTCATCAGAAGTACTCTCATCAGCAGCACTCTCATCAGCAGTACACTCATCAGAAGTACTCTCATTAGCATCACCGTTATCATCAGTACTCTCATCAGCAGTACTCTGATCAGCCGCACTCTGATCAGCAGCACTCTGATCAGCAGTACTCTCATCCGCAGTACTCTCATCAGCAATTCGCTCATCAGCAGTACTCTCATCAGCCATACGCTCATCAGCAGTACACTCATCTGCCGCACTCCCATCAGCTGTAGTCTGATCCACAGCACACTCGTCTGCGGCACTCTCATCAGCAGTACTCGGATCAGCAGAAATCTCATCAGCAGTTCTCGGATCAGCAGTATTCTCACCTGCAGCGCTCTCATCAGCAACACTCCCATTAACAATACTCTCATCAGCAATACTCAGAACAACTATACTCTCATCCGCAGCACACTCATCCGCAGCACTCACATCAGCAGCACTCTGATCAGCAGAACTCTCATCCGTAGCACTCGCATCAGCAGTACTCTGATCAGCAGAACTCTCATCCGCAGTACTCTGATCAGCAGCACTCTCATCAGCAGTACTCGGATCAGCTATACCCTCATCATCAGTACTCCCATCAGCAGCACTCCTATCTGGAGTAATCTCATCAGCAGTACTCTCATCAGCAATACTCTCATCAGCAGTACTCTTATCAGCAGTACTCTGATCAGCAGTACTCTCATCAGCAGTATCTGATCAGCAGTACTCTCATCAGCCGATCACTCAACAGCAGTAGACTCATCAGAAGTACTCTCAGCAGCAGTACTCTCATCAGAAGTACTCTCATCAGCAGTACTCTCATCAGCAATACTCTCATCAGCAGTACTTTGATCTGCAGCAATCTGATCAGCAGCACTCTCATCAGCAGTATTCTCATCAGAAGCACTCTCATCAGCAGTACTCTCATCAGCAGTACTCTCATCAGAATCACTCTTATCAGCAGTACTCTCATCAGCAGTACTCTCATCAGCAATAATCTCACGAGCAATACTCTCATCAGCACTACTCTGATCAGCAGTACTTTGATCAGCAGTATTTGATCAGCAGTACTCTCATCAGCAGTACTCTTTTCAGCAGTACTCTCATCAGCAGTACTCTTATCAGCAATGCTCTGATCAGCAGCACTCTGATCAGCAGTACTCTCATCAGCAGCACTCTCATCAGCAATACTCTGATCAGCAGCACTCACATCCGCAGTACTCTCATCAGCAATACGCTCATCAGCAGTACTCTCATCAGCTGTACTCTCATCAGCAGTACTCTCATCTGCCGCACTCTCATCAGCTGTACTCTCATCCGCAGCACACTCATCCGCAGCACGCTCATTAACAATACACTTGCCAGCAATACTCAGATCAGCTATACTCTCATCAGCAGTACTGTCATCAGCAGTGCTCTGATCAGCAGAACTCACATCCGCAGCACTCTCATCAGCAGTACTCTTATCAGCAGAACTCTAATCCGCAGCACTCTCATCAGCAGTACTCTGATCAGCAGAACTCTCATCCACAGTACTCTGATCAGCAGCACCCACAACTGCAGTACTCTCATCAGCAGAACTCTCATCAGCATCACTCTCATCAGCAGAACTCTCATCAGCAGAACTCTCATCAGCACTACTCTCATCAGTATTACTCCCATGAGCAATATTCTGATCAGCAGCACTCTAATCAGCTGTGCCCTCATCAGCAGGACTCTCATCAGCAGTAATCTCATCAGCAGTACTCTCCACAGCATTACTCTCATTAGCAGCACTCTCATCAGCAGCACTCTCATCAGCGGTACTCTCATGAGCAACACTCTGATCTGTAGTACTCTCATCAGCAGTACTATCATCAGCAGTACTCTGATCAGCAGAACGTTCATCAGCAATACTCTAATCAGCTGTACTCTCATCAGCAATCCTCTGATCAGCAGTACTCTCATCAGCATTACTATCATCAGCAGCACTCTCATCAGCTATCCTCTCATCAGCAGTACTATCATCAGCAGAACTCTCATCAGCAGCACGTTCATCAGCAGTACTCTCATCAGCAGCACTCTCATCAGCTGTACTCTCATCAGCAATACTCCCATCAGCAGTACTATCATCAACAGCACTCTCATCAGCAATACTCTGATCAGCAGCACGTTCATCAGCAGTACTCTCATGAGAAGCACTCTCATCAGCTATCCTCTGATCAGCAGTACTCTCATCAGCAGTACTCTCCTCAGCAGTACCCTGATCAGTAGCACGTTCATCAACAATATTCTCATTAGCAGTATTCTCTTCAGCAACATTCTTATCAGCTTTACTCTCATCAGCAGTACTCTCATCAAGAAATACTCTCATCAGCAGTACTCTCATCAGCAATACTCTCATCAGCAGTACTTTGATCTGCAGCAATCTGATCAGCAGCACTCTCATCAGCAGTATTCTCATCAGAAGCACTCTCATCAGCAGTACTCTCATCAGCAGTACTCTCATCAGAATCACTCTTATCAGCAGTACTCTCATCAGCAGTACTCTCATCAGCAATAATCTCACGAGCAATACTCTCATCAGCACTACTCTGATCAGCAGTACTTTGATCAGCAGTATTTGATCAGCAGTACTCTCATCAGCAGTACTCTTTTCAGCAGTACTCTCATCAGCAGTACTCTTATCAGCAATGCTCTGATCAGCAGCACTCTGATCAGCAGTACTCTCATCAGCAGCACTCTCATCAGCAATACTCTGATCAGCAGCACTCACATCCGCAGTACTCTCATCAGCAATACGCTCATCAGCAGTACTCTCATCAGCTGTACTCTCATCAGCAGTACTCTCATCTGCCGCACTCTCATCAGCTGTACTCTCATCCGCAGCACACTCATCCGCAGCACGCTCATTAACAATACACTTGCCAGCAATACTCAGATCAGCTATACTCTCATCAGCAGTACTGTCATCAGCAGTGCTCTGATCAGCAGAACTCACATCCGCAGCACTCTCATCAGCAGTACTCTTATCAGCAGAACTCTAATCCGCAGCACTCTCATCAGCAGTACTCTGATCAGCAGAACTCTCATCCACAGTACTCTGATCAGCAGCACCCACAACTGCAGTACTCTCATCAGCAGAACTCTCATCAGCATCACTCTCATCAGCAGAACTCTCATCAGCAGAACTCTCATCAGCACTACTCTCATCAGTATTACTCCCATGAGCAATATTCTGATCAGCAGCACTCTAATCAGCTGTGCCCTCATCAGCAGTACTCTCCACAGCATTACTCTCATTAGCAGCACTCTCATCAGCAGCACTCTCATCAGCGGTACTCTCATGAGCAACACTCTGATCTGTAGTACTCTCATCAGCAGTACTATCATCAGCAGTACTCTGATCAGCAGAACGTTCATCAGCAATACTCTAATCAGCTGTACTCTCATCAGCAATCCTCTGATCAGCAGTACTCTCATCAGCATTACTATCATCAGCAGCACTCTCATCAGCTATCCTCTCATCAGCAGTACTATCATCAGCAGAACTCTCATCAGCAGCACGTTCATCAGCAGTACTCTCATCAGCAGCACTCTCATCAGCTGTACTCTCATCAGCAATACTCCCATCAGCAGTACTATCATCAACAGCACTCTCATCAGCAATACTCTGATCAGCAGCACGTTCATCAGCAGTACTCTCATGAGAAGCACTCTCATCAGCTATCCTCTGATCAGCAGTACTCTCATCAGCAGTACTCTCCTCAGCAGTACCCTGATCAGTAGCACGTTCATCAACAATATTCTCATTAGCAGTATTCTCTTCAGCAACATTCTTATCAGCTTTACTCTCATCAGCAGTACTCTCATCAAGAAATACTCTCATCAGCAGTACTCTCATCAGCAGCATTCTCATCAGCTATCCTCTGATCAGCAGTACTATCATCAGCGGTACTCTCATCAGCAGTGCCCTGATCAGTAGCACATTCATCAGCAAGATTCTCATTAGCAGTACTCTCTTCAGCAGCTCTCTTATCAGCAGTACTATCATCAGCAGTACTCTCATCAGCAATAGTCTCATCAGTAGTACTCCCATGAGCAGTATTCTGATCAGCAGCACTCTAATCAGATGTACTCTCATCAGCAGTACTCTCATCAGCAGTACTCTCATCTGCCGCACTCTCACAGCATTAATCTCATCAGCAGCACTCTCATCAGCAGCACACTCATCAGCAGTACTCTCATGAGCAATACTCTTATCATTAATACTCTCATCAGCAGTACTCTCATGAGCAGCACTCTCATCAGCGGTACACTCATCTGCAGCACTCTCATCAGCAATGCTCTCATCAGCAGTACTCTCATCAGCAATACTCTCCTCAGCAGTACTCAGATCAGCAGCACGTTCATCAGCAATATTCTCATCAGCAGTACTCTCATCAGCAGCACTCTTTTCAGCAGTATTCTCATCAGCAGTACTCTCATCAGCAATACTCTCATCAGCAGTACTCTGAACTGCAGCACTCGCATCAGCAGTACACTCATCAGAAGTACTCTCATCAGCAGCACTCTCATCAGCAGTACACTCATCAGAAGTACTCTCATCAGCATCACCGTTATCAGCAGTACTCTCATCAGCAGTACTCTGTTCAGCCGTACTCTGATCAGCAGCACTCTGATCAGCAGGACTCTCATCCGCAGTACTCTCATCAGCAATACGCTCATCAGCAGTACGCTCATCTGCCGCACTCCCATCAGCTGTAGTCTGATCCACAGCACACTCATCCGTGGCACTCTCATCAGCAGTACTCTGATCAGCAGAACCTTAATCCGCAGTACTCTGATCACCAGCACTCTCATCAGCAGTACTCTGATCAGCAGAACTCTCATCCGTAGCACTCGCATCAGCAGTACTCTGATCAGCAGAACTCTCATCCGCAGTACTCTGATCAGCAGCACTCTCATCAGCATTACTCAGATGAGCTATACCCTCATCATCAGTACTCGCAGCAGCAGCAGTCTTATCAGGATTGATCTCATCAGCAGTACTCTCATCAGCAATACTCTCATCAGCAGTACTCTTATCAGCATTAATCTGATGAGCAGTACTCTCATCAGCAGTATCTGATCAGCAGTACTCTCATCAGCAGTACTCTCCTCAGCAGTACTCTGATCAGCTGCACGTTCATCAGCAATATTCTCATCAGCAGTACTCTCATCAGCAGCACTCTTTTCAGCAGTACTCTCATCAGCAGCACTCTCATCAGCAGTATTCTCATCAGCAGCACGCTTTTCAGCTGGACTCTCATCAGCAGTACTCTCATCAGCAATAATCTCATCAGCAGTACTCTGATCTGCTGCAATCTGATCAGCAGCACTCTCAACAGCAGTATTCTCATCAGCAGAAAACTCATCAGCAGCAGACTCATCAGAAGTACTATCATCAGCAGTACTCTCATCAGCAATACTCTCATCAACAGTACTCTGATCTGCAGCACTCTGATCAGCAGCACTCTCATCAACAGTATTTTCATCAGCAGCACTCTCATCAGCAGTACTTTCATCAGCAGTACTCTCATCAGCATCACTCTTATCAGCAGTACTCTCATCAGCAGTACTCTCATCAGCAATAATCTCATCAGCAATACTCTCACCAGTAGTACTCTGATCAGCAGTACTCTCACCAGCAGTAGTCCCCTCTGTACTCTGATCAGCAGCACGTTCATCAGCAATATTCTCATCGGCAGTACTCTCATCAGCAGTACTCTCATCAGCAGTACTCTCATCAGCAGTACTATCATCTGCCACACTCTCATCAGCTGTACTCTCATCCACAGCACACTCATCCTCTGCACTCTCATCAGCAGTACTCTGATCAGCAGAACTCCCATCAGCAGTACTCTCATCAGCAGTACTCTCATCAGCAGCACTCGCACCAGCAGAACTCTCATCAACAGAACTCTCATCTGCCGCACACTCATTTGCTGTACTCTAATATGCAGCACACTCATCCGCAGCACTCTGATCAGCGGTACTCTCATCAGCAGCACTCTCATCAGCAGTGCTCAGATCAGCAGAACTCTCATCTGCAGTACACTGATCAGCAGCACTCTCATCAGCAGTACTCAGATCAGCAGAACTCTCATCCGCAGTACTCTGATCAGCAGCACTCTCATCAGCAGTACTCTCATCTGCCGCACAGTCATTAGCTGTACTCTAATCCGCAGCACACTCATCCGCAGCACTCTCATCAGCAGTACTCTGATCAGCAGCACTCTCATCAGCAGTACTCGGATCAGAAGTACTCTAATCTGCAGCACTCTCATCAGCAACACTCCCATTAACATTATTCTCATCAGCAATACTCAGATCAGCAATACTCTCATCAGCAGTACTCTCATCTGCCACACTCTCATCAGCTGCACTCTCATCCGCAGCACATTCATCCGCAGCACTCTCATCAGCAGTACTCTTATCAGCAGTAATCTGATCAGCAGTACTCTCATCAGCGGTATCTGATCAGCAGTACTCTCATCAGCAGTACTCTCCTCAGCAGTACTCTGATCAGCAGCACGTTCATCAGCAATATTCTCATCAGCAGTACTCTCGTCAGCAGCACTCTTTTCAGCAGTACTCTCATCAGCAGTACTCTCATCAGCAATACTCTCATCAGCAGTGCTCTGATCTGCAGTACTCTGATCAGCAGCACTCTCATCAGCAGTATTCTCATCAGCAGCACGCTTTTCAGCAGGACTCTCATCAGCAGTACTGTCATCAGCAGTGCTCTGATCTGCAGCAAGCTGATCAGCAGCACTCTCAACAGCAGTATTCTCATCAGCAGAACACTCATCAGCAGCAGACTCATCAGAAGCAAACTCATCAGCAGTACTATCATCTGCCACACTCTCATCAGCTGTACTCTCATCCACAGCACACTCATCCTCTGCACTCTCATCAGCAGTACTCTGATCAGCAGAACTCCCATCAGCAGTACTCTCATCAGCAGTACTCTCATCAGCAGCACTCGCACCAGCAGAACTCTCATCAACAGAACTCTCATCTGCCGCACACTCATCAGCAGCAGACTCATCAGCAGCACTCTCATCAGCAGTACTCTGATCTGCAGCACTCTGATCAGCAGCACTCTCATCAGCAGTATTTTCATCAGCAGCACTCTCATCAGCAGCACTCTCATCAGCAGTACTCTCATCAGCATCACTCTTATCAGCAGTACTCTCATCAGCAGTACTCTCATCAGCAATACTCTCACCAGTAGAACTCTGATCAGCAGTACTCTGATCAGCAGTATCTGATCAGCAGTACTCTCATCAGCCGTGGTCGCCTCTGTTCTCTGATCAGCAGCACGTTCATCAGCAATATTCTCATCAGCAGTATTCTCATCAGCAGTACTCTTTTCAGCAGTACTCTCATCAGCAGTACTCTCATCAGCAATGCTCTGATCAGCAGCACTCTGATCAGCAGTACTCTCATCAGCAGCACTCTCATCAGCAATACTCTGATCAGTAGCACTGTCATCCACAGTACTCTCATCAGCAATACGCTCATCAGCAGTACTCTCATCAGCAGTATCTGATCAGCATTACTCTCATCAGCAGTACTCTCCTCAGCAGTACTCTGATCAGCAGCACGTTCATCAGCAATATTCTCATCAGCAGTACTCTCATCAGCAGAACTCTTTTCAGCAGTACTCTCATCAGCAGTACTCTGATCTGCAGTACTCTGATCAGCAGCACTCTCATCAGCAGTATTCTCATCAGCAGCACGCTTTTCAGCAGGACTCTCATCAGCAGTACTGTCATCAGCAGTGCTCTGATCTGCAGCAAGCTGATCAGCAGCACTCTCAACAGCAGTATTCTCATCAGCAGAACACTCATCAGCAGCAGACTCATCAGAAGCAAACTCATCAGCAGTACTATCATCTGCCACACTCTCATCAGCTGTACTCTCATCCACAGCACACTCATCCTCTGCACTCTCATCAGCAGTACTCTGATCAGCAGAACTCCCATCAGCAGTACTCTCATCAGCAGTACTCTCATCAGCAGCACTCGCACCAGCAGAACTCTCATCAACAGAACTCTCATCTGCCGCACACTCATCAGCAGCAGACTCATCAGCAGCACTCTCATCAGCAGTACTCTGATCTGCAGCACTCTGATCAGCAGCACTCTCATCAGCAGTATTTTCATCAGCAGCACTCTCATCAGCAGCACTCTCATCAGCAGTACTCTCATCAGCATCACTCTTATCAGCAGTACTCTCATCAGCAGTACTCTCATCAGCAATACTCTCACCAGCAGAACTCTGATCAGCAGTACTCTGATCAGCAGTATCTGATCAGCAGTACTCTCATCAGCCGTGGTCGCCTCTGTTCTCTGATCAGCAGCACGTTCATCAGCAATATTCTCATCAGCAGTATTCTCATCAGCAGTACTCTTTTCAGCAGTACTCTCATCAGCAGTACTCTCATCAGCAATGCTCTGATCAGCAGCACTCTGATCAGCAGTACTCTCATCAGCAGCACTCTCATCAGCAATACTCTGATCAGTAGCACTGTCATCCACAGTACTCTCATCAGCAATACGCTCATCAGCAGTACTCTCATCAGCAGTATC
Organism: Carcharodon carcharias; assembly: GCF_017639515.1. Lineage (NCBI taxonomy): Eukaryota > Metazoa > Chordata > Chondrichthyes > Lamniformes > Lamnidae > Carcharodon > Carcharodon carcharias. The sequence continues at coordinate 60,878,627 of NC_054488.1, forward strand.
TGATCAGCATTACTCTCATCAGCAGTACTCTCCTCAGCAGTACTCTGATCAGCAGCACGTTCATCAGCAATATTCTCATCAGCAGTACTCTCATCAGCAGAACTCTTTTCAGCAGTACTCTCATCAGCAGTACTCTCATCAGCAATAATCTCATCAGCAGAGCTCTGATCTGCAGTACTATGATCAGCAGCACTCTCATCAGCAGTATTCTCATCAGCAGCACGCTTTACAGCAGGACTCTCATCAGCAGTACTGTCATCAGCAATACTCTCATCAGCAGTGCGCTCATCCACCGCACTCTCATCAGCAGCACTCTGGATCAGCAGTACTCTGGTTTACAGTGCTCTGTCCACAGCACTCTCATCAGCAGTACACTTATCAGCAATCCTCTGATCAGCAGTACTCTGATCAGCAGTATTCTCATCAGCAGCACTCTCACCAACAGTACTCTCATCAGCAATACTCTCATCAGTAGTACTCCCATGAGCAGTATTCTGATCAGCTGCACTCTAATCAGCAGTACTCTCATCTGCCGCACTCTCACAGCATTAATCTCATCAGCAGAACTCTCATCAGCAGTACTCTCCTCAGCAGTACTCAGATTAGCAGCACGTTCATCAGCAATATTCTCATCAGCAGTGCTCTCATCAGCAGTACTCTCCTCAGCAGTACTCAGATCAGCAGCACGTTCATCAGCAATATTCTCATCAGCAGTACTCTCATCAGCAGCACTCTTTTCAGCAGTACTCTCATCAGCAATACTCTCATCAGCAGTACTCTGATCAGCAGCACTCGCATCAGAAGTACACTCATCAGAAGTACTCTCATCAGCAGCACTCTCATCAGCAGTACACTCATCAGAAGTACTCTCATCAGCATCACCGTTATCATCAGTACTCTCATCAGCAGTACTCTGATCAGCCGCACTCTGATCAGCAGCACTCTGATTAGCAGTACTCTCATCCGCAGTACTCTCATCAGCAATTCGCTCATCAGCAGTACTCTCATCAGCAATACGCTCATCAGCAGTACACTCATCTGCCGCACTCCCATCAGCTGTAGTCTGATCCACAGCACGCTCGTCTGCGGCACTCTCATCAGCAGTACTCTGATCAGCAGAACCTTAATCCGCAGTACTCTGATCACCAGCACTCTCATCAGCAGTACTCGGATCAGGAGAAATCTCATCAGCAGTACTCTCATCAGCATCACTCTTATCAGCAGTACTCTCATTAGCAGTACTCTCATCAGCAATAATCTCACGAGCAATACTCTCATCAGCACTACTCTGATCAGCAGTACTTTGATCAGCAGTATTTGATCAGCAGTACTCTCATCAGCAGAAGTCTCCTCTGTACTCTGATCAGCAGCACGTTCATCAGCAATATTCTCATTGGCAGTACTCTCATCAGCAGTACTCTTTTCAGCAGTACTCTCATCAGCAGTACTCTCATCAGCAATGCTCTGATCAGCAGCACTCTGATCAGCAGTACTCTCATCAGCAGCACTCTCATCAGCAATACTCTGATCAGCAGCACTCACATCCGCAGTACTCTCATCAGCAATACGCTCATCAGCAGTACTCTCATCAGCTGTACTCTCATCAGCAGTACTCTCATCTGCCGCACTCTCATCAGCTGTACTCTCATCCACAGCACACTCATCCACAGCACGCTCATTAACAATACACTTGCCAGCAATACTCAGATCAGCTATACTCTCATCAGCAGTACTGTCATCAGCATTGCTCTGATCAGCAGAACTCACATCCGCAGCACTCTCATCGGCAGTACTCTTATCAGCAGAACTCTAACCCGCAGCACTCTCATCAGCAGTACTCTGATCAGCAGAACTCTCATCCACAGTACTCTGATCAGCAGCACCCACAACTGCAGTACTCTCATCAGCAGAACTCTCATCAGCATCACTCTCATCAGCAGAACTCTCATCAGCAGAACTCTCATCAGCATTACTCTCATCAGTATTACTCCCATGAGCAATATTCTGATCAGCAGCACTCTAATCAGCTGTGCCCTCATCAGCAGGACTCTCATCAGCAGTAATCTCATCAGCAGTACTCTCCTCAGCAGTACTCTCATCTGCCGCACTCCCACAGCATTACTCTCATTAGCAGCACTCTCATCAGCAGCACTCTCATCAGCGGTACTCTCATGAACAATACTCTGATCTGTAGTACTCTCATCAGCAGTACTATCATCAGCAGTACTCTGATCAGCAGAACGTTCATCAGCAATACTCTAATCAGCTGTACTCTCATCAGCAATCCTCTGATCAGCAGTACTCTCATCAGCATTAAAATCATCAGCAGCACTCTCATCACCAACCTCTCATCAGCAGTACTATCATCAGCAGTACTCTCATCAGCAGCACTCTCATCAGCAGAACTCTCATCAGCAGTACTCTGATCAGCAGCACGTTCATCAGCAGTACTCTCATCAGCAGCACTCTCATCAGCAATACTCTGATCAGCAGCACTCACATCCGCAGTACTCTCATCAGCAATACGCTCATCAGCAGTACTCTCATCAGCTGTACTCTCATCAGCAGTACTCTCATCTGCCGCACTCTCATCAGCTGTACTCTCATCCGCAGCACACTCATCCGCAGCACGCTCATTAACAATACACTTGCCAGCAATACTCAGATCAGCTATACTCTCATCAGCAGTACTGTCATCAGCAGTGCTCTGATCAGCAGAACTCACATCCGCAGCACTCTCATCAGCAGTACTCTTATCAGCAGAACTCTAATCCGCAGCACTCTCATCAGCAGTACTCTGATCAGCAGAACTCTCATCCACAGTACTCTGATCAGCAGCACCCACAACTGCAGTACTCTCATCAGCAGAACTCTCATCAGCATCACTCTCATCAGCAGAACTCTCATCAGCAGAACTCTCATCAGCACTACTCTCATCAGTATTACTCCCATGAGCAATATTCTGATCAGCAGCACTCTAATCAGCTGTGCCCTCATCAGCAGGACTCTCATCAGCAGTAATCTCATCAGCAGTACTCTCCTCAGCAGTACTCTCATCTGCCGCACTCCCACAGCATTGCTCTCATTAGCAGCACTCTCATCAGCAGCACTCTCAACAGCGGTACTCTCATGAGCAATACTCTGATCTGTAGTACTCTCATCAGCAGTACTATCATCAGCAGTACTCTGATCAGCAGAACGTTCATCAGCAATACTCTAATCAGCTGTACTCTCATCAGCAATCCTCTGATCAGCAGTACTCTCATCAGCATTAAAATCATCAGCAGCACTCTCATCAGCTATCCTCTCATCAGCAGTACTATCATCAGCAGTACTCTCATCAGCAGCACTCTCATCAGCAGAACTCTCATCAGCAGTACTCTGATCAGCAGCACGTTCATCAGCAGTACTCTCATCAGCAGCACTCTCATCAGCTGTACTCTCATCAGCAATACTCTCATCAGCAGTAATCTCATCAGCAGCACTCTCATCCGCAATACTCTCATCAGCAGTACTATCATCAACAGCACTCTCATCAGCAGTACTCTGATCAGCAGCACGTTCATCAGCAGTACTCTCATGAGAAGCACTCTCATCAGCTATCCTCTGATCAGCAGTACTCTCATCAGCAGTACTCTCCTCAGCAGTACCCTGATCAGTAGCACGTTCATCAACAATATTCTCATTAGCAGTATTCTCTTCAGCAACATTCTTATTAGCTTTACTCTCATCAGCAGTACTCTCATCAAGAAATACTCTCATCAGCAGCACTCTCATCAGCAGCATTCTCATCAGCTATCCTCTGATCAGCAGTACTCTCATCAGCGGTACTCTCATCAGCAGTGCCCTGATCAGTAGCACATTCATCAGCAAGATTCTCATTAGCAGTACTCTCTTCAGCAGCTCTCTTATCAGCAGTACTATCATCAGCAGTACTCTCATCAGCAATAGTCTCATCAGTAGTACTCCCATGAGCAGTATTCTGATCAGCAGCACTCTAATCAGATGTACTCTCATCAGCAGTACTCTCATCAGCAGTACTCTCATCTGCCGCACTCTCACAGCATTAATCTCATCAGCAGCACTCTCATCAGCAGCACACTCATCAGCATTACTCTCATGAGCAATACTCTTATCATTAATACTCTCATCAGCAGTACTCTCATGAGCAGCACTCTCATCAGCGGTACACTCATCTGCAGCACTCTCATCAGCAATATTCTCATCAGCAGTACTCTCATCAGCAATACTCTCACCAGTAGAACTCTGATCAGCAGTACTCTGATCAGCAGTATCTGATCAGCAGTACTCTCATCAGCAGTGGTCGCCTCTGTTCTCTGATCAGCAGCATGTTCATCAGCAATATTCTAATCAGCAGTATTCTCATCAGCAGTACTCTTTTCAGCAGTACTCTCATCAGCTTTACTCTCATCAGCAATGCTCTGATCAGCAGCACTCTGATCAGCAGTACTCTCATCAGCAGCACTCTCATCAGCAATACTCTGATCAGTAGCACTGTCATCCACAGTACTCTCATCAGCAATACGCTCATCAGCAGTACTCTCATCAGCAGAATCTGATCAGCAGTACTCTCATCAGCAGTACTCTCCTCAGCAGTACTCTGTTCAGCAGCACATTCATCAGCAATATACTCATCAGCAGTACTCTCATCAGCAGCACTCTTTTCAGCAGTACTCTCATCAGCAGTACTCTCATCAGCAATAATCTCATCAGCAGTGCTCTGATCTGCAGTACTCTGATCAGCAGCACTCTCATCAGCAGTATTCTCATCAGCAGCACGCTTTTCAGCAGGACTCTCATCAGCAGTACTGTCATCAGCAATACTCTCATCAGCAGTACTCTAATCTGCAGCAATCTGATCAGCAGCACTCTCAACAGCAGTATTCTCATCAGCAAAACACTGATCAGCAGTAGACTCATCAGAAGTACTCTCATCAGCAGTACTCTGATCTGCTGCAATCTGATCAGCAGCACTCTCAACAGCAGTATTCTCATCAGCAGAACACTCATCAGCAGTAGACTCATCAGAAGTACTATCATCAGCAGTACTCTCATCAGCAATACTCTCATCAACAGTACTCTGATCTGCAGCACTCTGATCAGCAGTACTCTCATCAACAGTATTTTCATCAGCAGCACTCTCATCAGCAGTACTTTCATCAGCAGTACTCTCATCAGCATCACTCTTATCAGCTGTACTCTCATCAGCAGTACTCTCATCAGCAATAATCTCATCAGCAATACTCTCACCAGTAGTACTCTGATCAGCAGTACTCTTATCAGCAGTATCTGATCAGCAGTATTCTCACCAGCAGTAGTCCCCTCTGTACTCTGATCAGCAGCACGTTCATCAGCAATATTCTCATCGGCAGTACTCTCATCAGCAGTACTCTCATCAGCAGTACTCTCATCAGCAGTACTATCATCTGCCACACTCTCATCAGCTGTACTCTCATCCACAGCACACTCATCCTCTGCACTCTCATCAGCAGTACTCTGATCAGCAGAACTCCCATCAGCAGTACTCTCATCAGCAGTACTCTCATCAGCAGCACTCGCACCAGCAGAACTCTCATCAACAGAACTCTCATCTGCCACAGACTCATTTGCTGTACTCTAATCCGCAGCACTCTCATCCTCAGCACTCTGATCAGCAGTACTCTCATCAGCAGCACTCTCATCAGCAGTGCTCAGATCAGCAGAACTCTCATCTGCAGTACACTGATCAGCAGCACTCTCATCAGCAGTACTCAGATCAGCAGAACTCTCATCCGCAGTACTCTGATCAGCAGCACTCTCATCAGCAGTACTCTCATCTGCCGCACAGTCATTAGCTGTACTCTAATCCGCAGCACACTCATCCGCAGCACTCTCATCAGCAGTACTCTGATCAGCAGCACTCTCATCAGCAGTACTCGGATCAGAAGTACTCTAATCTGCAGCACTCTCATCAGCAACACTCCCATTAACATTATTCTCATCAGCAATACTCAGATCAGCAATACTCTCATCAGCAGTACTCTCATCTGCCACACTCTCATCAGCTGCACTCTCATCCGCAGCACACTCATCCACAGCACTCTCATCAGCAGTACTCTTATCAGCAGTATTCTGATCAGCAGTACTCTCATCAGCGGTATCTGATCAGCAGTACTCTCATCAGCAGTACTCTCCTCAGCAGTACTCTGATCAGCAGCACGTTCATCAGCAATATTCTCATCAGCAGTACTCTCGTCAGCAGCACTTTTTTCAGCAGTACTCTCATCAGCAGTACTCTCATCAGCAATACTCTCATCAGCAGTGCTCTGATCTGCAGTACTCTGATCAGCAGCACTCTCATCAGCAGTATTCTCATCAGCAGCACGCTTTTCAGCAGGACTTTCATCAGCAGTACTGTCATCAGCAGTGCTCTGATCTGCAGCAAGCTGATCAGCAGCACTCTCAACAGCAGTATTCTCATCAGCAGAACACGCATCAGCAGCAGACTCATCAGAAGCACTCTCATCAGCAGTACTATCATCTGCCACACTCTCATCAGCTGTATTCTCATCCACAGCACACTCATCCTCTGCACTCTCATCAGCAGTACTCTGATCAGCAGAACTCCCATCAGCAGTACTCTCATCAGCAGTACTCTCATCAGCAGCACTCGCACCAGCAGAACTCTCATCAACAGAACTCTCATCTGCCGCACACTCATCAGCAGCAGACTCATCAGAAGCACTCTCATCAGCAGTACTCTGATCTGCAGCACTCTGATCAGCAGCAATCTCATCAGCAGTATTTTCATCAGCAGCACTCTCATCAGCAGTACTCTCATCAGCAGTACTCTCATCAGCAGTACTGTCATCAGCATTACTCTCATCTGCCGTACTCTCATTAGCTTTTGTCTCATCCGCAACACACTCATCCTCTGCACTTTCATCAGCAGTACTCTGATCAGCAGAACTCCCATCAGCAGTACTCTCATCAGCAGTACTCTCATCAGCAGCACTCTCACCAGCAGAACTCTCATCAGTAGAACTCTCATCTGCCGCACACTCATTAGCTGTACTCTAATCAGCAGCACACTCATCCGCAGCACTCTGATCAGCTTTACTCTCATCAGCAGCACTCTCATCAGCAGTACTCTCATCAGCAGTACTCTCATCAGCATCACTCTTATCAGCAGTACTCTCATCAGCAGTACTCTCATCAGCAATGCTCTGATCAGCAGCACTCTAATCAGCAGTACTCTCATCAGCAGCACTCTCATCAGCAATACTCTGATCAGCAGCACTCTCAACCACAGTACTCTCATCAGCAATACGCTCATCAGCAGTACTCTCATCAGCAGTACTGTCATCAGCATTACTCTCATCTGCCGTACTCTCATTAGCTTTTGTCTCATCCGCAGCACACTCATCCTCTGCACTTTCATCAGCAGTACTCTGATCAGCAGAACTCCCATCAGCAGTACTCTGATCAGCAGCACTCTCATCAGCAGTACTCAGATCAGCAGAACTCTCATCCGCAGTACTCTGATCAGCAGCACTCTCATCAGCAGTACTCAGATCAGCAGAACTCACATCCGCAGTACTCTGATCAGCAGGACTCTCATCAGCAGTACTCATATCAGCAGAACTCTCATCCGTAGTACTCTGATCAGCAGCACTCTCATCAGCAGTACTCTCATCTGCCGCACACTTATTAGCTGTACTCTATTCCGCAGCACACTCATCCGCAGCACTCTCGTCAGCAGTACTCTCATCAGCAGCACTCTCATCAGCAGTACTCTGATCAGCAGCACTCTCATCAGCAGGACTCTCATCAGCAGCACTCTCATCAGCAGTACTCAGAACAGAAGTACTCTCATCTGCAGCACTCTCATCAGCAACACTCCCATTAACATTACTCTCGTCAGCAATACTCAGATCAGCAATACTCTCATCAGCAGTACTCTCATCTGCCACACGCTTATCAGCTGTACTCTCATCCGCAGCACACTCATCCGCAGCACTCTCATCAGCAGTACTCTGATCAGCAGCACTCTCATCAGCAGAACTCTCATCAGCAGCAGTCTCATCTGCAGCACTCTCATCAGCAACACTCTCATCAGCAGTACTCTGATCAGCAATATCTGATCAGCAGTACTCTCATCCGAAGCACAGTCAGCTGCAGCGCTCTCATCAGCACTACTCTGATCAGCAGTACTCTCATCTGCAGCACTCTCATCAGCAACACTCTCATCAGCAGTACTCTCGTCAGCAATACTCACTTCAGCTATACTCTCATCATCAGTACTCTCATCAGCAGCACTCTTATCAGCAGTACTCTCATCAGCAGTACTCTCATCAGCAATACTCTCATCAGCAGTACTCTTATCAGCAGTAATCTGATCAGCAGTACTCTCATCAGCAGTATCTGATCAGCAGTACTCTCATCAGCAGTACTCTCATCAGCAGTACTGTGATCTGCAGAACGTTCAACAGCAATATTCTAATCAGCAGTACTCTCATCAGCAGCACTCTTTTCAGCAATACTCTCATCAGCAATACTCTCATCAGCAATACTCTCATCAGCAGTACTCTGATCTGCAGCACGCTGATCAGCAGCACTCTGATCAGCAGTATTCTCATCAGAAGCACTCTCATCAGCAGTACTCTCATCAGCAGTACAATCATTCGCATCACTTTTATCAGCAGTACTCTCATCAGCAATACTCTGATCAGTAGCACTCTCATCCACAGTACTCTCATCAGCAATACGCTCATCAGCAGTACTCTCATCAGCAGTATCTGATCAGCAGTACTCTCATCAGCAGTACTCTCCTCAGCAGTACTCTGATCAGCAGCACGTACATCAGCAATATTCTCATCAGCAGTACTCTCATCAGCAGCACTCTTTTCAGCAGTACTCTCATCAGCAGTACTCTCATCAGCAATACTCTCATCAGCAGTGCTCTGCTCTGCAGTACTCTGATCAGCAGCACTCTCATCAGCAGTATTCTCATCAGCAGCACGCTTTTCAGCAGGACTCTCATCAGCAGTACTGTCATCAGCAATACCCTCATCAGCAGTACTCTAATCTGCTGCAATCTGATCAGCAGCACTCTCAACAGCAGTATTCTCATCAGCAGAACACTCATCAGCAGTAGACTCATCAGAAGTACTCTCATCAGCAGTACTCTGATCTGCAGCACTCTGATCAGCAGCACTCTCATCAGCAGTATTTTCATCAGCAGCACTCTCATCAGCAGAACTCTCATCAGCAGTACTCTCATCAGAAATAATCTCATCAGCAATACTCTCACCAGTAGTACTCTGATCAGCAGTACTCTGATCAGCAGTATCTGATCAGCAGTACTCTCATCAGCAGCGGTCTCCTCTGTACTCTGATCAGCAGCACGTTCATCAGCAATATTCTCATCAGCAGTATTCTCAGCAGCAGTACTCTTTTCAGCAGTACTCTCATCAGCAGTACTCTCATCAGCAATGCTCTGATCAGCAGCACTCTGATCAGCAGTACTCTCATCAGCAGCACTCTCATCAGCAATACTCTGATCAGCAGCACTCTCATCCACAGTACTCTCATCAGCAATACGCTCATCAGCAGTACTCTCATCAGCAGTACTCTCATCAGCATTACTCTCGTCTGCCATACTCTCATTAGCTTTTGTCTCATCCACAGCACACTCATCCTCTGCACTCTCATCAGCAGTACTCTGATCAGCAGAACTCCCATCAGCAGTACTCTCATCAGTAGTACTCTCATCAGCAGCACTCTCACCAGCAGAACTCTCATCAGCAGAACTCTCATCTGCCGCACATTAATTAGCTGCACTCTAATCAGCAGCACACTCATCCGCAGCACTCTGATCAGCAGTACTCTCATCAGCAGCACTCTCATCAGCAGTGCTCAGATCAGCAGAACTCTCATCCGCAGTACTCTAATCAGCAGCACTCTCATCAGCAGTACTCAGATCAGCAGAACTCTCATCCGCAGTACTCTGATCATCAGCACTCTCATCAGCAGTACTCAGATCAGCAGAACTCACATCCGCAGTACTCTGATCAGCAGCACTCTCATCAGCAGTACTCAGATCAGCAGAACTCTCATCCACAGTACTCTGATCAGCAGCACTCTCGTCAGCAGTACTCTCATCAGCAGCACTCTCATCAGCAGTACTCGGAGCAGAAGTACTCTCATTTGCAGCACTCTCATGAGCAAAACTCCCATTAACATTACTCGCGTCAGCAATACTCAGATCAGCCATACTCTCATCAGCAGTACTCTCATCTGCCACACTCTCATCAGCTGTACTCTCATCCGCAGCACACTCATCCGCAGCAGTCTCATCAGCAGTACTCTAATCAGCAGCACTCTCATCAGCAGTACTCTCATCAGCAGCACTCTCATCAGCAGTACTTGGAGCAGAAGTACTCTCATCTGCAGCACTCTCATGAGCAACACTCCCATTAACATTACTCTCGTCAGCAATACTCAGATCAGCAATACTCTCATCTGCAGCACTCTCATCAGCAACACTCTCATCAGCAGTACTCTCATCAGCAGTACTCTCATCTGCAGCACTCTCCTCAGCAACACTCTCATCAGCAGTACTCTCGTCAGCAATACTCAGATCAGCTATACTCTCATCATCAGTACTCTCATCAGCAGCACTCTTATCAGCAGTACTCTCATCAGCAGTACTCTCATCAGCAATACTCTCATCAGCAGTACTCTTATCAGCAGTAATCTGATCAGCAGTAATCTCATCAGCAGTATCTGATCAGCAGTACTCTGATCAGCAGAACGTTCATCAGCAATATTCTCATCAGCAGTACTCTCATCAGCAGCACTCTTTTCAGCAGTACTCTCATCAGCAGTACTCTCATCAGCAATACTCTCATCAGCAGTACTCTGATCTGCAGCACGCTGATCAGCAGCACTCTCATCAGCAGTATTCTCATCAGAAGCACTCTCATCAGCAGTACTCTCATCAGCAGTACTCTCATTAGCATCACTTTTATCAGCAGTACTCTCATCAGCAGTACTCTCATCAGCAATAATCTCATCAGCAATACTCTCATCAGCACTACTCTGATCAGAAGTACTCTGATCAGCAGTGTTTGATAAGCAGTACTCTCATCAGCAGTAGTTTCCTCTGTACTCTGATCAGCAGCACGTTCATCAGCAATATTCTCATCGGCAGTACTCTCATCAGCAGTACTCTTTTCAGCAGTACTCTCATCAGCAGTACTCTCATCAGCAATGCTCTGATCAGCAGCACTCTGATCAGCTGTACTCTCATCAGCAGCACTCTCATCAGCAATACTCTGATCAGCAGCACTCTCATCCGCAGTACTCTCATCAGCAGTACTCTGATCAGCAGAACGTTCATCAGCAATATTCTCATCAGCAGTACTCTCATCAGCAGCACTCTTTTCAGCAGTACTCTCATCAGCAGTACTCTCATCAGCAATACTCTCATCAGCAGTACTCTGATCTGCAGCACACTGATCAGCAGCACTCTCATCAGCAGTATTCTCATCAGAAGCACTCTCATCAGCAGTACTCTCATCAGCAGTACTCTCATTAGCATCACTTTTATCAGCAGTACTCTCATCAGCAGTACTCTCATCAGCAATGCTCTGATCAGCAGCACTCTAATCAGCAGTACTCTCATCAGCAGCACTCTCATCAGCAATACTCTGATCAGCAGCACTCTCAACCACAGTACTCTCATCAGCAATACGCTCATCAGCAGTACTCTCATCAGCAGTACTGTCATCAGCATTACTCTCATCTGCCGTACTCTCATTAGCTTTTGTCTCATCCGCAGCACACTCATCCTCTGCACTTTCATCAGCAGTACTCTGATCAGCAGAACTCCCATCAGCAGTACTCTGATCAGCAGCACTCTCATCAGCAGTACTCAGATCAGCAGAACTCTCATCCGCAGTACTCTGATCAGCAGCACTCTCATCAGCAGTACTCAGATCAGCAGAACTCACATCCGCAGTACTCTGATCAGCAGGACTCTCATCAGCAGTACTCATATCAGCAGAACTCTCATCCGTAGTACTCTGATCAGCAGCACTCTCATCAGCAGTACTCTCATCTGCCGCACACTTATTAGCTGTACTCTATTCCGCAGCACACTCATCCGCAGCACTCTCGTCAGCAGTACTCTCATCAGCAGCACTCTCATCAGCAGTACTCTGATCAGCAGCACTCTCATCAGCAGGACTCTCATCAGCAGCACTCTCATCAGCAGTACTCAGAACAGAAGTACTCTCATCTGCAGCACTCTCATCAGCAACACTCCCATTAACATTACTCTCGTCAGCAATACTCAGATCAGCAATACTCTCATCAGCAGTACTCTCATCTGCCACACGCTTATCAGCTGTACTCTCATCCGCAGCACACTCATCCGCAGCACTCTCATCAGCAGTACTCTGATCAGCAGCACTCTCATCAGCAGAACTCTCATCAGCAGCAGTCTCATCTGCAGCACTCTCATCAGCAACACTCTCATCAGCAGTACTCTGATCAGCAATATCTGATCAGCAGTACTCTCATCCGAAGCACAGTCAGCTGCAGCGCTCTCATCAGCACTACTCTGATCAGCAGTACTCTCATCTGCAGCACTCTCATCAGCAACACTCTCATCAGCAGTACTCTCGTCAGCAATACTCACTTCAGCTATACTCTCATCATCAGTACTCTCATCAGCAGCACTCTTATCAGCAGTACTCTCATCAGCAGTACTCTCATCAGCAATACTCTCATCAGCAGTACTCTTATCAGCAGTAATCTGATCAGCAGTACTCTCATCAGCAGTATCTGATCAGCAGTACTCTCATCAGCAGTACTCTCATCAGCAGTACTGTGATCTGCAGAACGTTCAACAGCAATATTCTAATCAGCAGTACTCTCATCAGCAGCACTCTTTTCAGCAATACTCTCATCAGCAATACTCTCATCAGCAATACTCTCATCAGCAGTACTCTGATCTGCAGCACGCTGATCAGCAGCACTCTGATCAGCAGTATTCTCATCAGAAGCACTCTCATCAGCAGTACTCTCATCAGCAGTACAATCATTCGCATCACTTTTATCAGCAGTACTCTCATCAGCAATACTCTGATCAGTAGCACTCTCATCCACAGTACTCTCATCAGCAATACGCTCATCAGCAGTACTCTCATCAGCAGTATCTGATCAGCAGTACTCTCATCAGCAGTACTCTCCTCAGCAGTACTCTGATCAGCAGCACGTACATCAGCAATATTCTCATCAGCAGTACTCTCATCAGCAGCACTCTTTTCAGCAGTACTCTCATCAGCAGTACTCTCATCAGCAATACTCTCATCAGCAGTGCTCTGCTCTGCAGTACTCTGATCAGCAGCACTCTCATCAGCAGTATTCTCATCAGCAGCACGCTTTTCAGCAGGACTCTCATCAGCAGTACTGTCATCAGCAATACCCTCATCAGCAGTACTCTAATCTGCTGCAATCTGATCAGCAGCACTCTCAACAGCAGTATTCTCATCAGCAGAACACTCATCAGCAGTAGACTCATCAGAAGTACTCTCATCAGCAGTACTCTGATCTGCAGCACTCTGATCAGCAGCACTCTCATCAGCAGTATTTTCATCAGCAGCACTCTCATCAGCAGAACTCTCATCAGCAGTACTCTCATCAGAAATAATCTCATCAGCAATACTCTCACCAGTAGTACTCTGATCAGCAGTACTCTGATCAGCAGTATCTGATCAGCAGTACTCTCATCAGCAGCGGTCTCCTCTGTACTCTGATCAGCAGCACGTTCATCAGCAATATTCTCATCAGCAGTATTCTCAGCAGCAGTACTCTTTTCAGCAGTACTCTCATCAGCAGTACTCTCATCAGCAATGCTCTGATCAGCAGCACTCTGATCAGCAGTACTCTCATCAGCAGCACTCTCATCAGCAATACTCTGATCAGCAGCACTCTCATCCACAGTACTCTCATCAGCAATACGCTCATCAGCAGTACTCTCATCAGCAGTACTCTCATCAGCATTACTCTCGTCTGCCATACTCTCATTAGCTTTTGTCTCATCCACAGCACACTCATCCTCTGCACTCTCATCAGCAGTACTCTGATCAGCAGAACTCCCATCAGCAGTACTCTCATCAGTAGTACTCTCATCAGCAGCACTCTCACCAGCAGAACTCTCATCAGCAGAACTCTCATCTGCCGCACATTAATTAGCTGCACTCTAATCAGCAGCACACTCATCCGCAGCACTCTGATCAGCAGTACTCTCATCAGCAGCACTCTCATCAGCAGTGCTCAGATCAGCAGAACTCTCATCCGCAGTACTCTAATCAGCAGCACTCTCATCAGCAGTACTCAGATCAGCAGAACTCTCATCCGCAGTACTCTGATCATCAGCACTCTCATCAGCAGTACTCAGATCAGCAGAACTCACATCCGCAGTACTCTGATCAGCAGCACTCTCATCAGCAGTACTCAGATCAGCAGAACTCTCATCCACAGTACTCTGATCAGCAGCACTCTCGTCAGCAGTACTCTCATCAGCAGCACTCTCATCAGCAGTACTCGGAGCAGAAGTACTCTCATTTGCAGCACTCTCATGAGCAAAACTCCCATTAACATTACTCGCGTCAGCAATACTCAGATCAGCCATACTCTCATCAGCAGTACTCTCATCTGCCACACTCTCATCAGCTGTACTCTCATCCGCAGCACACTCATCCGCAGCAGTCTCATCAGCAGTACTCTAATCAGCAGCACTCTCATCAGCAGTACTCTCATCAGCAGCACTCTCATCAGCAGTACTTGGAGCAGAAGTACTCTCATCTGCAGCACTCTCATGAGCAACACTCCCATTAACATTACTCTCGTCAGCAATACTCAGATCAGCAATACTCTCATCTGCAGCACTCTCATCAGCAACACTCTCATCAGCAGTACTCTCATCAGCAGTACTCTCATCTGCAGCACTCTCCTCAGCAACACTCTCATCAGCAGTACTCTCGTCAGCAATACTCAGATCAGCTATACTCTCATCATCAGTACTCTCATCAGCAGCACTCTTATCAGCAGTACTCTCATCAGCAGTACTCTCATCAGCAATACTCTCATCAGCAGTACTCTTATCAGCAGTAATCTGATCAGCAGTAATCTCATCAGCAGTATCTGATCAGCAGTACTCTGATCAGCAGAACGTTCATCAGCAATATTCTCATCAGCAGTACTCTCATCAGCAGCACTCTTTTCAGCAGTACTCTCATCAGCAGTACTCTCATCAGCAATACTCTCATCAGCAGTACTCTGATCTGCAGCACGCTGATCAGCAGCACTCTCATCAGCAGTATTCTCATCAGAAGCACTCTCATCAGCAGTACTCTCATCAGCAGTACTCTCATTAGCATCACTTTTATCAGCAGTACTCTCATCAGCAGTACTCTCATCAGCAATAATCTCATCAGCAATACTCTCATCAGCACTACTCTGATCAGAAGTACTCTGATCAGCAGTGTTTGATAAGCAGTACTCTCATCAGCAGTAGTTTCCTCTGTACTCTGATCAGCAGCACGTTCATCAGCAATATTCTCATCGGCAGTACTCTCATCAGCAGTACTCTTTTCAGCAGTACTCTCATCAGCAGTACTCTCATCAGCAATGCTCTGATCAGCAGCACTCTGATCAGCTGTACTCTCATCAGCAGCACTCTCATCAGCAATACTCTGATCAGCAGCACTCTCATCCGCAGTACTCTCATCAGCAGTACTCTGATCAGCAGAACGTTCATCAGCAATATTCTCATCAGCAGTACTCTCATCAGCAGCACTCTTTTCAGCAGTACTCTCATCAGCAGTACTCTCATCAGCAATACTCTCATCAGCAGTACTCTGATCTGCAGCACACTGATCAGCAGCACTCTCATCAGCAGTATTCTCATCAGAAGCACTCTCATCAGCAGTACTCTCATCAGCAGTACTCTCATTAGCATCACTTTTATCAGCAGTACTCTCATCAGCAGTACTCTCATCAGCAATAATCTCATCAGCAATACTCTCATCAGCAGTACTCTGATCAGCAGTAATCTGATCAGCAGTATTTGATCTGCAGTATTCTCATCAGCAGTAGTCTCCTCTGTACTCTGATCAGCAGCACGTTCATCAGCAATATTCTCATCGGCAGTAATCTCATCAGCAGTATACTTTTCAGCAGTACTCTCATCAGCAGTACTCTCATCAGCAATGCTCTGATCAGCAGCACTCTGATCAGCTGTACTCTCATCAGCAGCACTCTCATCAGCAATACTCTGATCAGCAGCACTCTCATCCGCAGTACTCTCATCAGCAGTACTCTCATCAGCAGTACTCTCATCAGCAGTACTCTCATATGCCGCACTCTCTTCAGCTGTACTCTCATCCGCAAAAACTCATCCGCAGCAATCTCATTAACAATACACTTGCCAGCAATACTCAGATCAGCTATTTTCGCATCAGCAGTGCTCTCATCAGCAGTGCTCTGATCAGCAGAACTCACATCAGCAGCACTCTCATCAGCAGTACTCTGATCAGCAGAACTCTCATCCGCAGCATTCACATCAGCAGTACTCTGATCAGTAGAACTCTCATCCGCAGTACTCTGATCAGCAGCACCCTCAACAGCAGTTCTCTCATAAGCAGAACTCTCATCAGCAGCACTCTCATCAGCTGAACTCTCATCAGCAGAACTCTCATCAGCACTACTCTCATCAGTACTACTCCCATGAGCAATATTCTGATCAGCAGCACTCTAATCAGCTGTACCCTCATCAGCAGGACTCTCATCAGCAGTAATCTCATCAGCAGTACTCTCCTCAGCAGTACTCTCATCTGCCGCACTCTCACAGCATTACTTTCATCAGCAGCCCTCTCATCAGCAGCACTCTCATCAGCGGTATACTCATGAGCAATACTCTGATCAGTAGTACTCTCATCAGCAGTACTCTCATCAGCAGTACTCTGATCAGCAGAACGTTCATCAGCAATACTCTCATCAGCTGTACTCTCATCAGCTATCCTCTGATCAGCAGTACTCTCATCAGCATTACTATCATCAGCAGCACTCTCATCAGCTATCCTCTCATCAGCAGTACTCTCATCAGCAGTACTCTCCTCAGCAGTACCCTGATCAGTAGCACGTTCATCAGCAATATTCTCATTAGCAGTACTCTCTTCAGCAGCACTCTTATCAGCAGTGCTCGCATCAGCAGTATTCTAATGACTAATACTCTGTTCAGCAGTACTCTGATCAGCAGATCTCTCATCAGCAGCACTCTCATGAGCAATATTCTGATCAGCAATACTCTCATCAGCAGCACTCTCATCAGCTATCCTCTCATCAGCAGTACTCTCTTCAGCAGTACTCTCATCAGCAGTACTCTCATCAGCAGTACTCTGATCAGCAGCACGTTCATCAGCAATACTCTCATGAGAAGCACTCTCATCAGCTATTCTCTGATCAGCAGTAATCTCATCATCGGTTCTCTCATCAGCAGTACTCTCATCAGCAGTACCCTGATCAGTAGCACGTTCATCAACAATATTCTCATTAGCAATATTCTCTTCAGCAGCATTCTTATCAGCAGTACTCTCATCAGAAGTACTCTCATCAAGAAATACTCTCATCAGCAGTACTCTCATCAGCAGCACGCTCATCAGCTATCCTCTGATCAGCAGTACTCTCATCAGCAGTACTCTGATCAGCAGTACTCTCCTCAGCAGTACCCTGATCAGTAGCACGTTCATCAACAATATTCTCATCAGCAGTATTCTCTTCAGCAGCATTCTTATAAGCAGTACTCTCATCAGCAGTACTCTCATCAAGAAATACTCTCATCAGCAGTACTCTCATCAGCAGCACTCTCATCAGCTATCCTCTGATCAGCATTACTCTCATCAGCAGCACTCTCATCAGCTATCCTCTCATCAGCAGTACTCTCTTCAGCAGTACTCTCATCAGCAGTACTCTCATCAGCAGTACTCTGATCAGCAGCACGTTCATCAGCAATACTCTCATGAGAAGCACTCTCATCAGCTATTCTCTGATCAGCAGTAATCTCATCATCGGTTCTCTCATCAGCAGTACTCTCATCAGCAGTACC
The DNA here is from genome assembly GCF_017639515.1 of Carcharodon carcharias. Taxonomy (NCBI): domain Eukaryota; kingdom Metazoa; phylum Chordata; class Chondrichthyes; order Lamniformes; family Lamnidae; genus Carcharodon; species Carcharodon carcharias. The sequence goes on from NC_054488.1 coordinate 60,896,805, forward strand.
CTGATCAGTAGCACGTTCATCAACAATATTCTCATTAGCAGTATTCTCTTCAGCAGCATTCTTATCAGCAGTACTCTCATCAGAAGTACTCTCATCAAGAAATACTCTCATCAGCAGTACTCTCATCAGCAGCACGCTCATCAGCTATCCTCTGATCAGCAGTACTCTCATCAGCAGTACTCTGATCAGCAGTACCCTCCTCAGCAGTACCCTGATCAGTAGCACGTTCATCAACAATATTCTCATCAGCAGTATTCTCTTCAGCAGCATTCTTATAAGCAGTACTCTCATCAGCAGTACTCTCATCAAGAAATACTCTCATCAGCAGTACTCTCATCAGCAGCACTCTCATCAGCTATCCTCTGATCAGCATTACTCTCATCAGCAGCACTCTCATCAGCTATCCTCTCATCAGCAGTAATCTCATCAGCAGTACTCTCATCAGCAGTAATCTCCTCAGCAGTACCCTGAATAGTAGCACGTTCATCAGCAGGATTCTCATTAGCAGTACTCTCTTCATCAGCACTCTTATCAGCAGTACTGTCATCAGCAGTACTCTCATCAGCAGCACTCTCATCAGCAGTAATCTGATCAGCAGCACTCTCATCAGCAGTACTAGGATCAGCGGTACATTCATCTGCAGCACTTTCATCAGCAGCACTCTCATCAGCAGTACTCTGATCAGCAGCACGTTCATCAGCAATATTCTCATCAGCAGTACTCTCATCAGCAGGACCTTTTTCAGCAGTACTCTCATCAGCAGTACTCTCATCAGCGATACTCTCATCAGAAATACTCTCATCAGCAATACTCTCAACAGCAGTACTCTGATCAGCAGTACCCTCATCAGGAGCACTCTCATCAGCAGTATCCTCATCAGGAGCAATCTCATCAGCAGTACTCTCGTCAGCAGCACTCTCATCAGCAGCACTCTCATCATCAGAACTCTCATCAGCAGAACTCTCATCAGCACTACTCTCATCAGTAGTACTCCCATGAGCAGTATTCTGATCAGCAGCACTCTAATCAGCTGTACTCTCATCAGCAGGACACTCTTCAGCAGTACTCTCATCAGCAGTCCTCTCATCTGCCGCACTCTCACAGCATTACTCGCATCAGCAGCACTCTCATCAGCAGGACTCTCATCAGCGGTACTCTCATGAGCAATACTCTGATCAGTAGTACTCTCATCAGCAGTACTCTCATCTGCAGCACTCTCACCAGCATACTCTCATCAGCAGTACTCTCATCAGCATCTCTCTTATCAGCAGTACTCTCATCAGCAGTACTCTCATCAGCAATAATCTCATCAGCGATACTCTCATCAGCAGTACTCTGATCAGCAGTGCTCTGATCAGCAGTATCTGATCAGCAGTACTCACATCAGCAGTAGTCTCCTCTGTACTCTGATCAGCAGCACGTTCATCAGCAATATTCTCATCAGCAGTACTATCATCAGCAGTACTCTTTTCAGCAGTACTCTCATCAGCAGTACTCTCATCAGCAATGCTCTGATCAGCAGCACTCTGATCAGCAGTACTCTCATCAGCAGCACTCTGATCAGCAATACTCTGATCAGCAGCACTCTCATCCGCAGTACTCTCATCAGCAATACGCTCATCAGCAGTACTCTCATCAGCAGTACTCTCATTAGCAGTACTCTCATCAGCAGTACTCTGATCTGCAGCACTCTGATCAGCAGCACTCTCATCAGCAGTATTCTCATCAGCAGCACGCTTTTCAGCAGTACTCTCATCAGTAGTACTCTCATCAGCAATACGCTCATCAGCAGTACTCTGAACTGCAGCACTCTGATCAGCAGCAGTCTCATCAGCAGTATTATCATCAGCAGCTCTCTCATCAGCTGTACACTCATCAGAAGTACTCTCATCAGCAGTACTCTCATCAGCAATACTCGCATCAGCAGTACTCTGATCTGCAGCACTCTGATCAGCAGCACACTCATCAGCAGTATTCTCATCAGCAGTACTCTCATCAGCATCACTCTCATCAACAGTACTCTCATCAGCAGTACTCTCATCAGCAATACTCTCATCAGCAATACTCTCATCAGCAGTACTCGGATCAGCAGTAATCTGATCAGCTTTATCTGATCAACAGTACTCTCATCAGCAGTAGTCTCCTCTGTACTCTGAACAGCAGCACTTTCAACAGCAATATTCTAATCAGCAGTACTCTCATCAGCAGTACTCTTTTCAGCAGTACTCTCATCAGCAGTACTCTCATCAGCAGCGCTCTGATCAGCAGCACTCTGATCAGCAGTACTTGCATCAGCAGTACTCTCATCTGCCGCACTCACATCAGCTGTACTCTCATCTGCCGTACTCTCATCATCAGTACTCTCATCAGCAGCACTCTTATCAGCAGTACTCTCATCAGCTGTAGTCTCATCAGCAATATTCTCATCAGCAATACTCTGATCAGCAGTATCTGATCAGCAGAAGTCTCATCAGCAGTAGTCTCCTCAGCAGTACTCTGATCAGCAGCACGTTCATCAGAAATATTCTCATCAGCAGTACTCTCATCAGCAGCATTCCTTTCACCATTACTCTCATCAGCAGTAATCTCATCAGCAGTACTCTCATCAGCAATACTCTCATCAGCAATACCTTCATCAGCAGTACTCTGATCAGCATCACTCTCATCAGGAGCACTCTCATCAGCAGTACTCTCATCAGCAGTACTCTCATCAGCAGTACTCTCATCAGTAGTACTCTCATTTGCAATACTCTCATCAGCAGTACTATGATCTGCAGCACTTTGATCTGCAACACTCTCATCAGCAGTATTCTCATCAGCAGCACTCTCATCAGCAGTACTCTCATCAGAAGCACTCTCATCAGCAGTAATCTCATCAGAAACCCTCTGCTCAGCAGCACTCTGGATCAGCAGTACTCTGATTAACAGTGCTCTGTCAGCAGCTATCACAACAGCAGTACACTTATCAGCAATCCTCTGATCAGGAGCACTCTGATCAGCAGTACTGTCATCTGCAGCACTCTCACCATCAGTAATCTCGTCAGCAGAACTCTCATCAGCAGCACTCTCATCAGCAGAACTCTCATCAGCACTACTCTCATCAGTAGTACTCCCATGAGGCGTATTCTGATCAGCAGCACTCTAATCAGCTGTACTCCCATCAGCAGGAGTCTCATCAGCAGTACTCTCATCAGCAGTACTCTCATCAGCAATACTCTCATCAGCAATACTCTCATCAGCAGTACTCTCATCAGCAGCACTCTCATCAGGAGCACTCTCGTCAGGAGTACTCTCGTCAGCAGCACTCTCATCAGCAGCACTCTCATCAGCAGAACTCACATCAGCAGAACTCTCATCAGCAGTACTCTCATTAGTAGTACTCCCATGAGCAGAATTCTGATCAGCAGCACTCTAATCAGCTGTACTCTCATCAGCAGGACTCTCATCAGCAATACTCTCATCAGCAGTACTCTCATCAGCAGTACTCTCATCAGCAGTAATCTCATCAGCTGTACTCTCATCTGCAGCACTCTCATCAGCAGTACTCTCATCGGCAATACTCTCATCAGCAACACTCTCATCAGCAATACTCTCCTCATCAGTACTCTCATCAGCAATAAACTCATCAGCAGCACTCTCATCAGCATTACTCTCATCAGCAATACTCTCATCAGCAATCCTCTGATCAGCAGCGCTCTCATCAATAGTACTCTCATCAGCAGTACTCTGATCATCAGCACGTTCGTTTGCAAAATTATCATCAGCAGTACTCTCATCAGCAGCACTCTTTTCAGCAGTACTCTTATCAGCAGTACACTCATCAGCAATGCTCTCATCCACAGTACTATCATCAGCAGTACTCTCATCAGCAGTACTCTCATCAGCAATACTCTCATCAGCAGTACTCTGATCTGCAGCACTCTGATCAGCAGTACTCTCATCAGCAGTATTCTCCTCAGCAGCACTCTCATCAGCAGTTTTCTCATGAGCAGTATTCTCATCAGCAATACTCTCATCAGCAATACACTGATCTGCAGCACTCTGATCAGCAGCACTCTCATCAGTTGTATTCTCATCAGCAGTAATCTCATCAGCAGTACTCTCATCAGCAGTATTCTCGTCAGTAGTCCTCTCATTAGCAATACTCTCATCAGCAGTACTCTGATCTGCAGCACTCTGATCTGCAGCAGTCTCATCTGCTGCAGTCTCATCAGCAGCTCTCTCAGAAGCGGTACTCTCATCAGCAATAACTCATCAGCATTACTCTCATCATAATTGCTTTCATCAGCAGTACTCTGATCAGCAGTACTCTCAACTGCAGCACTCTAATCAGCAGTACTCTCATCAGCAATACACTCATCAGCAGTACACTCATCATCTGTACTCTCATCAACAGCACTCTGATCAGCAGTACTCTGCTCAACAGTACTCTGATCAGCAGTACTCTCGTCAGCTGCACTTGCATCAGCAGAACTCTCATCAGCACAACTCTCATCAGCACTACTCTCATCAGTAGTACTCCCATGAGCAGTATTCTGATCAGCAGCACTCTAATCAGCTGTACTCTCATCAGCAGGACTCTCATCAGCATTACTCTCATCAGCAGTATTCTCATCAGCAGTAATCTCATCTGCCGCACTCTCACAGCATTAATCTCATCAGCAGCATTCTCATCAGCAGCACTCTCATCAGCAGTACTCTCATGAGCAATACTCTGATCAGTAGTACTCTCATCAGCAGTACTCTCATCAGCAGTACTCTCATCAGCAGCACTCTCATCAGCAGTAATCTGATCAGCAGCACTCTCATCAGCAGTACTCGGATCAGCGGTACACTCATCTGCAGCACTCTCATCGGCAATACTCTCATCAGCAGTACTCTCATCAGCAGTACTCTCCTCAGCAGTACTCTCATCAGTCGGACCCTTTTCAGCAGTACTCTCATCAACAGTACTCTCATCAGCAATACTCTCATCAGCAGTACTCTGTTCTGCAGCACTCTGATCAGCAGCACTCTGATCAGCAGTATTCTCATCAGCAGCAGTCTTTTCAGCTGTACTCTCATCAGCAGTACTCTCATCAGCAATACTCCCATCAGCAGTACTCTGATCTGCAGCACGCTGATCAGCAGCAGTCTCATCAGCAGTATTCTCATCAGCAGCACTCTCATCAGCTGTACACTCATCAGCAGCACTCTCATCAGCAGTATCCTCATCAGCAGCACTCTCATCAGCAGTACTCTCATCAGCAGTACTCTCATCAGCATCACTTCTATCAGCAGTACACTCATCGGCAATACTCTCATCAGCAACACTCTCATCAGCAATACTCTCCTCATCAGTACTCTCATCAGCAATAAACTCATCAGCAGCACTCTCATTAGTAGTACTCCCATGAGCAGAATTCTGATCAGCAAAACTCAGATCAGCAGAACTCACATCCGCAGTACTCTGATCAGCAGGACTCTCATCAGCAGTACTCATATCAGCAGAACTCTCATCCGTAGTACTCTGATCAGCAGCACTCTCATCAGCAGTACTCTCATCTGCCGCACACTTATTAGCTGTACTCTATTCCGCAGCACACTCATCCGCAGCACTCTCGTCAGCAGTACTCTCATCAGCAGCACTCTCATCAGCAGTACTCTGATCAGCAGCACTCTCATCAGCAGGACTCTCATCAGCAGCACTCTCATCAGCAGTACTCAGAACAGAAGTACTCTCATCTGCAGCACTCTCATCAGCAACACTCCCATTAACATTACTCTCGTCAGCAATACTCAGATCAGCAATACTCTCATCAGCAGTACTCTCATCTGCCACACGCTTATCAGCTGTACTCTCATCCGCAGCACACTCATCCGCAGCACTCTCATCAGCAGTACTCTGATCAGCAGCACTCTCATCAGCAGAACTCTCATCAGCAGCAGTCTCATCTGCAGCACTCTCATCAGCAACACTCTCATCAGCAGTACTCTGATCAGCAATATCTGATCAGCAGTACTCTCATCCGAAGCACAGTCAGCTGCAGCACTCTCATCAGCACTACTCTGATCAGCAGTACTCTCATCTGCAGCACTCTCATCAGCAACACTCTCATCAGCAGTACTCTCGTCAGCAATACTCACTTCAGCTATACTCTCATCATCAGTACTCTCATCAGCAGCACTCTTATCAGCAGTACTCTCATCAGCAGTACTCTCATCAGCAATACTCTCATCAGCAGTACTCTTATCAGCAGTAATCTGATCAGCAGTACTCTCATCAGCAGTATCTGATCAGCAGTACTCTCATCAGCAGTACTCTCATCAGCAGTACTGTGATCTGCAGAACGTTCAACAGCAATATTCTAATCAGCAGTACTCTCATCAGCAGCACTCTTTTCAGCAATACTCTCATCAGCAATACTCTCATCAGCAATACTCTCATCAGCAGTACTCTGATCTGCAGCACGCTGATCAGCAGCACTCTGATCAGCAGTATTCTCATCAGAAGCACTCTCATCAGCAGTACTCTCATCAGCAGTACAATCATTCGCATCACTTTTATCAGCAGTACTCTCATCAGCAATACTCTGATCAGTAGCACTCTCATCCACAGTACTCTCATCAGCAATACGCTCATCAGCAGTACTCTCATCAGCAGTATCTGATCAGCAGTACTCTCATCAGCAGTACTCTCCTCAGCAGTACTCTGATCAGCAGCACGTACATCAGCAATATTCTCATCAGCAGTACTCTCATCAGCAGCACTCTTTTCAAAAGTACTCTCATCAGCAGTACTCTCATCAGCAATACTCTCATCAGCAGCACGCTTTTCAGCAGGACTCTCATCAGCAGTACTGTCATCAGCAATACCCTCATCAGCAGTACTCTAATCTGCTGCAATCTGATCAGCAGCACTCTCAACAGCAGTATTCTCATCAGCAGAACACTCATCAGCAGTAGACTCATCAGAAGTACTCTCATCAGCAGTACTCTGATCTGCAGCACTCTGATCAGCAGCACTCTCATCAGCAGTATTTTCATCAGCAGCACTCTCATCAGCAGAACTCTCATCAGCAGTACTCTCATCAGAAATAATCTCATCAGCAATACTCTCACCAGTAGTACTCTGATCAGCAGTACTCTGATCAGCAGTATCTGATCAGCAGTACTCTCATCAGCAGCGGTCTCCTCTGTACTCTGATCAGCAGCACGTTCATCAGCAATATTCTCATCAGCAGTATTCTCAGCAGCAGTACTCTTTTCAGCAGTACTCTCATCAGCAGTACTCTCATCAGCAATGCTCTGATCAGCAGCACTCTGATCAGCAGTACTCTCATCAGCAGCACTCTCATCAGCAATACTCTGATCAGCAGCACTCTCATCCACAGTACTCTCATCAGCAATACGCTCATCAGCAGTACTCTCATCAGCAGTACTCTCATCAGCATTACTCTCGTCTGCCGTACTCTCATTAGCTTTTGTCTCATCCACAGCACACTCATCCTCTGCACTCTCATCAGCAGTACTCTGATCAGCAGAACTCCCATCAGCAGTACTCTCATCAGTAGTACTCTCATCAGCAGCACTCTCACCAGCAGAACTCTCATCAGCAGAACTCTCATCTGCCGCACATTAATTAGCTGCACTCTAATCAGCAGCACACTCATCCGCAGCACTCTGATCAGCAGTACTCTCATCAGCAGCACTCTCATCAGCAGTGCTCAGATCAGCAGAACTCTCATCCGCAGTACTCTAATCAGCAGCACTCTCATCAGCAGTACTCAGATCAGCAGAACTCACATCCGCAGTACTCTGATCAGCAGCACTCTCATCAGCAGTACTCAGATCAGCAGAACTCTCATCCACAGTACTCTGATCAGCAGCACTCTCGTCAGCAGTACTCTCATCAGCAGCACTCTCATCAGCAGTACTCGGAGCAGAAGTACTCTCATTTGCAGCACTCTCATGAGCAAAACTCCCATTAACATTACTCGCGTCAGCAATACTCAGATCAGCCATACTCTCATCAGCAGTACTCTCATCTGCCACACTCTCATCAGCTGTACTCTCATCCGCAGAACACTCATCCGCAGCAGTCTCATCAGCAGTACTCTAATCAGCAGCACTCTCATCAGCAGTACTCTCATCAGCAGCACTCTCATCAGCAGTACTTGGAGCAGAAGTACTCTCATCTGCAGCACTCTCATGAGCAACACTCCCATTAACATTACTCTCGTCAGCAATACTCAGATCAGCAATACTCTCATCTGCAGCACTCTCATCAGCAACACTCTCATCAGCAGTACTCTCATCAGCAGTACTCTCATCTGCAGCACTCTCCTCAGCAACACTCTCATCAGCAGTACTCTCGTCAGCAATACTCAGATCAGCTATACTCTCATCATCAGTACTCTCATCAGCAGCACTCTTATCAGCAGTACTCTCATCAGCAGTACTCTCATCAGCAATACTCTCATCAGCAGTACTCTTATCAGCAGTAATCTGATCAGCAGTAATCTCATCAGCAGTATCTGATCAGCAGTACTCTGATCAGCAGTATTTGATCTGCAGTATTCTCATCAGCAGTAGTCTCCTCTGTACTCTGATCAGCAGCACGTTCATCAGCAATATTCTCACTGGCAGTAATCTCATCAGCAGTACTCTTTTCAGCAGTACTCTCATCAGCAGTACTCTCATCAGCAATGCTCTGATCAGCAGCACTCTGATCAGCTGTACTCTCATCAGCAGCACTCTCATCAGCAATACTCTGATCAGCAGCACTCTCATCCGCAGTACTCTCATCAGCAGTACTCTCATCAGCAGTACTCTCATCAGCAGTACTCTCATATGCCGCACTCTCTTCAGCTGTACTCTCATCCGCAAAAACTCATCCGCAGCAATCTCATTAACAATACACTTGCCAGCAATACTCAGATCAGCTATTTTCGCATCAGCAGTGCTCTCATCAGCAGTGCTCTGATCAGCAGAACTCACATCAGCAGCACTCTCATCAGCAGTACTCTGATCAGCAGAACTCTCATCCGCAGCATTCACATCAGCAGTACTCTGATCAGTAGAACTCTCATCCGCAGTACTCTGATCAGCAGCACCCTCAACAGCAGTTCTCTCATCAGCAGAACTCTCATCAGCAGCACTCTCATCAGCTGAACTCTCATCAGCAGAACTCTCATCAGCACTACTCTCATCAGTACTACTCCCATGAGCAATATTCTGATCAGCAGCACTCTAATCAGCTGTACCCTCATCAGCAGGACTCTCATCAGCAGTAATCTCATCAGCAGTACTCTCCTCAGCAGTACTCTCATCTGCCGCACTCTCACAGCATTACTTTCATCAGCAGCCCTCTCATCAGCAGCACTCTCATCAGCGGTATACTCATGAGCAATACTCTGATCAGTAGTACTCTCATCAGCAGTACTCTCATCAGCAGTACTCTGATCAGCAGAACGTTCATCAGCAATACTCTCATCAGCTGTACTCTCATCAGCTATCCTCTGATCAGCAGTACTCTCATCAGCATTACTATCATCAGCAGCACTCTCATCAGCTATCCTCTCATCAGCAGTACTCTCATCAGCAGTACTCTCCTCAGCAGTACCCTGATCAGTAGCACGTTCATCAGCAATATTCTCATTAGCAGTACTCTCTTCAGCAGCACTCTTATCAGCAGTGCTCGCATCAGCAGTATTCTAATGACTAATACTCTGTTCAGCAGTACTCTGATCAGCAGATCTCTCATCAGCAGCACTCTCATGAGCAATATTCTGATCAGCAATACTCTCATCAGCAGCACTCTCATCAGCTATCCTCTCATCAGCAGTACTCTCTTCAGCAGTACTCTCATCAGCAGTACTCTCATCAGCAGTACTCTGATCAGCAGCACGTTCATCAGCAATACTCTCATGAGAAGCACTCTCATCAGCTATTCTCTGATCAGCAGTAATCTCATCATCGGTTCTCTCATCAGCAGTACTCTCATCAGCAGTACCCTGATCAGTAGCACGTTCATCAACAATATTCTCATTAGCAATATTCTCTTCAGCAGCATTCTTATCAGCAGTACTCTCATCAGAAGTACTCTCATCAAGAAATACTCTCATCAGCAGTACTCTCATCAGCAGCACGCTCATCAGCTATCCTCTGATCAGCAGTACTCTCATCAGCAGTACTCTGATCAGCAGTACTCTCCTCAGCAGTACCCTGATCAGTAGCACGTTCATCAACAATATTCTCATCAGCAGTATTCTCTTCAGCAGCATTCTTATAAGCAGTACTCTCATCAGCAGTACTCTCATCAAGAAATACTCTCATCAGCAGTACTCTCATCAGCAGCACTCTCATCAGCTATCCTCTGATCAGCATTACTCTCATCAGCAGCACTCTCATCAGCTATCCTCTCATCAGCAGTACTCTCTTCAGCAGTACTCTCATCAGCAGTACTCTCATCAGCAGTACTCTGATCAGCAGCACGTTCATCAGCAATACTCTCATGAGAAGCACTCTCATCAGCTATTCTCTGATCAGCAGTAATCTCATCATCGGTTCTCTCATCAGCAGTACTCTCATCAGCAGTACCCTGATCAGTAGCACGTTCATCAACAATATTCTCATTAGCAGTATTCTCTTCAGCAGCATTCTTATCAGCAGTACTCTCATCAGAAGTACTCTCATCAAGAAATACTCTCATCAGCAGTACTCTCATCAGCAGCACGCTCATCAGCTATCCTCTGATCAGCAGTACTCTCATCAGCAGTACTCTGATCAGCAGTACCCTCCTCAGCAGTACCCTGATCAGTAGCACGTTCATCAACAATATTCTCATCAGCAGTATTCTCTTCAGCAGCATTCTTATAAGCAGTACTCTCATCAGCAGTACTCTCATCAAGAAATACTCTCATCAGCAGTACTCTCATCAGCAGCACTCTCATCAGCTATCCTCTGATCAGCATTACTCTCATCAGCAGCACTCTCATCAGCTATCCTCTCATCAGCAGTAATCTCATCAGCAGTACTCTCATCAGCAGTAATCTCCTCAGCAGTACCCTGAATAGTAGCACGTTCATCAGCAGGATTCTCATTAGCAGTACTCTCTTCATCAGCACTCTTATCAGCAGTACTGTCATCAGCAGTACTCTCATCAGCAGCACTCTCATCAGCAGTAATCTGATCAGCAGCACTCTCATCAGCAGTACTAGGATCAGCGGTACATTCATCTGCAGCACTTTCATCAGCAGCACTCTCATCAGCAGTACTCTGATCAGCAGCACGTTCATCAGCAATATTCTCATCAGCAGTACTCTCATCAGCAGGACCTTTTTCAGCAGTACTCTCATCAGCAGTACTCTCATCAGCGATACTCTCATCAGAAATACTCTCATCAGCAATACTCTCAACAGCAGTACTCTGATCAGCAGTACCCTCATCAGGAGCACTCTCATCAGCAGTATCCTCATCAGGAGCAATCTCATCAGCAGTACTCTCGTCAGCAGCACTCTCATCAGCAGCACTCTCATCATCAGAACTCTCATCAGCAGAACTCTCATCAGCACTACTCTCATCAGTAGTACTCCCATGAGCAGTATTCTGATCAGCAGCACTCTAATCAGCTGTACTCTCATCAGCAGGACACTCTTCAGCAGTACTCTCATCAGCAGTCCTCTCATCTGCCGCACTCTCACAGCATTACTCTCATCAGCAGCACTCTCATCAGCAGGACTCTCATCAGCGGTACTCTCATGAGCAATACTCTGATCAGTAGTACTCTCATCAGCAGTACTCTCATCTGCAGCACTCTCACCAGCATACTCTCATCAACAGTACTCTCATCAGCATCTCTCTTATCAGCAGTACTCTCATCAGCAGTACTCTCATCAGCAATAATCTCATCAGCGATATTCTCATCAGCAGTACTCTGATCAGCAGTGCTCTGATCAGCAGTATCTGATCAGCAGTACTCACATCAGCAGTAGTCTCCTCTGTACTCTGATCAGCAGCACGTTCATCAGCAATATTCTCATCAGCAGTACTATCATCAGCAGTACTCTTTTCAGCAGTACTCTCATCAGCAGTACTCTCATCAGCAATGCTCTGATCAGCAGCACTCTGATCAGCAGTACTCTCATCAGCAGCACTCTGATCAGCAATACTCTGATCAGCAGCACTCTCATCCGCAGTACTCTCATCAGCAATACGCTCATCAGCAGTACTCTCATCAGCAGTACTCTCATTAGCAGTACTCTCATCAGCAGTACTCTGATCTGCAGCACTCTGATCAGCAGCACTCTCATCAGCAGTATTCTCATCAGCAGCACGCTTTTCAGCAGTACTCTCATCAGTAGTACTCTCATCAGCAATACGCTCATCAGCAGTACTCTGAACTGCAGCACTCTGATCAGCAGCAGTCTCATCAGCAGTATTATCATCAGCAGCTCTCTCATCAGCTGTACACTCATCAGAAGTACTCTCATCAGCAGTACTCTCATCAGCAATACTCGCATCAGCAGTACTCTGATCTGCAGCACTCTGATCAGCAGCACACTCATCAGCAGTATTCTCATCAGCAGTACTCTCATCAGCATCACTCTCATCAACAGTACTCTCATCAGCAGTACTCTCATCAGCAATACTCTCATACTCTTTTCAGCAGTACTCTCATCAGCAGTACTCTCATCAGCAGCGCTCTGATCAGCAGCACTCTGATCAGCAGTACTCGCATCAGCAGTACTCTCATCTGCCGCACTCACATCAGCTGTACTCTCATCTGCCGTACTCTCATCATCAGTACTCTCATCAGCAGCACTCTTATCAGCAGTACTCTCATCAGCTGTAGTCTCATCAGCAATATTCTCATCAGCAATACTCTGATCAGCAGTATCTGATCAGCAGAAGTCTCATCAGCAGTAGTCTCCTCAGCAGTACGCTGATCAGCAGCACGTTCATCAGAAATATTCTCATCAGCAGTACTCTCATCAGCAGCATTCCTTTCAGCATTACTCTCATCAGCAGTAATCTCATCAGCAGTACTCTCATCAGCAATACTCTCATCAGCAATACCTTCATCAGCAGTACTCTGATCAGCATCACTCTCATCAGGAGCACTCTCATCAGCAGTACTCTCATCAGCAGTACTCTCATCAGCAGTACTCTCATCAGTAGTACTCTCATTTGCACTACTCTCATCAGCAGTACTATGATCTGCAGCACTCTGATCTGCAACACTCTCATCAGCAGTATTCTCATCAGCAGCACTCTCATCAGCAGTACTCTCATCAGAAGCACTCTCATCAGCAGTAATCTCATCAGAAACCCTCTGCTCAGCAGCACTCTGGATCAGCAGTACTCTGATTAACAGTGCTCTGTCAGCAGCTATCACATCAGCAGTACACTTATCAGCAATCCTCTGATCAGGAGCACTCTGATCAGCAGTACTGTCATCTGCAGCACTCTCACCATCAGTACTCTCGTCAGCAGAACTCTCATCAGCAGCACTCTCATCAGCAGAACTCTCATCAGCACTACTCTCATCCAGTAGTACTCCCATGAGGCGTATTCTGATCAGCAGCACTCTAATCAGCTGTACTCCCATCAGCAGTACTCTCATCAGCAGTACTCTCATCAGCAGTACTCTCATCAGCAATACTCTCATCAGCAATACTCTCATCAGCAGTACTCTAATCAGCAGCACTCTCATCAGCAGCACGTTCATCAGCAGTACTCTCATCAGCAGTACTCTCATCAGCAGCTCTCTCAGCATCATCAGCACTCTCATCAGTAGTACTCTCTTCAGCAGCACTCTTATCAGCAGTACTCTCATCAGCAGTACTCTCATCAGCAGTACACTCATCAGCAATAATCTCATCAGCAGTACTACATCTCATCAGTACTCTCATTAGCAGTACTCTCATCAGCAGTACTCTGATCTGCAGCACTCTGATCAGCAGCACTCTCATCAGCAGTATTCTCATCAGCAGCACGCTTTTCAGCAGTACTCTCATCAGCAGTACTCTCATCAGCAATACGCTCATCAGCAGTACTCTGAACTGCAGCACTCTGATCAGCAGCAGTCTCATCAGCAGTATCTCATCAGCAGCTCTCTCATCAGCTGTACACTCATCAGAAGTACTCTCATCAGCAGTACTCTCATCAGCAATACTCGCATCAGCAGTACTCTGATCTGCAGCACTCTGATCAGCTCATCAGCAATACTCTCATCAGCAGTACTCGGATCAGCAGTAATCTGATCAGCTTTATCTGATCAACAGTACTCTCATCAGCAGTAGTCTCCTCTGTACTCTGAACAGCAGCACTTTCAACAGCAATATTCTAATCAGCAGTACTCTCATCAGCAGTACTCTTTTCAGCAGTACTCTCATCAGCAGTACTCTCATCAGCAGCGCTCTGATCAGCAGCACTCTGATCAGCAGTACTCGCATCAGCAGTACTCTCATCTGCCGCACTCACATCAGCTGTACTCTCATCTGCCGTACTCTCATCATCAGTACTCTCATCAGCAGCACTCTTATCAGCAGTACTCTCATCAGCTGTAGTCTCATCAGCAATATTCTCATCAGCAATACTCTGATCAGCAGTATCTGATCAGCAGAAGTCTCATCAGCAGTAGTCTCCTCAGCAGTACGCTGATCAGCAGCACGTTCATCAGAAATATTCTCATCAGCAGTACTCTCATCAGCAGCATTCCTTTCAGCATTACTCTCATCAGCAGTAATCTCATCAGCAGTACTCTCATCAGCAATACTCTCATCAGCAATACCTTCATCAGCAGTACTCTGATCAGCATCACTCTCATCAGGAGCACTCTCATCAGCAGTACTCTCATCAGCAGTACTCTCATCAGCAGTACTCTCATCAGTAGTACTCTCATTTGCAATACTCTCATCAGCAGTACTATGATCTGCAGCACTCTGATCTGCAACACTCTCATCAGCAGTATTCTCATCAGCAGCACTCTCATCAGCAGTACTCTCATCAGAAGCACTCTCATCAGCAGTAATCTCATCAGAAACCCTCTGCTCAGCAGCACTCTGGATCAGCAGTACTCTGATTAACAGTGCTCTGTCAGCAGCTATCACATCAGCAGTACACTTATCAGCAATCCTCTGATCAGGAGCACTCTGATCAGCAGTACTGTCATCTGCAGCACTCTCACCATCAGTACTCTCGTCAGCAGAACTCTCATCAGCAGCACTCTCATCAGCAGAACTCTCATCAGCACTACTCTCATCAGTAGTACTCCCATGAGGCGTATTCTGATCAGCAGCACTCTAATCAGCTGTACTCCCATCAGCAGGAGTCTCATCAGCAGTACTCTCATCAGCAGTACTCTCATCAGCAATACTCTCATCAGCAATACTCTCATCAGCAGTACTCTCATCAGCAGCACTCTCATCAGGAGCACTCTCGTCAGGAGTACTCTCGTCAGCAGCACTCTCATCAGCAGCACTCTCATCAGCAGAACTCACATCAGCAGAACTCTCATCAGCAGTACTCTCATCAGCAGTACTCTCCTCAGCATTACTCTGATCAGCAGCACGTTCATCAGCAATAATCTCATCAGCAGTACTCTCATCAGCAGGACCCTTTTCAGCAGTACTCTCATCAACAGTACTCTCATCAGCAATACTCTCATCAGCAGTACTCTGATCTGCAGCACTCTGATCAGCAGCACTCTCATCAGCAGTATTCTCATCAGCAGCACGCTTTTCAGCAGTACTCTCATCAGCAGTACTCTCATCAGCAATACGCTCATCAGCAGTACTCTGAACTGCAGCACTCTGATCAGCAGCAGTCTCATCAGCAGTATTCTCATCAGCAGCTCTCTCATCAGCTGTACACTCATCAGAAGTACTCTCATCAGCAGTACTCTCATCAGCAATACTCGCATCATCAGTACTCTGATCTGCAGCACTCTGATCAGCAGCACCCTCATCAGCAGTATTCTCATCAGCAGTACTCTCATCAGCATCACTCTCATCAACAGTACTCTCATCAGCAGTACTCTCATCAGCAATACTCTCATCAGCAGTGCTCGGATCAGCAGTAATCTGATCAGCTTTATCTGATCAGCAGTACGATCATCAGCAGTAGTATCCTCTGTACTCTGAACAGCAGCACTTTCAACAGCAATATTCTCATCAGCAGTACTCTCATCAGCAGTACTCTTTTCAGCAGTACTCTCATCAGCAGTACTCTCATCAGCAGCGCTCTGATCAGCAGCACTCTGATCAGCAGTACTCTCATCAGCAGTACTCTCATCTGCCGCACTCACATCAGCTGTACTCTCATCTGCCGTACTCTCATCAGCAGTACTCTCATCCGCAGCACACTCATCCGCAGCACTCTCATCAGCAGTACTCTGATCAGCAGAACTCTCATCAGCAGTACTCGGATCAGCAGTACTCTCATCAGCAGTAGTCTCATCAGCAATATTCTCATCAGCAATACTCTTATCAGCAGTACTCTGATCAGCAGTACTGTGATCAGCAGTATCTGATCAGCAGAAGTCTCATCAGCAGTAGTCTCCTCAGCAGTACTCTGATCAGCAGCACGTTCATCAGAAATATTCTCATCAGCAGTACTCTCATCAGCAGCATTCCTTTCAGCATTACTCTCATCAGCAGTAATCTCATCAGCAGTACTCTCATCAGCAATACTCTCATCAGCAATACCTTCATCAGCAGTACTCTGATCAGCATCACTCTCATCAGGAGCACTCTCATCAGCAGTACTCTCATCAGCAGTACTCTCATCAGCAGTACTCTCATCAGTAGTACTCTCATTTGCAATACTCTCATCAGCAGTACTATGATCTGCAGCACTTTGATCTGCAACACTCTCATCAGCAGTATTCTCATCAGCAGCACTCTCATCAGCAGTACTCTCATCAGAAGCACTCTCATCAGCAGTAATCTCATCAGAAACCCTCTGCTCAGCAGCACTCTGGATCAGCAGTACTCTGATTAACAGTGCTCTGTCAGCAGCTATCACAACAGCAGTACACTTATCAGCAATCCTCTGATCAGGAGCACTCTGATCAGCAGTACTGTCATCTGCAGCACTCTCACCATCAGTAATCTCGTCAGCAGAACTCTCATCAGCAGCACTCTCATCAGCAGAACTCTCATCAGCAGTACTCGGATCAGCAGTACTCTCATCTGCAGCACTCTCATCAGCAACACTCTCATTAACAATTCTCTCGTCAGCAATACTCAGATCAGCTATACTCTCATCAGCAGAACTCTCATCAGCACTACTCTCATCAGTAGTACTCCCATGAGGCGTATTCTGATCAGCAGCACTCTAATCAGCTGTACTCCCATCAGCAGGAGTCTCATCAGCAGTACTCTCATCAGCAGTACTCTCATCAGCAATACTCTCATCAGCAATACTCTCATCAGCAGTACTCTCATCAGCAGCACTCTCATCAGGAGCACTCTCGTCAGGAGTACTCTCGTCAGCAGCACTCTCATCAGCAGCACTCTCATCAGCAGAACTCACATCAGCAGAACTCTCATCAGCAGTACTCTCATTAGTAGTACTCCCATGAGCAGAATTCTGATCAGCAGCACTCTAATCAGCTGTACTCTCATCAGCAGGACTCTCATCAGCAATACTCTCATCAGCAGTACTCTCATCAGCAGTACTCTCATCAGCAGTAATCTCATCAGCTGTACTCTCATCTGCAGCACTCTCATCAGCAGTACTCTCATCGGCAATACTCTCATCAGCAACACTCTCATCAGCAATACTCTCCTCATCAGTACTCTCATCAGCAATAAACTCATCAGCAGCACTCTCATCAGCATTACTCTCATCAGCAATACTCTCATCAGCAATCCTCTGATCAGCAGCGCTCTCATCAATAGTACTCTCATCAGCAGTACTCTGATCATCAGCACGTTCGTTTGCAAAATTATCATCAGCAGTACTCTCATCAGCAGCACTCTTTTCAGCAGTACTCTTATCAGCAGTACACTCATCAGCAATGCTCTCATCCACAGTACTATCATCAGCAGTACTCTCATCAGCAGTACTCTCATCAGCAATACTCTCATCAGCAGTACTCTGATCTGCAGCACTCTGATCAGCAGTACTCTCATCAGCAGTATTCTCCTCAGCAGCACTCTCATCAGCAGTTTTCTCATGAGCAGTATTCTCATCAGCAATACTCTCATCAGCAATACACTGATCTGCAGCACTCTGATCAGCAGCACTCTCATCAGTTGTATTCTCATCAGTAGTACTCTCATTAGCAATACTCTCATCAGCAGTACTCTGATCTGCAGCACTCTGATCTGCAGCAGTCTCATCTGCTGCAGTCTCATCAGCAGCTCTCTCAGAAGCGGTACTCTCATCAGCAATAACTCATCAGCATTACTCTCATCATAATTGCTTTCATCAGCAGTACTCTGATCAGCAGTACTCTCAACTGCAGCACTCTAATCAGCAGTACTCTCATCAGCAATACACTCATCAGCAGTACACTCATCATCTGTACTCTCATCAACAGCACTCTGATCAGCAGTACTCTGCTCAACAGTACTCTGATCAGCAGTACTCTCGTCAGCTGCACTTGCATCAGCAGAACTCTCATCAGCACAACTCTCATCAGCACTACTCTCATCAGTAGTACTCCCATGAGCAGTATTCTGATCAGCAGCACTCTAATCAGCTGTACTCTCATCAGCAGGACTCTCATCAGCATTACTCTCATCAGCAGTATTCTCATCAGCAGTAATCTCATCTGCCGCACTCTCACAGCATTAATCTCATCAGCAGCATTCTCATCAGCAGCACTCTCATCAGCAGTACTCTCATGAGCAATACTCTGATCAGTAGTACTCTCATCAGCAGTACTCTCATCAGCAGTACTCTCATCAGCAGCACTCTCATCAGCAGTAATCTGATCAGCAGCACTCTCATCAGCAGTACTCGGATCAGCGGTACACTCATCTGCAGCACTCTCATCGGCAATACTCTCATCAGCAGTACTCTCATCAGCAGTACTCTCCTCAGCAGTACTCTCATCAGTCGGACCCTTTTCAGCAGTACTCTCATCAACAGTACTCTCATCAGCAATACTCTCATCAGCAGTACTCTGTTCTGCAGCACTCTGATCAGCAGCACTCTGATCAGCAGTATTCTCATCAGCAGCAGTCTTTTCAGCTGTACTCTCATCAGCAGTACTCTCATCAGCAATACTCCCATCAGCAGTACTCTGATCTGCAGCACGCTGATCAGCAGCAGTCTCATCAGCAGTATTCTCATCAGCAGCACTCTCATCAGCTGTACACTCATCAGCAGCACTCTCATCAGCAGTATCCTCATCAGCAGCACTCTCATCAGCAGTACTCTCATCAGCAGTACTCTCATCAGCATCACTTCTATCAGCAGTACACTCATCAGCAGTACTCTCATCAGCAATACTCTCATCAGCAATTCTCTCATCAGCAGTACTCGGATCAGCAGTAATGTGATGAGCTTTATCTGATCAGCAGTACTCTCATCAGCAGTCGTCTCCTCTGTACTCTGATCAGCAGCACGTTCATCAGCAATATTCTCATCAGCAGTACTCTCATCAGCAGTACTCTTTTCAGCAGTACTCTCATCAGCAGTACTCTCATCAGCAATGCTCTGATCAGCAGCACTCTGATCAACAGTACTCTCATCAGCAGTGCTCTCATCTGCCGCACTCTCATCAGCTGTACTCTCATCTGCCGCACTCTCAGCAGCTGTACTCTCATCCGCAGCACACTCATCAGCAGCACTCTCATCAGCAGTATTCTGATCAGCAGAACTCTCATCAGCAGTACTCGGATCAGCAGTACTCTCATCTGCAGCACTCTCATCAGCAACACTCTCATTAACAATACTCTCGTCAGCAATACTCAGATCAGCTGTACTCTCATCAGCAGTACTCTCATCAGCAGTACTCTCATCTGCCGCACTCTCCTCAGCTGTACTCTCATCCGCAGCACAGTCTTCCGCAGTAAACTGATCAGCAGCACTCTCATCAGCAGTACTCGGATCAGCAGATTTCTCATCTGCAGCACTCTCATCTGCTGCACTCTCACAGCATTACTCTCATCAGCAGCACTCTCATCAGCTTTACTCTCATCAGCAATACTCTCATCAGCAGTAATCTCATCAGCTGTACTTTCATCTGCAGCACTCTCCTCAGCTGTACTCTCATCCGCAGCACACTCTTCCGAATACTCTGATCAGCAGCACTCTCATCAGCAGTACTCGGATCAGCAGTATTCTCATCTGCAGCACTCTCATCTGCCGCACTCTCACAGCATTACTCTCATCAGCAACACTCTCATCAGCTTTACTCTCGTCAGCAATACTCTCGGATCAGCGGTACACTCATCTGCAGCACTCTCATCGGCAATACTCTCATCAGCAGTACTCTCATCAGCAGTACTCTCCTCGGCAGTACTCTGATCAGCAGCACGTTCATTAGCAATATTCTCATCAGCAGTACTCTCATCAGCCGGACCCTTTCAGCAGTACTCTCATCAACAGTACTCTCATCAGCAATACTCTCATCAGCAGTACTCTGATCTGCAGCACTCTGATCAGTAGTACTGTCATCAGCAGTACTCTCATCAGCAGTACTCTCATCAGCAGCACTCTCATCAGCACTAATCTGATCAGTAGCACTCTCATCAGCAGTACTCGGATCAGCGGTACACTCATCTGCAGCACTCTCATTGGCAATACTCTCATCAGCAGTACTCTCATCAGCAGTACTCTCCTCGGCAGTACTCTGATCAGCAGCACATTCATTAGCAATATTCTCATCAGCAGTACTCTCATCAGCCGGACCCTTTTCAGCAGTACTCTCATCAACAGTACTCTCATCAGCAATACTCTCATCAGCAGTACTCTGATCTGCAGCACTCTGATCAGCAGCACTCTGATCAGCAGTATTCTCATCAGCAGCAGTCTTTTCAGCTGTACTCTCATCAGCAGTACTCTCATCAGCAATACACCCATCAGCAGTACTCTGATGTGCAGCACTCTGATCATCAGCAGTCTCATCAGCAGTATTCTCATCAGCAGCACTCTCATCAGCTGTACACTCATCAGCAGCACTCTCATCAGCAGTATCCTCATCAGCAGCACTCTCATCAGCAGTACTCTCATCAGCAGTACTCTCATCAGCATCACTCTTATCAGCAGTACACTCATCAGCAGTACTCTCATCAGCAATACTCTCATCAGCCATTCTCTCATCAGCAGTACTCGGATCAGCAGTAATGTGATGAGCTTTATCTGATCAGCAGTACTCTCATCAGCAGTCGTCTCCTCTGTACTCTGATCAGCAGCACGTTCATCAGCAATATTCTCATCAGCAGTACTCTCATCAGCAGTACTCTTTTCAGCAGTGCTCTCACCTGCCGCACTCTCATCAGCTGTACTCTCATCTGCCGCACTCTCAGCAGCTGTACTCTCATCCGCAGCACACTCATCCGCAGCACACTCATCCGCAGCACTCTCATCAGCAGTACTCTGATCAGCAGAACTCTCATCAGCAGTACTCGGTTCAGCAGTACTCTCATCTGCAGCACTCTCATCAGCAACACTCTCATTAGCAATACTCTCGTCAGCAATACTCAGATCAGCTATACTCTCATCAGCAGTACTCTCATCAGCAGTACTCTGATCAGCAGTACTCTGATCAGCAGAACTCTCATCTGCGGTACTCTGATCAGCAGCACTCTCATCAGCAGTACTCGGATCAGCAGTATTCTCATCTGCAGCACTCTCATCAGCAACACTCTCATCAGCTTTACTCTCGTCAGCAATACTCAGATCAGCTATTCTCTCATCATCAGTATTCTCATCAGCAGCACTCTTATCAGCAGTACTCTCATCAGCAGTACTCTCATCAGCAATATTCTCATCAGCAGTACTCTCATCAGCAGTACTCTTTTCAGCAGTACTCTCATCAGCAGTACTCTCATCAGCAATGCTCTGATCAGCAGCACTCTGATCAACAGTACTCTCATCAGCAGTGCTCTCATCTGCCGCACTCTCATCAGCTGTACTCTCATCTGCCGCACTCTCAGCAGCTGTACTCTCATCCGCAGCACACTCATCCGCAGCACACTCATCCGCAGCACTCTCATCAGCAGTACTCTGATCAGCAGAACTCTCATCAGCAGTACTCGGATCAGCAGTACTCTCATCTGCAGCACTCTCATCAGCAACACTCTCATTACCAATACTCTCATCAGCAATACTCAGATCAGCTATACTCACATCAGCAGTACTCTCATCAGCAGTACTCTGATCAGCAGTACTCTGATCAGCAATACTCTCATCTGCAGTACTCTGATCAGCAGCACTCTCATCAGCAGTACTCGGATCAGCAGTATTCTCATCTGCAGCACTCTCATCAGCAACACTCTCATCAGCTTTACTCTCGTCAGCAATACTCAGATCAGCTATACTCTCATCATCAGTATTCTCATCAGCAGCACTCTTATCAGCAGTACTCTCATCAGCAGTACTCTCATCAGCAATATTCTCATCAGCAGTACTCTCATCAGCAGTACTCTTTTCAGCAGTACTCTCATCAGCAGTACTCTCATCAGCAATGCTCTGATCAGCAGCACTCTGATCAACAGTACTCTCATCAGCAGTGCTCTCATCTGCCGCACTCTCATCAGCTGTACTCTCATCTGCCGCACTCTCAGCAGCAACACTCTCATCAGCTTTACTCTCGTCAGCAATACTCAGATCAGCTATACTCTCATCATCAGTACTCTCATCAGCAGCACTCTCATCAGCAGTACTCTCATCAGCAGTACTCTCATCAGCAATATTCTCATCAGCAATACTCTTATCAGCAGCACTCTGATCAGCAATATTCTCATCAGCAGTACTCTCATCAGCAGCACTCTTTTCAGCATTACTCTCATCAGCAGTACTCTCATTAGCAATACTCTCATCAGCAGTACTCTCATCAGCAATACTCTCATCAGCAGTACTCTGATCAGCAGTACCCTCATCAGGAGCACTCTCATCAGCAGGACTCTCATCAGCAGTACTCTCATCAACAGTACTCTCATAAGCAGTACTCTCATCTGCCGCACTCTCACAGCATTACTCTCATCAGCAGCACTCTCATCAGCAGCACTCTCATCAGCAGTACTCTCATCAGCAGTACTCTCATCAGCATCACTCTTATCAGCAGTACTCTCATCAGCAATACTCTCATCAGCAATTCTCTCATCAGCAGTACTCGGATCAGCAGTAATGTGATGAGCTTTATCTGATCAGCAGTACTCTCATCAGCAGTAGTCTCCACTGTACTCTGATCAGCAGCACGATCATCAGCAATATTCTCATCAGCAGAACTCTCATCAGCAGTACTCTTTTCAGCAATACTCTGATCAGCAGTACTCTCATCAGCAGTAATCTCATCTGCCGCACTCTCATCAGCTGTACTCTCATCTGCCGCACTCTCATTAGCTGTACTCTCATCCGCAGCACAATCATCCACAGCACTCTCATCAGCAGTACTCTGATCAGCAGAAATCTCATCAGCAGTACTCGAATCAGCAGTACTCTCATCTGCAGCACTTTCATCAGCAAAACTCTCATTAACAATACTCTCGTCAGCAATACTCAGATCAGCTATAATCTCATCAGCATTACTCTCATCAGCAGTACTCTCATCTGCCGCACTCTCAGCAGCTGTACTCTCATCCGCAGCACACTCTTCCGCAGCACTATCATCAGCAGTACACTGATCAGCAGTACTCTGATCAGCAGAACTCTCATCTGCAGTACTCTGATCAGCAGCACCCTCATCAGCAGTACTCGGATCAGCAGTATTCTCATCTGCAGCACTCTCATCAGCAACACTCTCATCAGCTTTACTCTCGTCAGCAATACTCAGATCAGCTATACTCTCATCATCATTACTTTCATCAGCAGCACTCTTATCAGCAGTACTCTCATCAGCAGTACTCTCATCAGCAATATTCTCATCAGCAATACTCTTACCAGCAGTACTCTGATCAGCAGTACTCTGACCAGCAGTATCTGATCAGCAGAAGTCTCATCAGCAATAGTCTCCTCAGCAGTAATCTGATCAGCAGCACGTTCATCAGCAATATTCTCATCAGCAGTACTCTCATCAGCAGTACTCTCATCAGCAATACTCTCATCAGCAGTACTCTCATCAGCAGTACTCTCATCAGCATTACTCTCATCAGCAATACTCTCATCAGCCGTACTCTCATCAGCAATACTCTCATCAGCAGTACTCTGATCAGCAGTACCCTCATCAGGAGCACTCTCATCTGCAGTACTCTCGTCAGCAGCACTCTCATCAGCACTACTCTCATCAGTAGTACTCCCATGAGCAGTATTCTGATCAGCAGCACTCTAATCAGCAGTACACTCATCAGCAGTACTCTCATCAGCAATACTCTCATCAGCAATTCTCTCATCAGCAGTACTCGGATCAGCAGTAATGTGATGAGCTTTATCTGATCAGCAGCACGTTCATCAGCAATATTCTCATCAGCAGTACTCTCATCAGCAGTACTCTTTTCAGCAATACTCTGATCAGCAGTACTCTCATCAGCAGTAATCTCATCTGCCGCACTCTCATCAGCTGTACTCTCATCTGCCGCACTCTCATTAGCTGTATTCTCATCCGCAGCACACTCATCTGCAGCACTCTCATCAGCAGTACTCTGATCAGCAGAACTCTCATCAGCAGTACTCGGATCAGCAGTACTCTCATCTGCTGTACTCTCATCTGCCGCACTCTCATTAGATGTACTCTCATCCGCAGCACACTCATCCGCAGCACTCTCATCAGCAGTACTCTGATCAGCAGTACCCTCATCAGGAGTACTCTCATCCGCGGTAATCTGATCAGCAGTACTCTGATCAGCAATACTCTCATCTGCAGTACTCTGATCAGCAGCACTCTCATCAGCAGTACTCGGATCAGCAGTATTCTCATCTGCAGCACTCTCATCAGCAGCACTCTCATCAGCAGTACTCTCATCAGCAGTACTCTCATCAGCATCACTCTTATCAGCAGTACTCTCATCAGCAATACTCTCATCAGCAATTCTCTCATCAGCAGTACTCGGATCAGCAGTAATGTGATGAGCTTTATCTGATCAGCAGTACTCTCATCAGCAGTAGTCTCCTCTGTGCTCTGATCAGCAGCACGTTCATCAGCAATATTCTCATCAGCAGTACTCTCATCAGCAGTACTCTGATCAGCAGTACCCTCATCAGGAGTACTCTCATCCGCAGTAATCTGATCAGCAGCTCTCTCATCAGCAGTACGCTCATCTGCCGCACACTCATCAGCAGTACTCTGATCAGCTATACTCTCATCAGCAGTACTCTCATCTGCCGCACTGTCAACAGCTGTACTCTCATCCTCAGCTCTCTCATCAGCAGTACTCTGATCAGCAGAACTCTCATCTGCAGTACTCTCATCAGTAGTACTCTGATCAGCAGAACTCTCATCCGCAGTACTCTGATCAGCAGCACTTTCATCAGCAGTACTCTCATCAGCAGAACCCTCATCAGCAGCACTCTCACCAGCAGAACTCTCATCAGCAGAACTCTCATCAGTACTACTCTGATCAGTAGTACTCTCATCAGCAGTACTCTCATCAGCAATACTCTGATCAGCAGAACGTTCATCAGCATTACTCTCATCAGCTGTACTCTCATCAGCTATCCTCTGATCAGCAGTACTCTCATCAGCATTACTATCATCAGCAGCACTCTCATCAGCCAACCTCCCATCAGCAATACTCTCATCAGCAGTACTCTCATCAGCAGTACCCTGATCAGTAGCACGTTCATCAACAAATATTCTCTTTAGCAGTATTCTCTTCAGCAGCATTCTTATCAGCAGTAATCTCATCAGCAGTACTCTCATCAAGAAATACTCTCATCAGCAGTACTCTCATCAGCAGCACTCTCATCAGATATCCTGTGATCAGCAGTACTCTCATCAGCGGTAATCTCATCAGCAGTACTCTCCTCAGCAGTACCCTGATCAGTAGCACGTTCATCAGCAATATTCTCATTAGTAGTACTCTGTTCAGGAGCACTCTTATCAGCAGTACTCTCATCAGCAGTACTCTCATGGGCAATACTCTGATCAGCAGTACTCTCATCAGCAGTACTCGAATCAGCAGTACTCTCATCTGCAGCACTCTCATCAGCAACACTCTCATTAACAATACTCTCGTCAGCAATACTCAGATCAGCTATACTCTCATCAGCAGTACTCTCATCAGCAGTACTCTCATCTGCCGCACTCTCAGCAGCTGTACTCTCATCCGCAGCACACTCATCCGCAGCACTATCATCAGCAGTACTCTGATCAGCAGTACTCTGATCAGCAGAACTCTCATCTGCAGTACTCTGATCAGCAGCACCCTCATCAGCAGTACTCGGATCAGCAGTATTCTCATCTGCAGCACTCTCATCAGCAACACTCTCATCAGCTATACTCTCATCATCATTACTTTCATCAGCAGCACTCTTATCAGCAGTACTCTCATCAGCAGTACTCTCATCAGCAATATTCTCATCAGCAATACTCTTATCAGCAGTACTCTGATCAGCAGTACTCTGATCAGCAGTATCTGATCAGCAGAAGTCTAATCAGCAGTAGTCTCCTCAGCAGTAATCTGATCAGCAGCACGTTCATCAGCAATATTCTCATCAGCAGTACTCTCATCTGCCGCACTCTCACAGCATTACTCTCATCAGCAGCACTCTCATCAGCAGGACTCTCATCAGCATCACTCTTATCAGCAGTACTCTCATCAGCAGTACTCTCATCAGCAGAACTCTCATCAGCAGCACTCTCACCAGCAGAACTCTCATCAGCAGAACTCTCATCAGTACTACTCTCATCAGTCGTACTCCCATGAGCAGTATTCTGATCAGCAGCACTCTAATCATCTGTACCCTCATCAGCAGTACTCTCATCAGCAGCACTCTCATCAGCAGCACTCTCATCAGCGGTACACTCATGAGCAATTCTCTGATCAGTAGTACTCTCATCAGCTGTACTCTCATCAGCTATCCTCTGATCAGCAGTACTCTCATCAGCATTTCTATCATCAGCAGCACTCTCATCAGCCAACCTCTCATCAGCAATACTCTCATCAGCAGTACTCTCATCAGCAGTACTCTGATTAGCAACACGTTCATCAGCAATACTCTCATCAGCAGCAATCTCATCAGCCATCCTCTCATCAGCAGTATTCTCATCAGCAGTACTCTCATCAGCAGTACTCTCATCAGCAGTACCCTGATCAGTAGCACGTTCATCAACAATATTCTCTTTAGCAGTATTCTCTTCAGCAGCATTCTTATCAGCAGTACTCTCATCAGCAGTACTCTCATCAAGAAATACTCTCATCAGCTTTACTCTCATCAGCAGCACTCTCATCAGATATCCTGTGATCAGCAGCACTCTCATCAGCGGTACTCTCATCAGCAGTACTCTCCTCAGCAGTACCCTGATCAGTAGCACGTTCATCAGCAATATTCTCATTAGCAGTGCTCTCTTCAGCAGCACTCTTATCAGCAGTACTCTCATCAGCAGTACTCTCATGGGCAATACTCTGATCAGCAGTACTCTCATCAGCAGCTCTCTCACCAGCAGCACTCTCATCAGCAGTACTCTGATCAGCAGTACTCTGATCAGCAGAGCTCTCATCAGCAGTACTCTCATGAGCAATACTCTGATCAGCAGTACTCTCATCAGCACCACTCTCATCAGCAAAACTCTCATCAGCAATACTCTCAGCAGCAGCACTCTCATCAACAGTACTCTCATCAGCAGTACTCTCATCAGCAGTACGCTCATCCACCGCACTCTCATCAGCAGCACTCTGGATCAGCACTACTCTGATTAACAGTGCTCTGTCAGCAGCACTCTCATCAGCAGTACTCTGATCAGCAGTACTCTGATCAGCAGAGCTCTCATCAGCAGTACTCTCATGAGCAATACTCTGATCAGCAGTACTCTCATCAGCACCACTCTCATCAGCAAAACTCTCATCAGCAATACTCTCAGCAGCAGCACTCTCATCAACAGTACTCTCATCAGCAGTACTCTCATCAGCAGTACGCTCATCCACCGCACTCTCATCAGCAGCACTCTGGATCAGCACTACTCTGATTAACAGTGCTCTGTCAGCAGCACTCTCATCAGCAGTGCACTTATCAGCAATCCTCTTATCAGCAGCACTCTGATCAGGAGTACTTTCATCAGCAGCACACTCACAAGCAGTTCTCATCAGCAGCACTCTCATGAGCAGTACTCTGATCAGCAGTACTCTCATCAGCTGCACTTGCATCAGCAGTACTCTCATCAGCACAACTCTCATCAGCACTACTCCCATCAGTAGTACACCCATGAGCAGTGCTCTGATCAGCAGCTCTCTAATCAGCTGTACTCTCATCAGCAGGACTCTCATCAGCAGCACTCTCATCAGCAGTACTCGGATCAGCGGTACACTCATCTGCAGCACTCTCATCAGCAATACTCTCATCAGCAGTACTCTGATCTGCAGCACTCTGATCAGCAGCACTCTGATCAGCAGTATTCTCATCAGCAGCAGTCTTTTCAGCTGTACTCTCATCAGCAGTATTCTCATCAGCAGCACTCTCATCAGCAGTACTCTCATCAGCAGTACTCTCATCAGCATCACTCTTATCAGCAGTACACTCATCAGCAGTACTCTCATCAGCAATACTCTCATCAGCAATTCTCTCATCAGCAGTACTTGGATCAGCAGTAATGTGATGAGCTTTATCTGATCAGCAGTACTCTCATCAGCAGTCGTCTCCTCTGTACTCTGATCAGCAGCACGTTCATCAGCAATATTCTCATCAGCAGTACTCTCATCAGCAGTACTCTTTTCAGCAGTACTCTCATCAGCAGTACTCTCATCAGCAATGCTCTGATCAGCAGCACTCTGATCAACAGTACTCTCATCAGCTGTACTCTCATCTGCCACACTCTCAGCAGCTGTACTCTCATCCGCAGCACACTCATCCGCAGCACTCTCATCAGCAGTACTCTGATCAGCAGAACTCTCATCAGCAGTACTCGGATCAGCAGTACTCTCATCTGCAGCACTCTCATCAGCAACACTCTCATTAACAATACTCTCATCAGCAATACTCAGATCAGCTATACTTTCATCAGCAGTACTCTCATCAGCAGTACTCTCATCTGCCGCACTCTCCTCAGCTGTACTCTCTTCCGCAGCACACTCATCTGCAGCACTCTCATCAGCAGTACTCTGATCAGCAGTACTCTGATCAGCAGAACTCTCATCAGCAGTACTCGGATCAGCAGTATTCTCATCTGCAGCACTCTCATCAGCAACACTCTCATCAGCTTTACTCTCGTCAGCAATACTCAGATCAGCTATAATCTCATCATCAGCACTCTCATCAGCAATACTCTCATCAGCAGTACTCTGATCAGCAGCACGTTCATCAGCAATATTCTCATCAGCAGTACTCTCATCAGCAACACTCTTTTCAGCAGTACTCTCATCAGCAGTACTCTCATCAGCTATACTCTCTTCAGCAGTACTCTCATCAGCAGTAATCTCATCAGCCTTACTCTCATCAGCAATACACTCATCAGCAGTGCTCTGATCAGCAGTACCCTCATCAGGAGCACTCTCATCAGCAGTACTCTCGTCAGCAGCACTCTCATCAGCACTACTCTCATCAGTAGTACTCCCATGAGCAGTATTCTGATCAGCAGCACTCTAATCAGCTGTACTCTCATCAGCAGGACTCTCATCAGCAGTTCTCTCATCAACAGTACTCTCATAAGCAGTACTCTCATCTGCCGCACTCTCACAGCATTACTCTCATCAGCAGCACTCTCATCAGCAGGACTCTCATCAGCATCACTCTTATCAGCAGTACTCTCATCAGCAGTACTCTCATCAGCAGAACTCTCATCAGCAGCACTCTCACCAGCAGAACTCTCATCAGCAGAACTCTCATCAGTACTACTCTCATCAGTCGTACTCCCATGAGCAGTAATCTGATCAGCAGCACTCTAATCATCTGTACCCTCATCAGCAGTACTCTCATCAGCAGCACTCTCATCAGCAGCACTCTCATCAGCGGTACACTCATGAGCAATTCTCTGATCAGTAGTACTCTCATCAGCTGTACACTCATCAGCTATCCTCTGATCAGCAGTACTCTCATCAGCATTTCTATCATCAGCAGTACTCTCATCAGCAGTACTCTGATCAGCAACACGTTCATCAGCAATACTCTCATCAGCAGCAATCTCATCAGCCATCCTCTCATCAGCAGTATTCTCATCAGCAGTACTCTCATCAGCAGTACTCTCATCAGCAGTACCCTGATCAGTAGCACGTTCATCAGCAATATTCTCATTAGCAGTACTCTCTTCAGCAGCACTCTTATCAGCAGTACTCTCATCAGCAGTACACTCATGGGCAATACTCTGATCAGCAGTACTCTCATCAGCAGCTCTCTCACCAGCAGCACTCTCATCAGCAGTACTCTGATCAGCAGTACTCTGATCAGCAGAGCTCTCATCAGCAGTACTCTCATGAGCAATACTCTGATCAGCAGTACTCTCATCAGCACCACTCTCATCAGCAAAACTCTCATCAGCAATACTCTCAGCAGCAGCACTCTCATCAACAGTACTCTCATCAGCAGTACTCTCATCAGCAGTACACTCATCCACCGCACTCTCATCAGCAGCACTCTGGATCAGCACTACTCTGATTAACAGTGCTCTGTCAGCAGCACTCTCATCAGCAGTACACTTATCAGCAATCCTCTTATCATCAGCACTCTGATCAGGAGTACTTTCATCAGCAGCACACTCACAAGCAGTTCTCATCAGCAGCACTCTCATGAGCAGTACTCTGATCAGCAGTACTCTCATCAGCTGCACTTGCATCAGCAGTACTCTCATCAGCACAACTCTCATCAGCACTACTCTCATCAGTAGTACACCCATGAGCAGTGCTCTGATCAGCAGCTCTCTAATCAGCTGTACTCTCATCAGCAGGACTCTCATCAGCAGTACTCTCATCAGCAGTATTCTCATCAGCATTAATCTCATCTGCTGCACTCTCACAGCATTAATCTCATCAGCAGCACTCTCATCAGCAGCACTCTCATCAGCAGCATTCTCATGAGCAATACTCTGATCAGTAGTACTCTCATCAGCAGTACTCTCATCAGCAGTACTCTCATCAGCAGCACTCTCATCAGCAGTACTCGGATCAGCGGTACACTCATCTGCAGCAATCTCATCAGCAATACTCTCATCAGCAGTACTCTGATCTGCAGCACTCTGATCAGCAGCACTCTGATCAGCAGTATTCTCATCAGCAGCAGTCTTTTCAGCTGTACTCTCATCAGCAGTATTCTCATCAGCAGCACTCTCATCAGCAGTACTCTCATCAGCAATACTCTCATCAGCCATTCTCTCATCAGCAGTACTCGGATCAGCAGTAATGTGATGAGCTTTATCTGATCAGCAGTACTCTCATCAGCAGTCGTCTCCTCTGTACTCTGATCAGCAGCACGTTCATCAGCAATATTCTCATCAGCAGTACTCTCATCAGCAGTACTCTTTTCAGCAGTACTCTCATCAGCAGTACTCTCATCAGCAGTGCTCTCATCAGCAGTACCCTCATCAGGAGCACTCTCATCAGCAGTACTCTCGTCAGCAGCACTCTCATCAGCACTACTCTCATCAGTAGTACTCCCATGAGCAGTATTCTGATCAGCAGCACTCTAATCAGCTGTACTCTCATCAGCAGGACTCTCATCAGCAGTACTCTCATCAACAGTACTCTCATAAGCAGTACTCTCATCTGCCGCACTCTCACAGCATTACTCTCATCAGCAGCACTCTCATCAGCAGGACTCTCATCAGCATCACTCTTATCAGCAGTACTCTCATCAGCATCACTCTTATCAGCAGTACACTCATCAGCAGTACTCTCATCAGCAATACTCTCATCAGCAATTCTCTCATCAGCAGTACTCTGATCAGCAGTAATGTGATGAGCTTTATCTGATCAGCAGTACTCTCATCAGCAGTAGTCTCCTCTGTACTCTGATCAGCAGCACGTTCATCAGCAATATTCTCATCAGCAGTACTCTCATCAGCAGTACTCTGATCAGCAGTACTCTCATCAGCAGTACTCTCATCTGCCGCACTCTCATCAGCTGTACTCTCATCTGCCGCACTCTCATCAGCTGTACTCACATCCGCAGCACACTCATACGCAGCACTCTCATCAGCAGTAGTCTGATCAGCAGAACTCTCATCAGCAGTACTCGGATCAGCAGTACTCTCATCTGCAGCACTCTCATAAGCAACACCCTCATTAACAATTCTCTCGTCAGCAATACTCAGATCAGCTATACTCTCATCAGCAGAACTCTCATCAGCACTACTCGCATCAGTAGTACTCCCATTAGGCGTATTCTGATCAGCAGCACTCTAATCAGCTGTACTCCCATCAGCAGGACTCTCATCAACAGTACTCTCATCAGCAGCACTCTCATCAGCAGTACTCTCATCAGCGGTACTCTCATGAGCAATACTCTTATCAGCAGTACTCTAATCAGCAGTACTCTCATCAGCAGTATCTGATCAGCAGAAGTCTCAACAGCAGTAGTCTCCTCAGCGGTACTCTGATCAGCAGCACGTTCATCAGCAATATTCTCATCAGCAGTACTGTCATCAGCAGCACTCTTTTCAGCAGTACTCTCATCAGCAGTACTCTCATCAGCAATACTCTCATCAGCAGTACTCTCATCAGCAGTACTCTCATCAGCAATACTCTCATCAGCAATACTCCCATCAGCAGTACTCTGATCAGCAGCACTCTCATCAGGAGCACTCTCATCAGCAGTACTCTCGTCAGCAGCACTCTCATCAGCAGCACTCTCATCAGCAGAACTCTCATCAGCAGAACTCTCATCAGCAGAACTCTCATCAGCAGTACTCTCATCAGCATTACTCTCATCAGCAATACTCTCATCAGCAATCCTCTGATCAGCAGTACTCTCATCAGCAATACTCTCATCAGCAGTCTCTCATCAGCAGTACTCTCATCAGCCGTACTCTCATCCGCAATACTCTCATCAGCAGTACTCTGATCAGCAGTACCCTCATCAGGAGCACTCTCATCAGCACTACTCTCGTCAGCAGCACTCTCATCAGCCCTACTCTCATCAGTAGTACTCCTATGAGCAGTATTCTGATCAGCAGCACTCTAATCAGCTGTACTCTCATCAGTAGGACTCTCATCAGCAAAACTCTCATCAGCAGTACTCTCATCAGCAGTACTCTCATCTGCCGCACTCTCACAGCATTACTCTCATTAGCTGTACTCTCATCAGCAGTAATCTCATCATCAGTACTCTCATCTGCAGCACTCTCATCAGCAGTACTCTCATCGGCAATACTCTCATCAGCAACACTCTCATCAGCAATACTCTCCTCATCAGTACTCTCATCAGCAATAGACTCATCAGCAGCACTCTCATCAGCATTACTCTCTTCAGCAATACTCTCATCAGCAATCCTCTGATCAGCAGTACTCTCATCAGCAATACTCTCATCAGCAGTACTCTCATCAGCAG
Source organism: Carcharodon carcharias (assembly GCF_017639515.1). Classification (NCBI taxonomy): domain Eukaryota; kingdom Metazoa; phylum Chordata; class Chondrichthyes; order Lamniformes; family Lamnidae; genus Carcharodon; species Carcharodon carcharias. The sequence goes on from NC_054488.1 coordinate 60,930,534, forward strand.
TACTCTCATCAGCCGTACTCTCATCAGCAATACTCTCATCAGCAGTACTCTGATCAGCAGTACCCTCATCAGGTGCACTCTCATCAGCACTACTCTCATCAGTAGTACTCCCATGAGCAGTATTCTGATCAGCAGCACTCTAATCAGCTGTACTCTCATCAGCAGGACTCTCATCAGCAGTACTCTCATCAACAGTACTCTCATAAGGAGTACTCTCATCTGCCGCACTCTCATCAGCAGAACTCTCATCAGCAGAACTCTCATCAGCAGAACTCTCATCAGCAGTACTCTCATCAGCATTACTCTCATCAGCAATACTCTCATCAGCAATACTCTCATCAGCAATCCTCTGATCAGCAGTACTCTCATCAGCAATACTCTCATCAGCAGTACTCTCATCAGCAGTACTCTCATCAGCCGTACTCTCATCAGCAATACTCTCATCAGCGGTACTCTGATCAGCAGTACCCTCATCAGGAGCACTCTCATCAGCAGTACTCTCGTCAGCAGCACTCTCATCAGCCCTACTCTCATCAGTAGTACTCCTATGAGCAGTATTCTGATCAGCAGCACTCTAATCAGCTGTACTCTCATCAGCAGGACTCTCATCAGCAATACTCTCATCAGCAATACTCTCTTCAGCAGTACTCTCAAATGCCGCACTCTCACAGCATTACTCTCATTAGCTGTACTCTCATCAGCAGTAATCTCATCATCAGTACTCTCATCTGCAGCACTCTCATCAGCAGTACTCTCATCGGCAATACTCTCATCAGCAACACTCTCATCAGCAATACTCTCCTCATCAGTACTCTCATCAGCAATAGACTCATCAGCAGCACTCTCATCAGCATTACTCTCTTCAGCAATACTCTCATCAGCAATCCTCTGATCAGCAGTACTCTCATCAGCAATACTCTCATCAGCAGTACTCTCATCAGCAGTACTCTCATCAGCCGTACTCTCATCAGCAATACTCTCATCAGCAGTACTCTGATCAGCAGTACCCTCATCATGAGCACTCTCATCAGCAGTACTCTCGTCAGCAGCACTCTCATCAGCCCTACTCTCATCAGTAGTACTCCTATGAGCAGTATTCTGATCAGCAGCACTCTAATCAGCTGTACTCTCATCAGCAGGACTCTCATCAGCAATACTCTCATCAGCAGTACTCTCATCAGCAGTACTCTCATCTGTCGCACTCTCACAGCATTACTCTCATTAGCTGTACTCTCATCAGCAGTAATCTCATCATCAGTACTCTCATCTGCAGCACTCTCATCAGCAGTACTCTCATCGGCAATACTCTCATCAGCAACACTCTCATCAGCAATACTCTCCTCATCAGTACTCTCATCAGCAATAGACTCATCAGCAGCACTCTCATCAGCATTACTCTCTTCAGCAATACTCTCATCAGCAATCCTCTGATCAGCAGTACTCTCATCAGCAATACTCTCATCAGCAGTACTCTCATCAGCAGTACTCTCATCAGCCGTACTCTCATCAGCAATACTCTCATCAGCAGTACTCTGATCAGCAGTACCCTCATCAGGAGCACTCTCATCAGCACTACTCTCATCAGTAGTACTCCCATGAGCAGTATTCTGATCAGCAGCACTCTAATCAGCTGTACTCTCATCAGCAGGACTCTCATCAGCAGTACTCTCATCAACAGTACTCTCATAAGCAGTACTCACATCTGCCGCACTCTCACAGCATTACTCTCATCAGCAGCACTCTCATCAGCAGGACTCTCATCAGCATCACTCTTATCAGCAGTACTCTCATCAGCATCACTCTTATCGGCAGTACACTCATCAGCAGTACTCTCATCAGCAATACTCTCATCAGCAATTCTCTCATCAGCAGTACTCTGATCAGCAGTAATGTGATGAGCTTTATCTGATCAGCAGTACTCTCATCAGCAGTAGTCTCCTCTGTACTCTGATCAGCAGCACGTTCATCAGCAATATTCTCATCAGCAGTGCTCTCATCAGCAGTACTCTGATCAGCAGTACTCTCATCAGCAGTACTCTCATCTGCCGCACTCTCATCAGCTGTACTCTCATCCGCAGCACACTCATCCACAGCACTCTCATCAGCAGTAGTCTGATCAGCAGAACTCTCATCAGCAGTACTCGGATCAGCAGTACTCTCATCTGCAGCATTCTCATCAGCAACACTCTCATTAACAATTCTCTCGTCAGCAATACTCAGATCAGCTATACTCTCATCAGCAGAACTCTCATCAGCACTACTCTCATCAGTAGTACTCCCATGAGGCGTATTCTGATCAGCAGCACTCTAATCAGCTGTACTCCCATCAGCAGGACTCTCATCAGCAGTACTCTCATCAGCAGTACTCTCATCAGCAGTACTCTCATCTGCCGCACTCTCACAGTATTACTCTCATCAGCAGCACTCTCATCAGCAGTACTCTCATCAGCGGTACTCTCATGAGCAATACTCTTATCAGCAGTACTCTAATCAGCAGTACTCTGATCAGCAGTATCTGATCAGCAGAAGTCTCATCAGCAGTAGTCTCCTCAGCAGTACTCTGATCAGCAGCACGTTCATCAGCAATATTCTCATCAGCAGTACTGTCATCAGCAGCACTCTTTTCAGCAGTACTCTCATCAGCAATACTCTCATCAGCAATTCTCTCATCAGCAGTACTCTGATCAGCAGTAATGTGATGAGCTTTATCTGATCAGCAGTACTCTCATCAGCAGTAGTCTCCTCTGTACTCTGATCAGCATCACGTTCATCAGCAATATTCTCATCAGCAGTACTCTCATCAGCAGTACTCTGATCAGCAGTACTCTCATCAGCTGTACTCTCATCTGCCGCACTCTCATCAGCTGTACTCTCATCCGCAGCACACTCATCCACAGCACTCTCATCAGCAGTAGTCTGATCAGCAGAACTCTCATCAGCAGTACTCGGATCAGCCGTACTCTCATCTGCAGCACTCTCATCAGCAACACTCTCATTAATAATTCTCTCGTCAGCAATACTCAGATCAGCTATACTCTCATCAGCAGAACTCTCATCAGCACTACTCTCATCAGTAGTACTCCCATGAGGCGTATTCTGATCAGCAGCACTCTAATCAGCTGTACTCCCATCAGCAGGACTCTCATCAGCAGTACTCTCATCAGCAGTACTCTCATCAGCAGTACTCTCATCTGCCGCACTCTCACAGTATTACTCTCATCAGCAGCACTCTCATCAGCAGTACTCTCATCAGCGGTACTCTCATGAGCAATACTCTTATCAGCAGTACTCTAATCAGCAGTACTCTGATCAGCAGTATCTGATCAGCAGAAGTCTCATCAGCAGTAGTCTCCTCAGCAGTACTCTGATCAGCAGCACGTTCATCAGCAATATTCTCATCAGCAGTACTTTCATCAGCAGCACTCTTTTCAGCAGTACTCTCATTAGCAGTACTCTCATCAGCAATACTCTCATCAGCAGTACTCTCATCAGCAGTACTCTCATCAGCAGTACTCTGATCAGCAGTACTCTCATCAGCAGCACTCTCATCTGCCGCACTCTCATCAGCTGTACTCTCATCTGCCGCACTCCCATCAGGTGTACTCTCATCCGCAGCACACTCATACGCAGCACTCTCATCAGCAGTAGTCTGATCAGCAGAACTCTCATCAGCAGTACTCGGATCAGCAGTACTCTCATCTGCAGCACTCTCATCAGCAACACTCTCATTAACAATTCTCTCGTCAGCAATACTCAGATCAGCTATACTCTCATCAGCAGAACTCTCATCAGCACTACTCTCATCAGTAGTACTCCCATGAGGCGTATTCTGATCAGCAGCACTCTAATCAGCTGTACTCCCATCAGCAGGACTCTCATCAACAGTACTCTCATCAGCAGCACTCTCATCAGCAGTACTCTCATCAGCGGTACTCTCATGAGCAATACTCTTATCAGCAGTACTCTAATCAGCAGTACTCTCATCAGCAGTATCTGATCAGCAGAAGTCTCAACAGCAGTAGTCTCCTCAGCGGTACTCTGATCAGCAGCACGTTCATCAGCAATATTCTCATCAGCAGTACTGTCATCAGCAGCACTCTTTTCAGCAGTACTCTCATCAGCAGTACTCTCATCAGCAATACTCTCATCAGCAGTACTCTCATCAGCAGTACTCTCATCAGCAATACTCTCATCAGCAATACTCCCATCAGCAGTACTCTGATCAGCAGCACTCTCATCAGGAGCACTCTCATCAGCAGTACTCTCGTCAGCAGCACTCTCATCAGCAGCACTCTCATCAGCAGAACTCTCATCAGCAGAACTCTCATCAGCAGAACTCTCATCAGCAGTACTCTCATCAGCATTACTCTCATCAGCAATACTCTCATCAGCAATCCTCTGATCAGCAGTACTCTCATCAGCAATACTCTCATCAGCAGTCTCTCATCAGCAGTACTCTCATCAGCCGTACTCTCATCCGCAATACTCTCATCAGCAGTACTCTGATCAGCAGTACCCTCATCAGGAGCACTCTCATCAGCACTACTCTCGTCAGCAGCACTCTCATCAGCCCTACTCTCATCAGTAGTACTCCTATGAGCAGTATTCTGATCAGCAGCACTCTAATCAGCTGTACTCTCATCAGCAGGACTCTCATCAGCAATACTCTCATCAGCAGTACTCTCATCAGCAGTACTCTTATCTGCCGCACTCTCACAGCATTACTCTCATTAGCTGTACTCTCATCAGCAGTAATCTCATCATCAGTACTCTCATCTGCAGCACTCTCATCAGCAGTACTCTCATCGGCAATACTCTCATCAGCAACACTCTCATCAGCAATACTCTCCTCATCAGTACTCTCATCAGCAATAGACTCATCAGCAGCACTCTCATCAGCATTACTCTCTTCAGCAATACTCTCATCAGCAATACTCTGATCAGCAGTACTCTCATCAGCAATACTCTCATCAGCAGTACTCTCATCAGCCGTACTCTCATCAGCAATACTCTCATCAGCAGTACTCTGATCAGCAGTACCCTCATCAGGAGCACTCTCATCAGCACTACTCTCATCAGTAGTACTCCCATGAGCAGTATTCTGATCAGCAGCACTCTAATCAGCTGTACTCTCATCAGCAGGACTCTCATCAGCAGTACTCTCATCAACAGTACTCTCATAAGCAGTACTCTCATCTGCCGCACTCTCACAGCATTACTCTCATCAGCAGCACTCTCATCAGCAGGACTCTCATCAGCATCACTCTTATCAGCAGTACTCTCATCAGCATCACTCTTATCAGCAGTACACTCATCAGCAGTACTCTCATCAGCAATTCTCTCATCAGCAGTACTCTGATCAGCAGTAATGTGATGAGCTTTATCTGATCAGCAGTACTCTCATCAGCAGTAGTCTCCTCTGTACTCTGATCAGCAGCACGTTCATCAGCAATATTCTCATCAGCAGTACTCTCATCAGCAGTACTCTGATCAGCAGTACTCTCATCAGCAGTACTCTCATCTGCCGCACTCTCATCAGCTGTACTCTCATCCGCAGCACACTCATCCACAGCACTCTCATCAGCAGTAGTCTGATCAGCAGAACTCTCATCAGCAGTACTCGGATCAGCAGTACTCTCATCTGCAGCATTCTCATCAGCAACACTCTCATTAACAATTCTCTCGTCAGCAATACTCAGATCAGCTATACTCTCATCAGCAGAACTCTCATCAGCACTACTCTCATCAGTAGTACTCCCATGAGGCGTATTCTGATCAGCAGCACTCTAATCAGCTGTACTCCCATCAGCAGGACTCTCATCAGCAGTACTCTCATCAGCAGTACTCTCATCAGCAGTACTCTCATCTGCCGCACTCTCACAGTATTACTCTCATCAGCAGCACTCTCATCAGCAGTACTCTCATCAGCGGTACTCTCATGAGCAATACTCTTATCAGCAGTACTCTAATCAGCAGTACTCTGATCAGCAGTATCTGATCAGCAGAAGTCTCATCAGCAGTAGTCTCCTCAGCAGTACTCTGATCAGCAGCACGTTCATCAGCAATATTCTCATCAGCAGTACTGTCATCAGCAGCACTCTTTTCAGCAGTACTCTCATCAGCAATACTCTCATCAGCAATTCTCTCATCAGCAGTACTCTGATCAGCAGTAATGTGATGAGCTTTATCTGATCAGCAGTACTCTCATCAGCAGTAGTCTCCTCTGTACTCTGATCAGCATCACATTCATCAGCAATATTCTCATCAGCAGTACTCTCATCAGCAGTACTCTGATCAGCAGTACTCTCATCAGCCGTACTCTCATCAGCAATACTCTCATCAGCAGTACTCTGATCAGCAGTACCCTCATCAGGTGCACTCTCATCAGCACTACTCTCATCAGTAGTACTCCCATGAGCAGTATTCTGATCAGCAGCACTCTAATCAGCTGTACTCTCATCAGCAGGACTCTCATCAGCAGTACTCTCATCAACAGTACTCTCATAAGCAGTACTCTCATCTGCCGCACTCTCATCAGCAGAACTCTCATCAGCAGAACTCTCATCAGCAGAACTCTCATCAGCAGTACTCTCATCAGCATTACTCTCTTCAGCAATACTCTCATCAGCAATACTCTCATCAGCAATCCTCTGATCAGCAGTACTCTCATCAGCAATACTCTCATCAGCAGTACTCTCATCAGCAGTACTCTCATCAGCCGTACTCTCATCAGCAATACTCTATTCAGCAGCACTCTCATCAGGAGCACTCTCATCAGCAGTACTCTCGTCAGCAGCACTCTCATCAGCAGCACTCTCATCAGCAGAACTCTCATCAGCAGAACTCTCATCAGCAGTACTCTCATCAGTAGTACTCCCATGAGCAGTATTCTGATCAGCAGCACTCTAATCAGCTGTACTCTCATCAGCTGGACTCTCATCAGCAATACTCTCATCAGCAGTACTCTCATCAGCAGTTCTCTCATCTCCGCACTCTCACAGCATTACTCTCATCAGCTGTACTCTCATCAGCAGTAATCTCATCATCAGTACTCTCATCAGCAACACTCTCATCAGCAATACTCTCCTCATCAGTACTCTCATCAGCAATAGACTCATCAGCAGCACTCTCATCAGCAGTACTCTCATCAGCAGTACTCTGATCATCAGCACGTTCATTTGCAATATTATCATCAGCAGTAATCTCATCAGCAGCACTCTTTTCAGCCGTACTCTCATCAGCAGTATTCTCATCAGCAATACTCTCATCCGCAGTACTCTCATCAGCAGTACTCTCATCAGCAGTACTCTCATCAGCAATACTCTCATCAGCAGTACTCTGATCTGCAGCACTCTGATCAGCAGTACTCTCATCAGCAGTATTCTCATCAGCAGCACTCTCATCAGCAGTAGTCTCATCAGCAGTATTCTCATCAGCAATACTCTCATCAGCAATACACTGATCTGCAGCACTCTGATCAGCAGCACTCTCATCAGTTGTATTCTCATCAGCAGTAATCTCATCAGCAGTACTCTCATCAGCAGTACTCTCATCAGCAGTACTCTCATCAGTAGTACTCTCATTAGCAATACTCTCATCAGCAGTACTCTGATCTGCAGCACTCTGATCTGCAGCACTCTCATCTGCTGCAGTTTCATAAGCAGCTCTCTCACCAGCAGTACTCTCATCAGCAATACTCTCATCAGCATTACTCTCATCATCATCGCTTTCATCAGCAGTACTCTGATCGGCAGTACTCTCAACTGCAGCACTCTAATCAGCAGTACTCTCATCAGCATTACACTCATCAGCAGTACTCTCATCAGCTGTACTCTCATCAACAGCACTCTGATCAGCAGTACTCTGCACAGTAGTACTCTGTTCAGCTGTACTCTCATCATCAGTACTCTCATCAGCAACACTCTTCTCAGCAGTACTCTCATCAGAAGTGCTCTCATCAGCAATACTCTCATCAGCAGTGCTCTCATCAGCAGTACACTCAACAGCAGCACACTATTCAGCAGCACTCTCATCAGCAGTACTCTGATCAGCTGTACTCTGATCAGCAGTCTCTGATCAGCGATACTCTCATCAGCAGTACTCTCCTCTGCAGTACTGTGATCAGTAGTACGTTCATCAGCAATATTCTCATTAGCAGCACTCTTATCAGCAGTACTCTCATCAGCAGTACTCTCATGAGCAATACTCTGATCAGCAGTACTCTCATCAGCAGTACTCTCATCAGCTATCCTCTGATCAGCAGTACTCTCATCAGCAGTACTCTCATCAGCAGCATTCTCATCAGCTATCCTCTGATCAGCAGTACTCTCATCAGCAATACTCTCATCAGCAGCATTCTCATCAGCTATCCTCTGATCAGCAGTACGCTCATCAGCGGTACTCTCATCAGCAGTACTCTCCTCAGCAGTACCCTGATCAGTAGCAGGTTCATCAGCAATATTCTCATTAGCATTACTCCCATCAGCAGCACTCTCCTCAGCAGTACTCTCATCAGCAGTTCTCTCATCAGCAATACTCTCATCAGCAGTACTCTGATCCGCAGCACTCTTTTCAGCAGTACTCTCATCAGCAGTACTCTCATGAACAATACTCTGATCAGCAGTACTCTCATCAGCAGCACTCTCATCAGTAGTACTCTCATCAGCAGTGCTCTCATCAGCAGCACTCTCATCAGCAGTACTCTCATCAGCAGTTCTCTCATCAGCAGTACTCTGATCAGCAGCACGTTCACCAGCAATACTCTCATCAGCAGTACTCTCATCAGCAGTACTCTCATCAGCAGTTCTCTCATCAGAAATACTCTCATCAGCAGTACTCTGATCCGCAGCACTCTTTTCAGCAGTACTCTCATCAGCAGTACTCTCATGAAGAATACTCTGATCAGCAGTACTCTCATCAGCAGCACTCTCATCAGTAGTACTCTCATCAGCAGTGCTCTCATCAGCAGCACTCTCATCAGCAGTACTCTCATCAGCAGTACTCTCATCAGCAGTACTCTGATCAGCAGCACTCTCATCAGCTATCCTCTGATCAGCAGTACTCTCATCAGCACTACTCTCATCAGCAGTACTCTCATCAGCAATACTCTCATCAGCAGTACTCTCATCAGCAGTACTCTCATCAGCATTACTCTCATCAGTAGTACTCTCATCAGCAGTACTCTCATCAGTAGTACTCTCATCAGCAGAACTCTCATCAGTAGAACTCTCATCAGCATCACTCTCATCAGCAGTACTCTCATCAGTAGTACTCTCTTGAGCATTACTCACACCAGCAGTACTCTGTGCACTAGTGTTGGACTTTGTGGGGGAGAGATTCCACATTTCACCCTGTCAAAGGCCTTGCTTTCACTTTAATATTGTGCCGCTTGTTTTGGATGTTCTCCCACCCAGCCCTTATATAATGCAGCCCCGTGTGATGATATAGCCTAATTTATAAAGAGCTCTAGGAGTTGGATTAATTCCCATCAGTTTACTTTTTGTCTTCCTCACAAATGCTTTCAAAATGCATTTACTTCCAACTCATATCAGGATACTGAAAGATTTTACTAAAAGATGAACCATGAGATACAGACGTATGTCTGTCTCTCTCTCTCTTTCTCTCATTTCGTCTTCCTTTCTCTCCTCCTGTGTCTAGTTTTCTTTCCCTCTCCTTTTTTCTTTCTGCCCCTCTCTGACTTTCTCTCATTCTCTCATTTTCTCTCTCATCCACCAACACTCACCCCCCGCCCCCGTCCCTCTCTATCTGTTCCTTTCTCTCTCTCTCTCCATGTCCATGTTGTTAATTCATTGCCAACTTACAGGCATCCCAGACGCACCTTTCTTTTGCACCTGGGTCTTTTAAATGATCAGATGGAAGAGAGTGACCTTGTATTTTCTTGCTGCTGTCCCTGGTTCAATGTTGTAGCAGGAGATCCTGCGATGTCCTTTCTCCCTCATGCAGTATGAGCCCAGTTTGTATCACGATCCAACTCTCAGCCTGAAGAGTGCGGCCAGCTTCTGTTACAAAAATAACATTGATGAACATATGCACAGCCCAGTTTGAAAGGGACCGATTTACAGTCATCTTTTGGAGGAGGTATTTTGTCCAAACAGAGCTATAATCTTCTGTAAGCTTTTATTTTTGAATGGAGCTGTGATCATTCACAGGAAACATGTATACCAGCTGCTCAGCGAGAGAAACACAGTCAGATGTGACCTGCATCCCTCACCCCAGCTCTGCTCCTGCCTCCACCATCCAGGATATTGTTACATTGATAGTCACCAGTGAGACAACTGGCCCAGTTCCTCCTGCCACCTTCTGCCCAGGCTTTTGCTAGCTCAGTACTAGCTGGCAAAGCCACGGGGCCATAGCTGGGCTGAAGCCAAACAGTTGACACTGCCAGGCTCCTTCCTACATTTGAGGAGGCTGCTTTCAGCTTATTTCTGACCTGCTTCTGTGCTTCGTGATGCTCAGCTTATTATTGGAGAGTGAGCCTCCTCTTCCTGAGGCAATGTCTGTATAAAGATCCCACCCTCTGGGAGAAGGGCACGCCCTTGGAGTCAGTATCTTTTCCTATTTCCAATGCTGGCTACAAACCATGAATTATAAAAGCTGCTCCCAGTGCCAGTCACTCAGAGTAACTGGAAAGTCAAATGAAGGGGCTGGTCAGCTGTAAAATGTGATTGTGCTTGATTATCAGTCCCTCCTTCAGAAGGAACTGACATCTGCTGGAGGAACAGCTACAAAAGTTAAAATCCGCTGTCCACTCTGTAGCTCAGTCCAAACGGGAACTTGAATCTTGTCTCTAAATAGTGGGTTGACATCCAGCAGGAGGCAGGAGTGCCTGTGGCTCAGGGCTCTATTGGGTTGTGTTTGAGCCCCATTCTCGATAATCCCAGAGATTGCAGCACAAACTCTGAATACTGGATCCGCATGGAGCTGAGGTACATGCATCCAATGGGTGTTAACTATTCTGTCTCTGTAGGTTATTGTTGCATAGCCCCATTACCATGACGTATAGGATGTAGGTCATACATCCCTTAACTCTAATACAAGTTTGAGGACTTGGGAAGTATTGGAGTTGCTGCTCAATGCTCTTTATTAAATCAATTCAATGACAGTAAAACAGATGCCCCTACATGTGGGTTATATGACATAAAGAGACTGATTACACCCACATATCAAGAACTCCTTCAGGAGGTTGCAAGTATGTCACCTTGCTTACTTACAGCAGCTTTAGGAAGACTAGATTGAAATTCCCCAGGAGTTCCAATATATTATAACTTTTATGGTTTAATTACATAGGATTGATATGGGTACCATATGCGTTATCACATTGTGTATATGCTCGTGATACCAGCTACTGTCACACATTGTCGAGTCCATTGGTGTTCAGGGTTATTACTCTGGACATTTTCCATTCGTTTCCTGTCATATTGAAATCCTGGCCCAGGACTTCTGTTCCCTGGTGGGGGGGTTGTACCCCAGAGATACCCCAGAAGATGCGGTGGAGGGTCTGCCCAGAAGTCCCCATGAAAGGGCTGTACGGGAATTGCCCAGGAAGTTTAAACTTCCGATGGGCAATTCTCCTGCACCGGAAATCATCTGAAACTCCAATTTAAATTAGAGAATTCAGGTGGTTCTGACTCTTGTAACAGAATAGTTGCCCAGGAAAGGCTAGAAGGATTAAAACCACTTCCAAATCCTGCGTAACTATGGTCTTAACCCCATCATGATCCGCTTCTGGACCTCCCCACTTACCCCCTGGCAACCTCCTGAGTACCCTCTCTACCCTGACTACCGTCCTACCCCCTGACATCCCTCCCACTCCCGACTATCCTCCCATCGCCCAACTACCCTCTCACACCCCCGACTACTCCCCTCCCCCGACCCGCCCGACCACCCAACCCCTCCACCACCACCCCCACCACCACCACCTGACCCCCTCACCCTCTTACCTTACACACTTACCTTCTTTCCTGTCAGAGTGGCTGGGACCTTCTGGGACCTTTAAATTTATCCCGTTTATGGCAGCTAGTGTTGTGAAAAGGGGTTGTGGCTTCACTCCTCCCCACACCCACCCACCCCCCAACCCCCCCCACCCCCCCAGCCCCCGCTGACACTACTGCCCTGCGCAGGCAGGACTCTGGAGCTGCCGCCCCCCACTGGAAGGAGTCTGGAACTGCTGCGCTGCACAATTCTCAGCAGGCCCAGAGCGGGCGGTCGGGTGAGAAATGTACAGCTCCCAGCTAAGATGAGTAAAAAGGAGTAGAGCGGCAATCCAACAGTGATTGCCACTCCATGGGAGTTCTGACCCCTTATCTCTTATGCTCTTTAATGCAAAAGGAATTTATTCCCATCTACACCGGAGTCTATTCACTTGGCTGATTCCTGGGATGAAGGGATTATCCTATGAGGAAAGGTTGAGCAGGTTGGTGTACTCATTGGAGTGTAGGAGGATGAGAGGCGGTCTTATTGAAACATACAATATCCTGAGGGGGCTTCACAGGGTGGATGCTGAGAGAATGTTTACCCTTGTGGGAGAATCTAGAATTAGGAAGCATAGTTTAAAAATAAGGGGGTCCACCAGTTAAGACAGAGGAATTTCTTCTCTCAAGGGGGGTTTTTAGTCTGTGGAATTCTCTTCCCCAGAGAGCAGTGGAGGCAGGGTTGTTGAACATATCCAAGGCTGTTAGACAGATTATTTATAGACAGGGTAGTCAAGACTTATGGGGAACATGCAGGAAAATGGAATTGAAGCCACAATCAGATCAGCCATGATCTTATTGAATGGTGGAATAGGCTTGAGGGGCTGAATGGCTCACTCCTACTCCTAATTCTTATGTTCCTTACTTACACTCACCCAGCTGAACTGAGAAGCTTGTTTTTCTGAAGTGTCTGCCTCGGCTCATGAGTGTTATTCTCACTTCTCGGTCTCACACCTGAGAGTTGAGCACAAAATTCAGACTGATACTCCCAGTGCAGTACTGAGGGGGTGCTACACTGTCAGAGGTGCCACCTTTCAGATGAGAGATTAAACAGAGGCCCTGTTGGCCCCCTCAGGCAGGTGTAAAAGATCCCATTCCTAGGGATCATGGGGACCTCTCCTTGGTATCCTGGCCAATATTTGTCCCTTAACCAACTACACTAAAAAGAGGTTATCTGGTCATTATTACATTGTTGTTTGTGGGACTTTGCTGTGTGCAAACTGGCTGCTGTGTTTTCTATGTTACAACAATGTCCACACTTTAAAAGTACTTCATTGACTATAGAGTACTTTGGGGCATCGTGATGCTTTCCTGGGGACAGAACAAAGTGAACAAGCCTATTGAAAGCAGAACACTGAGTGAGAATGTTGGCTTTTGGGCCTATTAAGGAGCCCCACTGGTGATAACTCACTTCAGAAGGAAAAACTTATCATTATAATTCATGGACCATATCCAAAACAATGCACCGACAAAAGAAATTCTCTCCTGCTGAACTTCTAAAGTGCATTATTAATGCAACAAGGCTCAGTGTTGGACTGTTATCTTTAAACTAACTAATCAACTGCCATGTAATTGAAAACACTGCATAATTAATGAAAGATAAAGTATGGAACTGTTGAGGATGAAATAATATCTTGGCTATAGCAATACTGGAAAAGCAAAAATAAATTTGAATCAGACACACCCACATTGTTTGGACAGGATTCTTCTACTGGCCTCCATTTTCAGCAGCCTTATTTGCTAATGGAGAAACAGTATTTTACAAATGAAAAAACAAAAACAAAAATAAAAATCCCTGGAAAAACTCAGCAGGTCTGACAGCATCTGCGGAGAGGAACACAGTTAACGTTTCGAGTTCCTATGACTCTTCAACAGAACTGGACAAGTGACACTGGATATAGATTCCCCTATTCCTCCTTGTGCTGGGTCATTGCACAGATGCCCTGAATCAGAAGGTTTAAGTCCAACGCCGCAGATTTGAGCGTTAAAATGAAGGTTGGCACTCCAGTGCAGTACTGAAGGAGTGCTGCACTCCTGCAGGTACTGTCCTCCGGATGAGATGTTAAACTGAGACTCCGTCGGCCCTCTCAGCTGAATGTAAAAGATCCCACGGCCACTATTTTGAAGGAGATCAGGGGAGTTCACCCAGTGTCCTGGCCAATATTTACCAACATCACTAAAAAAACAGACTATCAGGTCATTATCACGTTGTTGCTTGTGGGATCTTGCTGTGTGTAAATTGGCTGCCATGTTTCCTGCATTATAACAAGTGGCTACGCTTCAAAAAGCACCCCATTGGCTTTAGGACTTCCTGAGATTGTGAAAGGTGCTATAGAAATTTAAGTTCTTTCTTTTACATCTCACATTTGACATTTGAAAATTTTCTAACATTAATTAAACACAGGAATTAGATTTAACCTATGTTGTTCCTTTACTTTTGGCTGGCACAGGCACAATGGGCCGAATGGCCTCCTTTGTGCCACAAATTTTCAATGTTTTTGGGCTAGAGAGATTGACTGGCAATGCATTAACAATGATCGGGTTATTGAGAGGGTGGTCATGCTTTAATTACCAGTGTTTACATTCTGTAGCCAGTTTAATGGGCATGTTCTGGAGATTTCTAACTCACCATGTATATCTTCATCCCCTGGATGTGCTGGCTGTGTTAGCAAAGTAATAATGACGACTATCATTAATGCTGCTTCCAGACCACAGTAAACCCTGACAAAAGAATCCGTAAAGTTTCTCTTTGTCCCTCAAAGGTAAATTGAGCAAAGCTCCATGGTACTTTTCTCTAATTTCTCCACCTCCAAATTATTCATCCTTTTCTGACTTGACATTTCCCTGAAACCCTGAAGCACTGAAGCCATCCGTGTTTGGAACAAAATTCAATTATTTCTGTTTGTACTTTGTAGTTTCCTTCAATCTATTCCCAACCAGATATTCATCTCGTTCTTTTTGAAAGGTTTTTAATTAGCACCCCATTAACTACATTGGTCACAAGTCTATTTCTCACATCCAGCCTTCTGAAGGGCGCATCTGATTTCCTCATTTCCAGACTTGCTGAGAGTCACGCTGTGCCCGTTAACATATCCATCCCTCTCAGTATTACCAAAACATGTCTCACGTCTCCTCTCAACCTTAGAATCAGAATAATACAGAAGGAGGACATTTGGCCCATTGTACTTATGCTGCCTCTTTGGAAAGAGTTATCCACCTGATCCCACTGCTCTTTTCCCATAGCCCTGCAAACCTTTCCCATCAAGTATTTGTCCAATTCCTTTTTGATTCTACTTCCACTGTCATTTCAGGCACTGCATTCCTGATCACAATACTCGCTGTGGAAATTGTTTCCCCTCTAGTTCTTCTGCCAATTATCTCAAATCTGTGTCTTTTAGTCACTGACCCAGCTGTCACTGAAAGGAGTTTCTCCTTATTTACTGTATCGGATCACCTCTCAGCCTGCCCAAAGGAGAACAATCCCAGCTTCTCCAGCCTCTCCACCTAACTGAAATCCCTCATCCCTGGCATCACTTGCTAATCTACAATGTGCAGCTTTACAGGGAGAAGGGTGGGGGAATGGCACTCGGTGAGCTGCTCATTCGGAGAGCCGGTACAGGCACCGTGGGCTGAATGGCCTCCTCCTGCGCTGGAACAATTCTGTGATTTTGTGATCTCCACTCATAACTTGGAGCTCTGAGCCCCGATACTGCCAGTAGCGCTGGAATTGGACTTGTGCCCACAACCACCTAACTCAGAGTGCAAGGCACAACCAGGCACAATGTGCCAGCACAACTACAGCCACAGATCCTTCAGACAGCAGACAACAAAAACACTTGCATTTCTGTAGTGCCTTTAACATGGTAAAACATTCCACAGGACTGGATAAGAATGTTATCAAACACAGTTTGACACTGAGACACACACGGAGATATTATGGCAGATGCCCAACATCTTAGACAAGGAGATAAGTATTAAGGGGTGTCTTCATGATCTAAAATTTTTGAACACAATATTAATTTACCAAACACATCTTCCCTTCACCCCCCCCCCTCACCACCGCCCCCCCCCCCCCGCCACGTCGGCATTCCGTAGGGATCGTTCCCCCTGTGACACCCTGGTCCACTCCTCCATCACCCCCTACACCTCAACCCCCCTCCCACTGCACCTTCCCATGCAACTGTAGAAGGTGCAACACCTGCCCCTTTACTTCCCCCCTCCTCACCGTCCAAGGGCCCAAACACTCCTTTCAAGTGAAGCAACATTTCACTTGTACTTCCCTCAACTTAGTCTACTGCATTCGCTGCTCCCAATGCGGTTTCCGCTACATTGGAGAGACCAAACGCTAGACTGGGTGACCGCTTTGCATGACCCAGACCTCCCTGTCACTTGCCATTTTAACACTCCACCCTGCTCTCTTGCCCACATGTCCGTCCTTGGCCTGCTGCAATGTTCCAGTGAAGCTCAATGCAAACTGGAGGAACAGCACCTCATCTTCCGACTGGGCACCTTACAGCCTTCCGGACTGAATATTGAGTTCAACAACTTTAGATCATGAACTCTCTCCTCCATCCCCACCCCCTTTTTGATTTTTCCCCCTCTTTGTTTTTTCCAATAATTTATATAGATTTTTCTTTTTCCACCTATTTCCATTATTTTAAGTGTATTTCCATCCATTGTTTTATCTCTACCTTTTAGCCTTTTTTGATTCCTTCACCCCACCCCCACTAGGGCTATCTGTACCTTGCTTGTCCTGCTTTCTACCCTTAATTAGCACATTCCTTAGATAATATCACCACCTTCAACACCTCTTTGTCCTTTTGTCTGTGACATCTTTTGGTTATCTCCTCCTATCACTGGCCTCTATCCAGCTCTTTTGTCCCACTACCCCCTTAAACCAGCTTATATCTCAACTCTCTTCTATTTTTACTTGGTTCTGATGAAGAGTCATTTGGACTCGAAACGTTAACTGTGTCCCTCTCCACAGATGCTGCCAGACCTGCTGAGTTTTTCCAGGTATTTTTATTTTTTGTTTTGTGAACATCGTCTGCAATTGCTCACCAGCTGGAGGATGCTCCCAATCCTGATCAGGGATCCTCAATGGAGGGACGGGGGCGAGAGTCATTCAATCCCCCTCAGTTCAAAACGCCCACATTAGACTTGAGAAGAAAGCGTTGGAAGATCTATTGAAGTGTGTTAGATAATACAGGCAGTTCGATTATACTCCTGTACAAGAGTACGTTATATAAAATGTATAGTTATTTCATCCTTCTGGAGTTAGCGTCTTATATTATACGTACAGTTATAGTGACACAGTCAGAATTCCCGATTGACAGGACTGTCCCGCGACACTATATGGTGTCCCTGGGCTCTCTGTCGCCTATTTATCAGTTAACGCTGAGTGAAACAGCTCCATTTGTCCCTCTAAAGATGAAACATGTGAACACATGGGTTTACAGGAGCGCAGAGCTTTAAATTATCTGGACCCTGAATGCACGGACAGTATCTGTTGGCCCGCCTGCTCGCTCCTTCGCTGTCATTAATATACCTCCCCGGTGACCGGACCCAACCACCAGCGTTTGCTTCTTGCAACCAAACACTTACTCGGTTTCAGGCAGGTTCAATTAAGTCGGAGTTGGAGAGAGAGAGAGAGTCTGCTGGAATTAGAATTGCTGCACAGCAGGTCAGCCAGTAATTGATGGAGAGAAGGGGAGAACCACATCTCCAGCCGAACCCTCCTTCACAACTGACACACACAGAGAGGCTGCAGCGGCAAATCTACAGGACTGAGCGGGACAAGGTGGGAGGGAATAGAGCAGCAGGGCTGAGATCAAGAGTTAAGATGCACGGACTATAGACACAAAGCGACATCTCATGTCAAATAAAAAACAAAGCGTTACAAATTCAGAGTTTATTGGATAGCTATGTTTGGTACTGTCTCTTTAATTTAAGGTAAAATGGAGGAACGTGACCTGCTCTGAACTGTGCCTGACAAGGCTGGATGGCTTGGTTGTGCTAAAGGTTAAAGTAGGGGGCCCAGATTGTCTCACTGGGAAGAAGGTGCTAGATGTTCACACTTGTAGACAATGGCAACAGCATCTGTGCTGAGTGGGGCTAGACTGTTCTTCCCCAAATTCCATAGGTTCAGAATGTCAGGTTTTACCAATGGTTACACTTTAAACCGTCTATTTAATTCTAAGTTAGAATGGAGTTGGTGTTCTAAAGGATAGCTAATTTGCATTTCTACCTGGATACAAGAGCCATGTGATTCATGCTGCCATGGGGATGGGTTTGGCAAGGCACGAGCCCAGAGCAAGCCATCGTAGTATCAGGTTACAGGATTTTCTGAGCTATCACTGGACCTCAGGGACCCAAGGGAGTCTGCAGCAATCTGAGAGAGACAGACAGAATGAGCAGGAGATAGAGGCAGCTAGTTCTGTACCTGAAACAGAGAAAATACTGGCCCTATTGTTCACCATGCTCAATATGGGTGGGAGCACACACTCAGATTGAAGAGACTGAGTTCTCGAGGATTTGAAGGAGACTAGAAGATTTGCCGAGCTTGTGCTAGACAGTAGGAATCTCCAGTGTAACCCTCACAGTGAAAGTCAGTTTTGGAATGAGAAGTTACCCAGCTTGGAAATGAGAAAGGAAACAGCCCCCAGGAGCTGAAGATAATGTGGGACTGGTCCCTGGGGAATAAAGTGCCCACATAAAGGAATGTATAAAGTATAAATGTGGAGGGAGATTTTTGGTCTTATTAAAAGTTAAATGGGGAAACTATTCTGTAGTTCAGAGTATAAGTTGCCTCCAAAAATATTGTTTAGTCAAAGTTCTTTTTAGTTTGTTACAGTAATAGTCTTAAAACTTGAAATCTCGTTGTTTGCGCTTTTCAGTTGGTCACTGGAAATTCAAATAAAAATTATTGGTCTCTGTGGAGATAGTAACAAAAGAAAAGGAAGAAAGATTACATTTGTGTATCTCTTTTCATGACCACCAGATGTTTCAAAGCCGTTTATTGCCTATAGAATAGCTTTGAAGTCAGTCTCTGCTGTAATGTAGGGGATATGGACAGCCAAACACCTACAGAGAATATTGTGTCAATGATCAAATAATCTGTTTTTTTGTGATGCTAATTGAGAAACAAGTAATGGCCAGGACACCAGAGATAACAACCTTGCTCAAAACTTTGCCTTGAGATCTTTCACATCCATCCAAGCAGGAAGATGGGGCCTTGGTTTAATGTCTCACCTGAGAAATGGCATCTTTGACTGTGTAGCACTCCCTCAGTACTGCACAGTCTGATTTTTATACTCAAGCCCTGGAGGTGGGGCTTGAACCTGGAACCTTGTAATTTAGAGGTGAGTGTGCTATCAACTGAACCATTGCTGATTTGTGAAACAAAGCAGCTCAAAGAAAGAATCTGCATTTCCACAGTGACTTTTATGACCTCAGGATGTCCCAAAGTGTTTTACAGTCAATGAAGTATTTCTGATGTGTGACTGTTGCAATGCAGGAAACACAAACAACAATGTGATAATCACCCAGTCATCTGGTTTAGTGATGTTGGTGAGGGATAAACATTGGTCCCAGGACACCGAGAATTTCCCAGCTCTCCATTAAAATGGAATCTGTTTCATCTGCCAGAGGGGGCACTCTGAACCATGGCTTAAGGTCTCATCTGAAAGACAGTGTCTCTGACAGTGCAACACTTCCTCACTGTTATATACACCTCAACCATTTTGACAAAAGTAACTGATTTCTGGTCTCTATCATGTTGCTGTTTGTGGGAGCTTGCTGTGCACAAGTTGGCTGCCAATTTCCTGCATTACAACAGTGACTACACTTCAAAATGACTTCACTTTTCTGTGAAGAGATTTGAGGTGTCCAGAGATTGTGGCAGGTTCCTCAGAAATTCAAGCTTTTTCTTCATTCCTAATTGTTTGCTCCTGAATTGCCTCATGATCTGTCTCATTCTTTTAAAACCTTGGCCATGTACTGTAGTTCTTGACCATTCCGCTTACTTTCTTAGTTAAACTAAAATTGTCTTTGATCTTACTCAGTGCTGGTGTTGTGTTAAACCAGTTAAGGTAAGGTTTGTGAGTTTGTGTTACACACTAATTATCTGACTGTCCTACATACATTAATATCCTTCCGGTGCACCTGCTTTTAAATCAGTCTTCATTGACTTTTGTTTTAAATCTTCAAGTAAAAAAGCTTATTTTAAAATTTGCATTCTGGATGCCAGCATCATTGGCTGGGCCAGCATTTATTGCACATCCTTAATTGTCCCTTGAGAAGGTGCTGGTGAGCTGCCTTCTTGAACTGTTGCAGTCCATGTGGTGTAGGTACACCCACAGTGCTGTTAGGGAGGGAGTTCCAGGATTTTGACCCAGCGACAGTGAAGGAATTGGGATTCCCAAGTGCTTTGGAATGCCCTTGTTTTAGATCGAGGTTGTAAGTAACTCACTTATATTATCTAGCAGAGACAGGTATCCAGAGAATATTATCCACTCATTTAACACAGATTTGAGCTGTTAGTGATGTTAAATGTCAGTGTATTAACAGACACTTCACTGTCTGTTAATCAAACATTTCGAAACTCAAAGGCATTAATTCCTTTTGTGTTCACTGGCTAATATGCTCTAACTGAATCTCCATCTCTGTGTTTATTTTTAATGGAGGATAATGATTGTGTTCAAATAGAATAGGCAAGTAGTTATCAGGGATGCATTAACGACTGAGAACTGTTAATGCTGAAAATCTGGAATTAAAGTGGGAAATACCAGAAATAGAAAACAGCAGCAGCAGAAAGTGAAATAGCAGTAATATGCTCTGGGTTCAATCCTTTCACCAGACATCAAAAATCTCAAAACTCTGGGTGCTGCAAATCTGAAATTGAAAAGAAAATGCTGAAAATACTTAACCGGCCAGGAAGCATCTGTAGAGAGGGGGACAGAAATAACATTGCAGGTTAATGAGCTTTTGTTGTTCTGCAACTGCTGCTCTTGCTGGCCACAAGGAGGCAGCCTTCTTTCCCTGCTACAGAAAGATATCGGTAATCCCTCATGTTGAGGGTGATTCTTCCTTGTGGGTGGCTGGGTTTCAATGAGGTGTCAGTGTTGATGGTCTATGAGACCGATCTCAGTCTTACAGACTCTCCCACAGTGAGGACTGTGGTTGTCAGCTGGTAGAGGTGGATTGTTAACTTGTGCAGCTGC
Source organism: Carcharodon carcharias (assembly GCF_017639515.1). NCBI lineage: Eukaryota > Metazoa > Chordata > Chondrichthyes > Lamniformes > Lamnidae > Carcharodon > Carcharodon carcharias. Next base: position 60,951,745 of record NC_054488.1, read on the forward strand.
CGTCTCTCTTGCTGTCCTCTCCCAGTGGCTGCTCTTGTTGATCGGAAGGTCTTGACACCATTTTTGTCATAATTGGGCAGTTGATGCTAATAGAGCAGCCCTTCATGGAGTCTTTGAGACTGTCTTTGAATATTTCCTTATGCTCATGTGTCTAACAGCTCCCAGGCATTACTCTGAGTAGAGCAATTGTTTGTGAATCACATGGGAGGGCAACAAAACAAAAGTGGGTGTCCTGCAAGACACAGACATGTCAACTACAGAGGCAAGGATAATCTCACGTCAGCTGAGATGGATGGGACTTGTCACAAGATGCCTGACTGAACACAGCACCTCACAGGGACAGAGGATGAGGGAATCAAGGTTCCCTGCGTCATTGTATGCAGCTGCTCTGTGTTACCGTGCCGATACTCTGTGTTACCGTGACGATACTCTGTGTTACCGTGTGCTGATGCTCTGTGTTACTGAATGTAGAATCTCTGTGTTACTGAGTGTAGATACTCTGTGTTACTGGGTGCTGATACTCTGTGTTACTATGTGCAGCTACTCTGTGTACTGAGTGTAGATACTATGTGTTACTGAGTGCTGATACCCTGTATTACTGTGTGTAGATACTTTGTATTACTGGGTGCTGATACTCTGTGTTACAGGGGGCTGATACTCTGTGCTACTGTATGTAGATACTCTGTGTTACAGGATGCTGATACTCTGCGATACCGACTGCTGATACTTTGTGTTCCTGTGTGCAGATACTCTGTGTTAATGTGTGCTGATACTCTGTGTAACTGGGCACTGATACTCTGTGTTACGGTGTGCAGATACTTTGCATTATTAGGTGCTGAACTCTGTGTTACTGGGTGCTGATGTTCTGTGTTACTGTGTGCAGCTACTCTGTGTTACTGGGTACTGATACTCTGTGTTACTGAGTGCTGATACTCTGTGCGGATACTTTGCATTACTAGGTGCTGATACTCTGTGTTACTGGGTGCTGATACTCTGTGTTACGGTGTGCAGATACTTTGCATTATTAGGTGCTGAACTCTGTGTTACTGGGTGCTGATGTTCTGTGTTACTGTGTGCAGCTACTCTGCGTTACCAGGTGCTGATACTCTGTGTTACTGGGTGCAGCTACTCGGTGTTACCAGGTGCTGATACTCTGTGTTACTGGTTGCTGATATTCTGTGTTATTGGGTGCTGATACTCTGGGTTACAGTGTGTTTATACTCTGTGATACTGGGTGCTGATACTCTGGGTTACTGTGTGTAAATTCTCTGTGGTACTGGGTGCAGATACTCTGGGTTACTGTGTATAAATACTCTGTGTTACTGGGTGCTGAACTCTGTATTACTGGGTGCTCAACTCTGTGTTACTGGGTGCTGATACTCTGTGTTACTATGTGCTGATGCTCTGTGTTACTGGTTACTGATACTCTGTGTTACTGTGTGCAGATACTTTGCATTACTAGGTGCTGTTACTCTGTGTTACTAGGTGCCGGTACTCTGTGTTACTGGTTGCTGATACTTTGTGTAATTGGGTGCTGATTCTCTGGGTTACTGTGTGTTAATACTCTGTGTTACTGGGTGCTGAACTCTGTGTTACTGGGTGCTGATGCTCTGTGTTAATGGGTGCAGCTAATCTTGTGTTACCAGGTGCTGATATTCTGTGTTACTGGGTGCTGATACTCTGTGTTACCGGCTGCTTATACTCTGTGTTACTGGGTGCTGATACTTTGCGTTAAAAGGTGCTGAAAACCTGTGTTACTGGTTGCTGCTACTCTGTGTTATTGGGTGCTGATACTCTGGGTTACAATGTGTAGATACTTTGTGATACTGGATGCTGATACTCTGGGTTACCGTGTGTAAATACTCTGTGTTACTGGGTGCTGGACTCTGTGTTACTGGTGCTCATACTCTGTGTTACTGGGTGCTGATAATCTGTGCAGATACTTTGCATTACTAGGTGTTGTTACTCTGTGTTACTGGGTGCTGATACTCTGTGTTACGGTGTGTAAATACTTTGTGTTACTGGATGCTGATACTCTGGGCTACAGTGTGTAAATACTCTGTGGTACTGGGTGCAGATACTCTGGGATACTGTGTGTAAATACTCAGTGTTACTGGATGCTGATACTCTGGGTTACAGTGTGTAAATACTCTGTGGTACTGAGTGCAGATACTCTGGATTGCTGTGTGTAAATACTCTGTGTTACTGGGTGCTGAGCTCTGTTACTGGGTGCTGAAACTCTGTGTTACTGGGTGCTGATACTCTGTGTTACTGGTTGCTGATACTTTGTGTTATTGGGTACGGATACTCTGTGTTACTGTGTGCAGATACTTTGCCTTACTAGGTGCTGATACTCTGTGTTACTAGGTGCCGATACTCTGTGTTACTGGTTCCTGATACTTTATGCAATTGGGTGCTGATACTCTGTGTTACAGTGTGTTGATACTCTGTGATACTGGGTGCTGATACTCTGTGTTACTGGGTGCTGATACTCTGGGTTACAGTGTGTAGATACTTTGTGATACTGGGTTCTGATACTCTGGGCTACTGTGTGTAAATACTCTGTGTTACTGGGTGCTGAACTCTGTGTTACTGGGTGCTGATGCTCTGTGTTACTGGGTGCAGCTACTCTGTTTTACCAGGTGCTGATACTCTGTGTTACTGGGTACTGATACTCTGTGTTACTGAGTGCTGATACTCTGTGCGGATACTTTGCATTACTAGGTGCTGATACTCTGTGTTACTGGGTGCTGATACTCTGTGTTACGGTGTGCAGATACTTTGCAGTATTAGGTGATGAACTCTGTGTTACTGGGTGCTGATGTTCTGTGTTACTGTGTGCAGCTACTCTGTGTTACCAGGTGCTGATACTCTGTGTTACTGGGTGCAGCTACTCGGTGTTACCAGGTGCTGATACTCTGTGTTACTGGTTGCTGATATTCTGTGTTATTGGGTGCTGATACTCTGGGTTACAGTGTGTTTATACTCTGTGATACTGGGTGCTGATACTCTGGGTTACTGTGTGTAAATTCTCTGTGGTACTGGGTGCAGATACTCTTGGTTACTGTGTATAAATACTCTGTGTTACAGGGTGCTGAACTCTGTGTTACTGGGTTTTGATGCTCTGTGTTACTGGGTGCAGCTAATCTTGTGTTACCAGGTGCTGATATTCTGTGTTACTGGGTGCTGATACTTGGGTTACTGTGTGTAAATACTCTGTGTTACTGGATGCTGATACTCTGGATTGCAGTGTGTAAAGACTCTGTGTTACTGGATGCTGAACTTTGTGTTCCAGGGTGCTGATACTCTGTGTTACTGTGTGCTGATACTCTGAGTTACTGGGTACTGATACTCTGTGTTACTGTGTGCAGCTACTCTGTATTACCAGGTGCTGATACTCTCTGTTACTGGGTGCAGCTACTCTGATTTACCAGATGCTGATACTCTGTGTTATTGGGTGCTGATACTCTGGGTTACAGTGTGTAGATACTTTGTGATACTGGGTGCTGATACTCTGGGTTACCGTGTGTAAATACTCTGTGTTACTGGGTGCTGGACTCTGTGTTACTGGTGCTCATACTCTGTGTTACTGGGTGCTGATAATCTGTGCAGATACTTTGCATTACTAGGTGCTGTTACTCTGTGTTACTGGGTGCTGATACTCTGTGTTACGGTGTGTAAATACTTTGTGTTACTGGATGCTGATACTCTGGGCTACAGTGTGTAAATACTCTGTGGTACTGGGTGCAGATACTCTGGGATACTGTGTGTAAATACTCAGTGTTACTGGATGCTGATACTCTGGGTTACAGTGTGTAAATACTCTGTGGTACTGAGTGCAGATACTCTGGATTGCTGTGTGTAAATACTCTGTGTTACTGGGTGCTGAACTTTGTTACTGGGTGCTGAAACTCTGTGTTACTGGGTGCTGATACTCTGTGTTACTGGTTGCTGATACTTTGTGTTATTGGGTACGGATACTCTGTGTTACTGTGTGCAGATACTTTGCCTTACTAGGTGCTGATACTCTGTGTTACTAGGTGCCGATACTCTGTGTTACTGGTTCCTGATACTTTATGTAATTGGGTGCTGATACTCTGTGTTACAGTGTGTTGATACTCTGTGATACTGGGTGCTGATACTCTGTGTTACTGGGTGCTGATACTCTGGGTTACAGTGTGTAGATACTTTGTGATACTGGGTTCTGATACTCTGGGCTACTGTGTGTAAATACTCTGTGTTACTGGGTGCTGAACTCTGTGTTACTGGGTGCTGATGCTCTGTGTTACTGGGTGCAGCTACTCTGTTTTACCAGGTGCTGATACTCTGTGTTACTGGGTACTGATACTCTGTGTTACTGAGTGCTGATACTCTGTGCGGATACTTTGCATTACTAGGTGCTGATACTCTGTGTTACTGGGTGCTGATACTCTGTGTTACGGTGTGCAGATACTTTGCATTATTAGGTGCTGAACTCTGTGTTACTGGGTGCTGATGTTCTGTGTTACTGTGTGCAGCTACTCTGTGTTACCAGGTGCTGATACTCTGTGTTACTGGGTGCAGCTACTCGGTGTTACCAGGTGCTGATACTCTGTGTTACTGGTTGCTGATATTCTGTGTTATTGGGTGCTGATACTCTGGGTTACAGTGTGTTTATACTCTGTGATACTGGGTGCTGATACTCTGGGTTACTGTGTGTAAATTCTCTGTGGTACTGGGTGCAGATACTCTTGGTTACTGTGTATAAATACTCTGTGTTACTGGGTGCTGAACTCTGTGTTACTGGGTTTTGATGCTCTGTGTTACTGGGTGCAGCTAATCTTGTGTTACCAGGTGCTGATATTCTGTGTTACTGGGTGCTGATACTTGGGTTACTGTGTGTAAATACTCTGTGTTACTGGATGCTGATACTCTGGGTTACAGTGTGTACATACTCTGTGGTACTGGGTGCAGATACTCTGGGTTGCAGTGTGTAAATACTCTGTGTTACTGGATGCTGAACTTTGTGTTCCAGGGTGCTGATACTCTGTGTTACTGTGTGCTGATACTCTGAGTTACTGGGTACTAATACTCTGTGTTACTGTGTGCAGCTACTCTGTATTACCAGGTGCTGATACTCTGTGTTACTGGGTGCAGCTACTCTGATTTACCAGGTGCTGATACTCTGTGTTACTGGTTGCTGATATTCTGTGTTATTGGGTGCTGATACTCTGGGTTACAGTGTGTTTATACCCTGTGATACTGGGTGCTGATACTCTGGGTTACGGTGTGTAAGTATTTGTGTTACTGGATGCTGATACTCAGGGTTACAGTGTGTAAATACTCTGTGGTACTGGGTGCAGATACTCTGGGTTACTGAGTGTAAATACTCTGTGTTACTAGAAGCTGATAGTGTGGGTTACAGTGTGTAAATACTCTGTGGTACAGAGTGCAGATACTCTGAGTTACTGGGTACTGATACTCTGTGTTACTGTGTGCAGCTACTCTGTATTACCAGGTGCTGATACTCTGTGTTACAGGGTGCAGCTACTCGGTGTTACCAGGTGCTGATACTCTGTGTTACTGGTTGCTGATATTCTGTGTTATTGGGTGCTGATACTCTGGGTTACAGTGTGTTTATACTCTGTGATACTGGGTGCTGATACTCTGGGTTACTGTGTGTAAATTCTCTGTGGTACTGGGTGCAGATACTCTGGGTTACTGTGTATAAATACTCTGTGTTACTGGGTGCTGAACTCTGTGTTACTGGGTGCTCAACTCTGTGTTACTGGGTGCTGATACTCTGTGTTACTATGTGCTGATGCTCTGTGTTACTGGTTACTGATACTCTGTGTTACTGTGTGCAGATACTTTTCATTACTAGGTGCTGATACTCTGTGTTACTAGGTGCCGATACTCTGTGTTACTGGTTGCTGATACTTTGTGTAATTGGGTGCTGATTCTCTGGGTTACTGTGTGTTAATACTCTGTGTTACTGGGTGCTGAACTCTGTGTTACTGGGTGCTGATGCTCTGTGTTAATGGGTGCAGCTAATCTTGTGTTACCAGGTGCTGATATTCTGTGTTACTGGGTGCTGATACTCTGTGTTACCGGCTGCTTATACTCTGTGTTACTGGGTGCTGATACTTTGCGTTACTAGGTGCTGAAACCCTGTGTTACTGGTTGCTGCTACTCTGTGTTATTGGGTGCTGATACTCTGGGTTACAGTGTGTAGATACTTTGTGATACTGGGTGCTGATACTCTGGGTTACCGTGTGTAAATACTCTGTGTTACTGGGTGCTGGACTCTGTGTTACTGGGTGCTCATACTCTGTGTTACTGGGTGCTGATAATCTGTGCAGATACTTTGCATTACTAGGTACTGTTACTCTGTGTTACTGGGTGCTGATACTCTGTGTTACGGTGTGTAAATACTTTGTGTTACTGGATGCTGATACTCTGGGCTACAGTGTGTAAATACTCTGTGGTACTGGGTGCAGATACTCTGGGATACTGTGTGTAAATACTCAGTGTTACTGGATGCTGATACTCTGGGTTACAGTGTGTAAATACTCTGTGGTAGTGAGTGCAGATACTCTGGGTTGCTGTGTGTAAATACTCTGTGTTACTGGGTGCTGAACTCTGTTACTGGGTGCTGAAAGTCTGTGTTACTGGGTGCTGATACTCTGTGTTACTGGTTGCTGATACTTTGTGTTATTGGGTACGGATACTCTGTGTTACTGTGTGCAGATACTTTGCCTTACTAGGTGCTGATACTCTGTGTTACTAGGTGCCGATACTCTGTGTTACTGGTTGCTGATACTTTGTGTAATTGGGTGCTGATACTCTGTGTTACAGTGTGTTGATACTCTGTGATACTGGGTGCTGATACTCTGTGTTACTGGGTGCTGATACTCTGGGTTACAGTGTGTAGATACTTTGTGATACTGGGTTCTGATACTCTGGGCTACTGTGTGTAAATACTCTGTGTTACTGGGTGCTGAACTCTGTGTTACTGGGTGCTGATGCTCTGTGTTACTGGGTGCAGCTACTCTGTTTTACCAGGTGCTGATACTCTGTGTTACTGGGTACTGATACTCTGTGTTACTGAGTGCTGATACTCTGTGCGGATACTTTGCATTACTAGGTGCTGATACTCTGTGTTACTGGGTGCTGATACTCTGTGTTACGGTGTGCAGATACTTTGCATTATTAGGTGCTGAACTCTGTGTTACTGGGTGCTGATGTTCTGTGTTACTGTGTGCAGCTACTCTGTGTTACCAGGTGCTGATACTCTGTGTTACTGGGTGCAGCTACTCGGTGTTACCAGGTGCTGATACTCTGTGTTACTGGTTGCTGATATTCTGTGTTATTGGGTGCTGATACTCTGGGTTACAGTGTGTTTATACTCTGTGATACTGGGTGCTGATACTCTGGGTTACTGTGTGTAAATTCTCTGTGGTACTGGGTGCAGATACTCTTGGTTACTGTGTATAAATACTCTGTGTTACTGGGTGCTGAACTCTGTGTTACTGGGTTTTGATGCTCTGTGTTACTGGGTGCAGCTAATCTTGTGTTACCAGGTGCTGATATTCTGTGTTACTGGGTGCTGATACTTGGGTTACTGTGTGTAAATACTCTGTGTTACTGGATGCTGATACTCTGGGTTACAGTGTGTACATACTCTGTGGTACTGGGTGCAGATACTCTGGGTTGCAGTGTGTAAATACTCTGTGTTACTGGATGCTGAACTTTGTGTTCCAGGGTGCTGATACTCTGTGTTACTGTGTGCTGATACTCTGAGTTACTGGGTACTAATACTCTGTGTTACTGTGTGCAGCTACTCTGTATTACCAGGTGCTGATACTCTGTGTTACTGGGTGCAGCTACTCTGATTTACCAGGTGCTGATACTCTGTGTTACTGGTTGCTGATATTCTGTGTTATTGGGTGCTGATACTCTGGGTTACAGTGTGTTTATACCCTGTGATACTGGGTGCTGATACTCTGGGTTACGGTGTGTAAGTATTTGTGTTACTGGATGCTGATACTCAGGGTTACAGTGTGTAAATACTCTGTGGTACTGGGTGCAGATACTCTGGGTTACTGAGTGTAAATACTCTGTGTTACTAGAAGCTGATAGTGTGGGTTACAGTGTGTAAATACTCTGTGGTACAGAGTGCAGATACTCTGAGTTACTGGGTACTGATACTCTGTGTTACTGTGTGCAGCTACTCTGTATTACCAGGTGCTGATACTCTGTGTTACAGGGTGCAGCTACTCGGTGTTACCAGGTGCTGATACTCTGTGTTACTGGTTGCTGATATTCTGTGTTATTGGGTGCTGATACTCTGGGTTACAGTGTGTTTATACTCTGTGATACTGGGTGCTGATACTCTGGGTTACTGTGTGTAAATTCTCTGTGGTACTGGGTGCAGATACTCTGGGTTACTGTGTATAAATACTCTGTGTTACTGGGTGCTGAACTCTGTGTTACTGGGTGCTCAACTCTGTGTTACTGGGTGCTGATACTCTGTGTTACTATGTGCTGATGCTCTGTGTTACTGGTTACTGATACTCTGTGTTACTGTGTGCAGATACTTTTCATTACTAGGTGCTGATACTCTGTGTTACTAGGTGCCGATACTCTGTGTTACTGGTTGCTGATACTTTGTGTAATTGGGTGCTGATTCTCTGGGTTACTGTGTGTTAATACTCTGTGTTACTGGGTGCTGAACTCTGTGTTACTGGGTGCTGATGCTCTGTGTTAATGGGTGCAGCTAATCTTGTGTTACCAGGTGCTGATATTCTGTGTTACTGGGTGCTGATACTCTGTGTTACCGGCTGCTTATACTCTGTGTTACTGGGTGCTGATACTTTGCGTTACTAGGTGCTGAAACCCTGTGTTACTGGTTGCTGCTACTCTGTGTTATTGGGTGCTGATACTCTGGGTTACAGTGTGTAGATACTTTGTGATACTGGGTGCTGATACTCTGGGTTACCGTGTGTAAATACTCTGTGTTACTGGGTGCTGGACTCTGTGTTACTGGGTGCTCATACTCTGTGTTACTGGGTGCTGATAATCTGTGCAGATACTTTGCATTACTAGGTACTGTTACTCTGTGTTACTGGGTGCTGATACTCTGTGTTACGGTGTGTAAATACTTTGTGTTACTGGATGCTGATACTCTGGGCTACAGTGTGTAAATACTCTGTGGTACTGGGTGCAGATACTCTGGGATACTGTGTGTAAATACTCAGTGTTACTGGATGCTGATACTCTGGGTTACAGTGTGTAAATACTCTGTGGTAGTGAGTGCAGATACTCTGGGTTGCTGTGTGTAAATACTCTGTGTTACTGGGTGCTGAACTCTGTTACTGGGTGCTGAAAGTCTGTGTTACTGGGTGCTGATACTCTGTGTTACTGGTTGCTGATACTTTGTGTTATTGGGTACGGATACTCTGTGTTACTGTGTGCAGATACTTTGCCTTACTAGGTGCTGATACTCTGTGTTACTAGGTGCCGATACTCTGTGTTACTGGTTGCTGATACTTTGTGTAATTGGGTGCTGATACTCTGTGTTACAGTGTGTTGATACTCTGTGATACTGGGTGCTGATACTCTGTGTTACTGGGTGCTGATACACTGTGTTACGGTGTGCAGATACTTTGTGATACTGGGTTCTGATACTCTGGGCTACTGTGTGTAAATACTCTGTGTTACTGGGTGCTGAACTATGTGTTACTGGGTGCTGATGCTCTGTGTTACTGGGTGCAGCTACTCTGTGTTACTGAGTGCTGATACTCTGTGCGGATACTTTGCATTACTAGGTGCTGATACTCTGTGTTACTGGGTGCTGATACTCTGTGTTACGGTGTGCAGATACTTTGCATTATTAGGTGCTGAACTCTGTGTTACTGGGTGCTGATGTTCTGTGTTACTGTGTGCAGCTAATCTGTGTTACCAGGTGCTGATACTCTGTGTTACTGGGTGCAGCTACTCGGTGTTACCAGGTGCTGATACTCTGTGTTACTGGTTGCTGATATTCTGTGTTATTGGGTGCTGATACTCTGGGTTACAGTGTGTTTATACTCTGTGATACTGGGTGCTGATACTCTGGGTTACTGTGTGTAAATTCTCTGTGGTACTGGGTGCAGATACTCTTGGTTACTCTGTATAAATACTCTGTGTTACTGGGTGCTGAACTCTGTGTTACTGGGTGCTCATCTCTGTGTTACTGGGTGCTGATACTCTGTGTTACTATGTGCTGATGCTCTGTGTTACTGGTTACTGATACTCTGTGTTACGGTGTGCAGATACTTTGCATTACTAGGTGCTGATACTCTGTGTTACTAGGTGCCGATACTCTGTGCTACTGGTTGCTGATACTTTGTGTAATTGGGTGCTGATTCTCTGGGTTACTGTGTGTTAATACTCTGTGTTACTGGGTGCTGAACTCTGTGTTACTGGGTGCTGATGCTCTGTGATAATGGGTGCAGCTAATCTTGTGTTACCAGGTGCTGATATTCTGTGTTACTGGGTGCTGATACTCTGTGTTTCCGGCTGCTTATACTCTGTGTTACTGGGTGCTGATACTTTGCGTTACTAGGTGCTGAAACCCTGTGTTACTGGTTGCTGCTACTCTGTGTTATTGGGTGCTGATACTCTGGGTTACAGTGTGTAGATACTTTGTGATACTGGGTGCTGATACTCTGGGTTACCGTCTGTAAATACTCTTTGTTACTGGGTGCTCATACTCTGGGATACTGTGTGTAAATACTCAGTGTTACTGGATGCTGATACCCTGGGTTACAGTGTGTAAATATTCTGTGGTACTGAGTGCAGATACTCTGTGTTGCTGTGTGTAAATACTCTGTGTTACTGGGTGCTGAACTCTGTTACTGGGTGCTGAAACTCTGTGTTACTGGTTGCTGATACTTTGTGTTATTGGGTACGGATACTCTGTGTTACTGTGTGCAGATACTTTGCCTTACTAGGTGCTGATACTCTGTGTTACTAGGTGCCGATACTCTGTGTTACTGGTTGCTGATACTTTGTGTAATTGGGTGCTGATACTCTGTGTTACAGTGTGTTGATACTCTGTGATACTGGGTGCTGATACTCTGTGTTACTGGGTGCTGATACTCTGGGTTACAGTGTGTAGATACTTTGTGATACTGGGTTCTGATACTCTGGGCTACTTTGTGTAAATACTCTGTGTTACTGGGTGCTGAACTCTGTGTTACTGGGTGCTGATGCTCTGTGTTACTGGGTACTGATACTCTGTGTTACTGAGTGCTGATACTCTGTGCGGATACTTTGCATTACTAGGTGCTGATACTCTGTGTTACTGGGTGCTGATACTCTGTGTTACGGTGTGCAGATACTTTGTGATACTGGGTTCTGATACTCTGGGCTACTGTGTGTAAATACTCTGTGTTACTGGGTGCTGAACTCTGTGTTACTGGGTGCTGATGCTCTGTGTTACTGGGTGCAGCTACTCGGTGTTACCAGGTGCTGATACTCTGTGTTACTGGGTGCTGATATTCTGTGTTATTGGGTGGTGATACTCTGGGTTACAGTGTGCTTACACTCTGTGATAGTGGGTTCTGATACTCTGGGCTACTGTGTGTAAATACTCTGTGTTACTGGGTGCTGATGCTCTGTGTTACTGGGTGCAGCTACTCTGTGTTACCAGGTGCTGATACTCTGTGTTACTGAGTGCTGATACTCTGTGCGGATACTTTGCATTACTGGGTGCTGATACTCTGTGTTACTGGGTGCTGAACTCTGTGTTACTGGGTGCTGATGCTCTGTGTTAATGGGTGCAGCTAATCTTGTGTTACCAGGTGCTGAAACCCTGTGTTACTGGTTGCTGCTACTCTGTGTTATTGGGTGCTGATACTCTGGGTTACAGTGTGTAGATACTTTGTGATACTGGGTGCTGATACTCTGGGTTACCGTGTGTAAATACTCTGTGTTACTGGGTGCTCATACTCTGTGTTACTGGGTGCTCATACTCTGTGTTACTGGGTGCTGACAATCTGTGCAGATACTTTGCATTACTAGGTGCTGTTACTCTGTGTTACTGGTTGCTGATACTCTGTGTTACGGTGTGTAAATACTTTGTGTTACTGGATGCTGATACTCTGGGCTACAGTGTGTAAATACTCTGTGGTACTGGGTGCAGATACTCTGGGATACTGTGTGTAAATACTCAGTGTTACTGGATGCTGATACTCTGGGTTACAGTGTGTAAATATTCTGTGGTACTGAGTGCAGATACTCTGGGTTGCTGTGTGTAAATAATCTGTGTTACTGGGCGCTGAACTCTGTTACTGGGAGCTGAAACTCTGTGTTACTGGGTGCTGATACTCTGTGTTACTGGTTGCTGATACTTTGTGTTATTGGGTACGGATACTCTGTGTTACTCTGTGCAGATACTTTGCCTTACTAGGTGCTGATACTCTGTGTTACTAGGTGCCGATACTCTGTGTTACTGGTTGCTGATACTTTGTGTAATTGGGTGCTGATACTCTGTGTTACAGTGTGTTGATACTCTGTGATACTGGGTGCTGATACTCTTTGTTACTGGGTGCTGATACTTTGGGTTACAGTGTGTAAGTTCTCTGTGTTACTGGGTGCTGAACTCTGTGTTACTGGGTGCTGATGCTCTGTGTTACTGGGTACTGATACTCTGTGTTACTGAGTGCTGATACTCTGAGCGGATACTTTGCATTACTAGGTGCTGATACTCTGTGTTACTGGGTGCTGATACTCTGTGTTACGGTGTGCAGATACTTTGTGATACTGGGTTCTGATACTCTGGGCTACTGTGTGTAAATACTCTGTGTTACTGGGTGCTGAACTCTGTGTTACTGGGTGCTGATGCTCTGTGTTACTGGGTGCAGCTACTCGGTGTTACCAGGTGCTGATACTCTGTGTTACTGGGTGCTGATATTCTGTGTTATTGGGTGGTGATACTCTGGGTTACAGTGTGTTTACACTCTGTGATACTGGGTTCTGATACTCTGGGCTACTGTGTGTAAATACTCTGTGTTACTGGGTGCTGATGCTCTGTGTTACTGGGTGCAGCTACTCTGTGTTACCAGGTGCTGATACTCTGTGTTACTGAGTGCTGATACTCTGTGCGGATACTTTGCATTACTGGGTGCTGATACTCTGTGTTACTGGGTGCTGATACTCTGTGTTACGGTGTGCAGATACTTTGCATTATTAGGTGCTGAACTCTGTGTTACTGGGTGCTGATGTTCTGTGTTACTGTGTGCAGCTACTCTGTGTTACCAGGTGCTGATACTCTGTGTTACTGGGTGTAGCTACTCGGTGTTACCAGGTGCTGATACTCTGTGTTACTGGTTGCTGATATTCTGTGTTATTGGGTGCTGATACTCTGGGTTACAGTGTGTTTATACTCTGTGATACTGGGTGCTGATACTCTGGGTTACTGTGTGTAAATTCTCTGTGGTACTGGGTGCAGATACTCTGGGTTACTGTGTATAAATACTCTGTGTTACTGGGTGCTGAACTCTGTGTTACTGGGTGCTCAACTCTGTGTTACTGGGTGCTGATACTCTGTGTTACTATGTGCTGATGCTCTGTGTTACTGGTTACTGATACTCTGTGTTACTGTGTGCAGATACTTTGCATTACTAGGTGCTGATACTTTGTGTTACTAGGTGCCGATACTCTGTGTTACTGGTTGCTGGTACTTTGTGTAATTGGGTGCTGATTCTCTGGGTTACTGTGTGTTAATACTCTGTGTTACTGGGTGCTGAACTCTGTGTTACTGGGTGCTGATGCTCTGTGTTAATGGGTGCAGCTAATCTTGTGTTACCAGGTGCTGATATTCTGTGTTACTGGGTGCTGATACTTTGCATTACTAGGTGCTGAAACCCTGTGTTACTGGTTGCTGCTACTCTGTGTTATTGGGTGCTGATACTCTGGGTTACAGTGTGTAGATACTTTGTGATACTGGGTGCTGATACTCTGGGTTACCGTGTGTAAATACTCTGTGTTACTGGGTGCTGGACTCTGTGTTACTGGGTGCTCATACTCTGTGTTACTGGGTGCTGATAATCTGTGCAGATACTTTGCATTACTAGGTGCTGTTACTCTGTGTTACTGGGTGCTGATACTCTGTGTTACGGTGTATAAATACATTGTGTTACTGGATGCTGATATTCTGGGCTACAGTGTGTAAATACTCTGTGGTACTGGGTGCAGATACTCTGGGATACTGTGTGTAAATACTCAGTGTTACTGGATGCTGATACTCTGGGTTACAGTGTGTAAATACTCTGTGGTACTGAGTGCAGATACTCTGGGTTGCTGTGTGTAAATACTCTGTGTTACTGGGTGCTGATACTCTGTGTTACTGGGTGTAGCTACTCGGTGTTACCAGGTGCTGATACTCTGTGTTACTGGTTGCTAATATTCTGTGTTATTGGCTGCTGATACTCTGGGTTACAGTGTGTTTATACTCTGTGATACTGGGTGCTGATACTCTGGGTTACTGTGTGTAAATTCTCTGTGGTACTGGGTGCAGATACTCTGGGTTACTGTGTATAAATACTCTGTGTTACTGGGTGCTGAACTCTGTGTAACTGGGTGCTCAACTCTGTGTTACTGGGTTCTGATACTCTGTGTTACTATGTGATGATGCTCTGTGTTACTGGTTACTGATACTCTGTGTTACTGTGTGCAGATACTTTGCATTACTAGGTGCTGATACTCTGTGTTACTAGGTGCCGATACTCTGTGTTACTGGTTGCTGATACTTTGTGTAAATGGGTGCTGATTCTCTGGGTTACTGTGTGTTAATACTCTGTGTTACTGGGTGCTGAACTCTGTGTTACTGGGTGCTGATGCTCTGTGTTAATGGGTGCAGCTAATCTTGTGTTACCAGGTGCTGAAACCCTGTGTTATTGGTTGCTGCTACTCTGTGTTATTGGGTGCTGATACTCTGGGTTACAGTGTGTAGATACTTTTTGATACTGGGTGCTGATACTCTGGGTTACCGTGTGTAAATACTCTGTGTTACTGGGTGCTGGACTCTGTGTTAATGGGTGCTCATACTCTGTGTTACTGGGTGCTGATACTCTGGGTTACGGTGTGTAAATACTTTGGGTTACTGGATGCTGATACTCTGGGCTACAGTGTGTAAATACTCTGTGGTACTGGGTGCAGATACTCTGGGATACTGTGTGTAAATACTCAGTGTTACTGGATGCTGATACTCTGGGTTACAGTGTGTAAATATTCTGTGGTACTGAGTGCAGATACTCTGGGTTGCTGTGTATAAATACTCTGTGTTACTGGGTGCTGAACTCTGTTACTGGGTGCTGAAACTCTGTGTTACTGAGTGCTGATACTCTGTGTTACTGGTTGCTGATACTTTGTGTTATTGGGTACGGATACTCTGTGTTACTGTGTGCAGATACTTTGCCTTACTAGGTGCTGATACTCTGTGTTACTAGGTGCCGATACTCTGTGTTACGGGTTGCTGATACTTTGTGTAATTGGGTGCTGATACTCTGTGTTACAGTGTGTTGATACTCTGTGATACTGGGTGCTGATACTCTGTGTTACTGGGTGCTGATACTCTGGGTTACAGTGTGTAGATACTGTGTGATACTGGGTTCTGATACTCTGGGCTACTGTGTGTAAATACTCTGTGTTACTGGGTGCTGAACTCTGTGTTACTGGGTGCTGATGCTCTGTGTTACTGGGTACTGATACTCTGTGTTACTGAGTGCTGAGACTCTGTGCGGATACTTTGCATTACTAGGTGCTGATACTCTGTGTTACTGGGTGCTGATACTCTGTGTTACGGTGTGCAGATACTTTGTGATACTGGGTTCTGATACTCTGGGCTACTGTGTGTAAATACTCTGTGTTACTGGGTGCTGAACTCTGTGTTACTGGGTGCTGATATTCTGTGTTATTGGGTGGTGATACTCTGGGTTACAGTGTGTTTACACTCTGTGATACTGGGTTCTGATACTCTGGGCTACTGTGTGTAAATACTCTGTGTTACTGGGTGCTGATGCTCTGTGTTACTGGGTGCAGCTACACTGTGTTACCAGGTGCTGATACTCTGTGTTACTGGGTACTGATACTCTGTGTTACTGAGTGCTGATACTCTGTGCGGATACTTTTCATTACTGGGTGCTGATACTCTGTGTTACTGGGTGCTGATACTCTGTGTTACGGTGTGCAGATACTTTGCATTATTAGGTGCTGAACTCTGTGTTACTGGGTGCTGATGTTCTGTGTTACTGTGTGCAGCTACTCTGTGTTACCAGGTGCTGATACTCTGTGTTACTGGGTGTAGCTACTCGGTGTTACCAGGTGCTGATACTCTGTGTTACTGGTTGCTGATATTCTGTGTTATTGGGTGCTGATACTCTGGGTTACAGTGTGTTTATACTCTGTGATACTGGGTGCTGATACTCTGGGATACTGTGTGTAAATTCTCTGTGGTACTGGGTGCAGATAATCTGGGTTACTGTGTATAAATACTCTGTGTTACTGGGTGCTGAACTCTGTGTTACTGGGTGCTCAACTCTGTGTTACTGGGTGCTGATGCTCTGTGTTACTGGGTACTGATACTCTGTGTTACTGTGTGCAGATACTTTGCCTTACTAGGTGCTGATACTCTGTGTTACTAGGTGCCGATACTCTGTGTTACGGGTTGCTGATACTTTGTGTAATTGGGTGCTGATACTCTGTGTTACAGTGTGTTGATACTCTGTGATACTGGGTGCTGATACTCTGTGTTACTGGGTGCTGATACTCTGGGTTACAGTGTGTAGATACTTTGTGATACTGGGTTCTGATACTCTGGGCTACTGTGTGTAAATACTCTGTGTTACTGGGTGCTGAACTCTGTGTTACTGGGTGCTGATGCTCTGTGTTACTGGGTACTGATACTCTGTGTTACTGAGTGCTGAGACTCTGTGCGGATACTTTGCATTACTAGGTGCTGATACTCTGTGTTACTGGGTGCTGATACTCTGTGTTACGGTGTGCAGATACTTTGTGATACTGGGTTCTGATACTCTGGGCTACTGTGTGTAAATACTCTGTGTTACTGGGTGCTGAACTCTGTGTTACTGGGTGCTGATATTCTGTGTTATTGGGTGGTGATACTCTGGGTTACAGTGTGTTTACACTCTGTGATACTGGGTTCTGATACTCTGGGCTACTGTGTGTAAATACTCTGTGTTACTGGGTGCTGATGCTCTGTGTTACTGGGTGCAGCTACTCTGTGTTACCAGGTGCTGATACTCTGTGTTACTGGGTACTGATACTCTGTGTTACTGAGTGCTGATACTCTGTGCGGATACTTTTCATTACTGGGTGCTGATACTCTGTGTTACTGGGTGCTGATACTCTGTGTTACGGTGTGCAGATACTTTGCATTATTAGGTGCTGAACTCTGTGTTACTGGGTGCTGATGTTCTGTGTTACTGTGTGCAGCTACTCTGTGTTACCAGGTGCTGATACTCTGTGTTACTGGGTGTAGCTACTCGGTGTTACCAGGTGCTGATACTCTGTGTTACTGGCTGCTGATATTCTGTGTTATTGGGTGCTGATACTCTGGGTTACAGTGTGTTTATACTCTGTGTTACTGGGTGCTGATACTCTGTGTTACTGGTTGCTGATACTTTGTGTTATTGGGTACGGATACTCTGTGTTACTCTGTGTAGATACTTTGCCTTACTAGGTGCTGATACTCTGTGTTACTAGGTGCCGATACTCTGTGTTACTGGTTGCTGATACTTTGTGTAATTGGGTGCTGATACTCTGTGTTACAGTGTGTTGATACTCTGTGATACTGGGTGCTGATACTCTGTGTTACTGGGTGCTGATACTCTGGGTTACAGTGTGTAGATACTTTGTGATACTGGGTTCTGATACTCTGGGCTACTGTGTGTAAATACTCTGTGTTACTGGGTGCTGAACTCTGTGTTACTGGGTGCTGATGCTCTGTGTTACTGGGTACTGATACTCTGTGTTACTGAGTGCTGATACTCTGTGCGGATACTTTGCATTACTAGGTGCTGATACTCTGTGTTACTGGGTGCTGATACTCTGTGTTACGGTGTGCAGATACTTTGTGATACTGGGTTCTGATACTCTGGGCTACTGTGTGTAAATACTCTGTGTTACTGGGTGCTGTAACTCTGTGTTACTGGGTGCTGATGCTCTGTGTTACTGGGTGCAGCTGCTCGGTGTTACCAGGTGCTGATACTCGGTGTTACTGGGTACTGATACTCTGTGTTACTGATTGCTGATACTCTGTGCGGATACTTTGCATTACTAGGTCCTGATACTCTGTGTTACTGGGTGCTGATACTCTGTGTTACGGTGTGCAGATACTTTGCATTATTAGGTGCTGAACTCTGTGTTACTGGGTGCTGATGTTCTGTGTTACTGTGTGCAGCTACTCTGTGTTACCAGGTGCTGATACTCTGTGTTACTGGGTGTAGCTACTCGGTGTTACCAGGTGCTGATAAACTGTGTTACTGGTTGCTGATATTCTGTGTTATTGGGTGCTGATACTCTGGGTTACAGTGTGTTTATACTCTGTGATACTGGGTGCTGATACTCTGGGTTATTATGTGTAAATTCTCTGTGGTACTGGGTGCAGTTACTCTGGGTTACTGTGTATAAATACTCTGTGTTACTGGATGCTGAACTCTGTGTTACTGGGTGCTCAACTCTGTGTTACTGGGTGCTGATACTCTGTGTTACGGTGTGCAGATACTTTGTGATACTGGGTTCTGATACTCTGGGCTACTGTGTGTAAATACTCTGTGTTACTGGGTGCTGAACTCTGTGTTACTGGGTGCTGATGCTCTGTGTTACTGGGTGCAGCTACTCTGTGTTACCAGGTGCTGATACTCTGTGTTACTGGGTACTGATACTCTGTGTTACTGAGTGCTGATACTCTGTGCGGATACTTTGCATTACTAGTTGCTGATACTCTGTGTTACTGGGTGCTGATGTTCTGTGTTACTGTGTGCAGCTACTCTGTGTTACCAGGTGCTGATACTCTGTGTTACTGGGTGTAGCTACTCGGTGTTACCAGGTGCTGATGCTCTGTGTTACTGGTTGCTGATATTCTGTGTTATTGGGTGCTGATACTCTGGGTTACAGTGTGTTTATACCCTGTGATACTGGGTGCTGATACTCTGGGTTACTGTGTGTAAATTCTCTGTGGTACTGGGTGCAGATACTCTGGGTTACTGTGTATAAATACTCTGTGTTACTGGGTGCTGAACTCTGTGTTACTGGGTGCTCAACTCTGTGTTACTGGGTGCTGATACTCTGTGTTACTATGTGCTGATGCTCTGTGTTACTGGTTACTGATACTCTGTGTTACTGTGTGCAGATACTTTGCATTACTAGGTGCTGATACTCTGTGTTACTAGGTGCCGATACTCTGTGTTACTGGTTGCTGATACTTTGTGTAATTGGGTGCTGATTCTCTGGGTTACTGTGTGTTAATACTCTGTGTTACTGGGTGCTGAACTCTGTGTTACTGGGTGCTGATGCTCTGTGTTAATGGGTGCAGCTAATCTTGTGTTACCAGGTGCTGAAACCCTGTGTTACTGGGTGCTGATACTCTGTGTTACCGGCTGCTTATACGCTGTGTTACTGGGTGCTGATACTTTGCGTCACTAGGTGCTGAAACCCTGTGTTACTGGTTGCTGCTACTCTGTGTTATTGGGTGCTGATACTCGGGGTTACAGTGTGTAGATACTTTGTGATACTGGGTGCTGATACGTTGGATTACCGTGTGTAAATACTCTGTGTGTTACTGGGTGCTGGACTCTGTGTTACTGGGTGCTCATACTCTGTGTTACTGGGTGCTGATAATCTGTGCAGATACTTTGCATTACTAGGTGCTGTTTTTCTGTGTTACTGGGTGCTGATACTCTGTGTTACGGTGTATAAATACATTGTGTTACTGGATGCTGATACTCTGGGCTACAGTGTGTAAATACTCTGTGGTACTGGGTGCAGATACTCTGGGATACTGTGTGTAAATACTCAGTGTTACTGGATGCTGATACTCTGGGTTACAGTGTGTAAATACTCTGTGGTACTGAGTGCAGATACTCTGGGTTGCTGTGTGTAAATACTCTGTGTTACTGGGTGCTGATACTCTGTGTTACTGGGTGTAGCTACTCGGTGTTACCAGGTGCTGATACTCTGTGTTACTGGTTGCTAATATTCTGTGTTATTGGCTGCTGATACTCTGGGTTACAGTGTGTTTATACTCTGTGATACTGGGTGCTGATACTCTGGGTTACTGTGTGTAAATTCTCTGTGGTACTGGGTGCAGATACTCTGGGTTACTGTGTATAAATACTCTGTGTTACTGGGTGCTGAACTCTGTGTAACTGGGTGCTCAACTCTGTGTTACTGGGTGCTGATACTCTGTGTTACTATGTGATGATGCTCTGTGTTACTGGTTACTGATACTCTGTGTTACTGTGTGCAGATACTTTGCATTACTAGGTGCTGATACTCTGTGTTACTAGGTGCCGATACTCTGTGTTACTGGTTGCTGATACTTTGTGTAAATGGGTGCTGATTCTCTGGGTTACTGTGTGTTAATACTCTGTGTTACTGGGTGCTGAACTCTGTGTTACTGGGTGCTGATGCTCTGTGTTAATGGGTGCAGCTAATCTTGTGTTACCAGGTGCTGAAACCCTGTGTTATTGGTTGCTGCTACTCTGTGTTATTGGGTGCTGATACTCTGGGTTACAGTGTGTAGATACTTTTTGATACTGGGTGCTGATACTCTGGGTTACCGTGTGTAAATACTCTGTGTTACTGGGTGCTGGACTCTGTGTTAATGGGTGCTCATACTCTGTGTTACTGGGTGCTGATACTCTGGGTTACGGTGTGTAAATACTTTGGGTTACTGGATGCTGATACTCTGGGCTACAGTGTGTAAATACTCTGTGGTACTGGGTGCAGATACTCTGGGATACTGTGTGTAAATACTCAGTGTTACTGGATGCTGATACTCTGGGTTACAGTGTGTAAATATTCTGTGGTACTGAGTGCAGATACTCTGGGTTGCTGTGTATAAATACTCTGTGTTACTGGGTGCTGAACTCTGTTACTGGGTGCTGAAACTCTGTGTTACTGAGTGCTGATACTCTGTGTTACTGGTTGCTGATACTTTGTGTTATTGGGTACGGATACTCTGTGTTACTGTGTGCAGATACTTTGCCTTACTAGGTGCTGATACTCTGTGTTACTAGGTGCCGATACTCTGTGTTACGGGTTGCTGATACTTTGTGTAATTGGGTGCTGATACTCTGTGTTACAGTGTGTTGATACTCTGTGATACTGGGTGCTGATACTCTGTGTTACTGGGTGCTGATACTCTGGGTTACAGTGTGTAGATACTTTGTGATACTGGGTTCTGATACTCTGGGCTACTGTGTGTAAATACTCTGTGTTACTGGGTGCTGAACTCTGTGTTACTGGGTGCTGATGCTCTGTGTTACTGGGTACTGATACTCTGTGTTACTGAGTGCTGAGACTCTGTGCGGATACTTTGCATTACTAGGTGCTGATACTCTGTGTTACTGGGTGCTGATACTCTGTGTTACTTTGTGCAGATACTTTGTGATACTGGGTTCTGATACTCTGGGCTACTGTGTGTAAATACTCTGTGTTACTGGGTGCTGAACTCTGTGTTACTGGGTGCTGATATTCTGTGTTATTGGGTGGTGATACTCTGGGTTACAGTGTGTTTACACTCTGTGATACTGGGTTCTGATACTCTGGGCTACTGTGTGTAAATACTCTGTGTTACTGGGTGCTGATGCTCTGTGTTACTGGGTGCAGCTACTCTGTGTTACCAGGTGCTGATACTCTGTGTTACTGGGTACTGATACTCTGTGTTACTGAGTGCTGATACTCTGTGCGGATACTTTTCATTACTGGGTGCTGATACTCTGTGTTACTGGGTGCTGATACTCTGTGTTACGGTGTGCAGATACTTTGCATTATTAGGTGCTGAACTCTGTGTTACTGGGTGCTGATGTTCTGTGTTACTGTGTGCAGCTACTCTGTGTTACCAGGTGCTGATACTCTGTGTTACTGGGTGTAGCTACTCGGTGTTACCAGGTGCTGATACTCTGTGTTACTGGTTGCTGATATTCTGTGTTATTGGGTGCTGATACTCTGGGTTACAGTGTGTTTATACTCTGTGATACTGGGTGCTGATACTCTGGGATACTGTGTGTAAATTCTCTGTGGTACTGGGTGCAGATAATCTGGGTTACTGTGTATAAATACTCTGTGTTACTGGGTGCTGAACTCTGTGTTACTGGGTGCTCAACTCTGTGTTACTGGGTGCTGATACTCTGTGTTACTATGTGCAGCTACTCTGTGTTACCAGGTGCTGATACTCTGTGTTACTGGGTGTAGCTACTCGGTGTTACCAGGTGCTGATAAACTGTGTTACTGGTTGCTGATATTCTGTGTTATTGGGTGCTGATACTCTGGGCTACAGTGTGTAAATACTCTGTGGTACTGGGTGCAGATACTCTGGGATACTGTGTGTAAATACTGAGTGTTACTGGATGCTGATACTCTGGGTTACAGTGTGTAAATATTCTGTGGTACTGAGTGCAGATACTCTGGGTTGCTGTGTGTAAATACTCTGTGTTACTGGCTGCTGAACTCTGTTACTGGCTGCTGAAACTCTGTGTTACTGGGTGCTGATACTCTGTGTTACTGGTTGCTGATACTTTGTGTTATTGGGTACGGATACTCTGTGTTACTCTGTGTAGATACTTTGCCTTACTAGGTGCTGATACTCTGTGTTACTAGGTGCCGATACTCTGTGTTACTGGTTGCTGATACTTTGTGTAATTGGGTGCTGATACTCTGTGTTACAGTGTGTTGATACTCTGTGATACTGGGTGCTGATACTCTGTGTTACTGGGTGCTGATACTCTGGGTTACAGTGTGTAGATACTTTGTGATACTGGGTTCTGATACTCTGGGCTACTGTGTGTAAATACTCTGTGTTACTGGGTGCTGAACTCTGTGTTACTGGGTGCTGATGCTCTGTGTTACTGGGTACTGATACTCTGTGTTACTGAGTGCTGATACTCTGTGCGGATACTTTGCATTACTAGGTGCTGATACTCTGTGTTACTGGGTGCTGATACTCTGTGTTACGGTGTGCAGATACTTTGTGATACTGGGTTCTGATACTCTGGGCTACTGTGTGTAAATACTCTGTGTTACTGGGTGCTGTAACTCTGTGTTACTGGGTGCTGATGCTCTGTGTTACCGGGTGCAGCTGCTCGGTGTTACCAGGTGCTGATACTCGGTGTTACTGGGTACTGATACTCTGTGTTACTGAGTGCTGATACTCTGTGCGGATACTTTGCATTACTAGGTCCTGATACTCTGTGTTACTGGGTGCTGATACTCTGTGTTACGGTGTGCAGATACTTTGCATTATTAGGTGCTGAACTCTGTGTTACTGGGTGCTGATGTTCTGTGTTACTGTGTGCAGCTACTCTGTGTTACCAGGTGCTGATACTCTGTGTTACTGGGTGTAGCTACTCGGTGTTACCAGGTGCTGATAAACTGTGTTACTGGTTGCTGATATTCTGTGTTATTGGGTGCTGATACTCTGGGTTACAGTGTGTTTATACTCTGTGATACTGGGTGCTGATACTCTGGGTTATTATGTGTAAATTCTCTGTGGTACTGGGTGCAGTTACTCTGGGTTACTGTGTATAAATACTCTGTGTTACTGGATGCTGAACTCTGTGTTACTGGGTGCTCAACTCTGTGTTACTGGGTGCTGATACTCTGTGTTACTATGTGCTGATGCTCTGTGTTACTGGTTACTGATACTCTGTGTTACTGTGTGCAGATACTTTGCATTACTAGGTGCTGATACTCTGTGTTACTAGGTGCCGATACTCTGTGTTACTGGTTGCTGATACTTTGTGTAATTGGGTGCTGATTCTCTGGGTTACTGTGTGTTAATATTCTGTGTTACTGGGTGCTGAACTCTGTGTTACTGGGTGCTGATGCTCTGTGTTAATGGGTGCAGCTAATCTTGTGTTGCCAGGTGCTGATATTCTGTGTTACTGGGTGCTGATACTCTGTGATACAGGCTGCGTATACTCTGTGTTACTGGGTGCTGATACTTTGCGTTACTAGGTGCTGAAACCCAGTGTTACTGGTTGCTGCTACTCTGTGTTATTGGGTGCTGATACTCTGGGTTACAGTGTGTAGATACTTTATGATACTGGGTGCTGATACTCTGGGTTACCGTGTGTAAATACTCTGTGTTACTGGGTGCAGATACTCTGGGTTACTGTGTGTAAATACTCTGTGTTACTGGGTGCTGAACTCTGTGTTACTGGGTGCTGTTGCTCTGTGTTACTGCGTACTGATACTCTGTGTTACTGAGTGCTGATACTCTGTGCGGATACTTTGCATTACTAGGTGCTGATACTCTGTGTTACTGGGTGCTGATACTCTGTGTTACGGTGTGCAGATACTTTGTGATACTGGGTTCTGTGTTACTGGGTGCTGATGCTCTGTGTTACTGGGTGCAGCTACTCTGTGTTACTGTGTGCAGCTACTCTGTGTTACCAGGTGCTGATACTCTGTGTTACTGGGTGTAGCTACTCGGTGTTACCAGGTGCTGATACTCTGTGTTACTGGTTGCTGATATTCTGTGTTATTGGGTGCTGATACTCTGGGTTACAGTGTGTTTATACTCTGTGATACTGGGTGCTGATACTCTGGGTTACTGTGTGTAAATTCTCTGTGGTACTGGGTGCAGATACTCTGGGTTACTGTGTATAAATACTCTGTGTTACTGGGTGCTGAACTCTGTGTTACTGGGTGCTCAACTCTGTGTTACTGGGTGCTGATACTCTGTGTTACTATGTGCTGATGCTCTGTGTTACTGGTTACTGATACTCTGTGTTACTGTGTGCAGATACTTTGCATTACTAGGTGCTGATACTCTGTGTTACTAGGTGCCGATACTCTGTGTTACTGGTTGCTGATACTTTGTGTAATTGGGTGCTGATTCTCTGGGTTACTGTGTGTTAATACTCTGTGTTACTGGGTGCTGATGCTCTTTGTTAATGGGTGCAGCTAATCTTGTGTTACCAGGTGCTGAAACCCTGTGTTACTGGGTGCTGATACTCTGTGTTACCGGCTGCTTATACGCTGTGTTACTGGGTGCTGATACTCTGTGTTACCGGCTGCTTATACGCTGTGTTACTGGGTGCTGATACTTTGCGTTACTAGGTGCTGAAACCCTGTGTTACTGGTTGCTGCTACTCTGTGTTATTGGGTGCTGATACCCGGGGTTACAGTGTGTAGATACTTTGTGATACTGGGTGCTGATACGCTGGATTACCGTTTGTAAATATTGTGTGTTACTGGGTGCTGGACTCTGTGTTACTGGGAGCTCATACTCTTTGTTACTGGGTGCTGATACTCTGTGTTACGGTGTGTAAATACTTTGTGTTACTGGATGCTGATACTCTGGGCTACAGTGTGTAAATACTCTGTGGTACTGGGTGCAGATACTCTGGGATACTGTGTGTAAATACTCAGTGTTACTGGATGCTGATACTCTGGGTTACAGTGTGTAGATACTTTGTGATACTGGGTGCTGATACTTTGGGTTACCGTGTGTAAATACTCTGTGTTACTGGGTGCTGGACTCTTTGTTACTGGGTACTCATACTCTGTGTTACTGGGTGCTGACAATCTGTGCAGATACTTTGCATTACTAGGTGCTGTTACTCTGTGTTACTGGGTGCTGATACTCTGTGTTACTGGGTGTAGCTACTCGGTGTTACCAGGTGCTGATACTCTGTGTTACTGGTTGCTGATATTCTGTGTTATTGGGTGCTGATACTCTGGGTTACAGTGTGTTTATACTCTGTGATACTGGGTGCTGATACTCTGGGATACTGTGTGTAAATCCTCTGTGGTACTGGGTGCAGATAATCTGGGTTACTGTGTATAAATACTCTGTGTTACTGGGTGCTGAACTCTGTGTTACTGGGTGCTCAACTCTGTGGTTCTGGGTGCTGATACTCTGTGTTACTATGTGCTGAAGCTCTGTGTTACTGGTTACTGATACTCTGTGTTACTGTGTGCAGATACTTTTCATTACTAGGTGCTGATACTCTGTGTTACTAGGTGCCGATACTCTGTGTTACTGGTTGCTGATACTTTGTGTAATTGGGTGCTGATTCTCTGGGTTACTGTGTGTTAATACTCTGTGTTACTGGGTGCTGAACTCTGTGTTACTGGGTGCTGATGCTCTGTGTTAATGGGTGCAGCTAATCTTGTGTTACCAGGTGCTGATATTCTGTGTTACTGGGTGCTGATACTCTGTGTTACCGGCTGCTTATACTCTGTGTTACTGGGTGCTGTTACTTTGCGTTACTAGGTGCTGAAACCCTGTGTTACTGGTTGCTGCTACTCTGTGTTATTGGGTGCTGATACTCTGGGTTACAGTGTGTAGATACTTTGTGATACTGGGTGCTGATACTCTGGGTTACCGTGTGTAAATACTCTGTGTTACTGGGTGCTGGACTCTGTGTTACTGGGTGCTCATACTCTGTGTTACTGGGTGCTGATAATCTGTGCAGATACTTTGCATTACTAGGTGCTGTTACTCTGTGTTACTGGTTGCTGATACTCTGTGTTACGGTGTGTAAATACTTTGTGTTACTGGATGCTGATACTCTGGGCTACAGTGTGTAAATACTCTGTGGTACTGGGTGCAGATACTCTGGGATACTGTGTGTAAATACTCAGTGTTACTGGATGCTGATACTCTGGGTTACAGTGTGTAAATATTCTGTGGTACTTAGTGCAGATACTCTGGGTTGCTGTGTGTAAATACTCTGTGTTACTGGGTGCTGAACTCTGTTACTGGGTGCTGAAACTCTGTGTTACTGGGTGCTGATACTCTGTGTTACTGGTTGCTGATACATTGTGTTATTGGGTACGGATACTCTGTGTTACTGTGTGCAGATACTTTGCCTTACTAGGTGCTGATACTCTGTGTTACTAGGTGCCGATACTCTGTGTTACTGGTTGCTGATACTTTGTGTAATTGGGTGCTGATACTCTGTGTTACAGTGTGTTGATACTCTGTGATACTGGGTGCTGATACTCTGTGTTACTGGGTGCTGATACTCTGGGTTACAGTGTGTAGATACTTTGTGATACTGGGTTCTGATACTCTGGGCTACTGTGTGTAAGTTCTCTGTGTTACTGGGTGCTGAACTCTGTGTTACTGGGTGCTGATGCTCTGTGTTACTGGGTACTGATACTCTGTGTTACTGAGTGCTGATACTCTGTGCGGATACTTTGCATTACTAGGTGCTGATACTCTGTGTTACTGGGTGCTGATACTCTGTGTTACTGTGTGCAGATACTTTGTGATACTGGGTTCTGATACTCTGGGCTACTGTGTGTAAATACTCTGTGTTACTGGGTGCTGAACTCTGTGTTACTGGGTGCTGATGCTCTGTGTTACTGGGTGCAGCTACTCTGTGTTACCAGGTGCTGATACTCTGTGTTACTGGGTACTGATACTCTGTGTTACTGAGTGCTGATACTCTGTGCGGATACTTTGCATTACTAGGTGCTGATACTCTGTGTTACTGGGTGCTGATACTCTGTGTTGCCAGGTGCTGATACTCTGTGTTACTGGTTGCTGATATTCTGTGTTATTGGGTGCTGTTACTCTGGGTTACAGTGTGTTTATACTCTGTGATACTGGGTGCAGATACTCTGGGTTACTGTGTATAAATACTCTGTGTTACAGGATGCTGAACACTGTGTTACTGGGTGCTGATACTTTGTGTTATTGGGTACGGATACTCTGTGTTACTGTGTGCAGACACTTTGCCTTACTAGGTGCTGATACTCTGTGTTACTAGGTGCCGATACTCTGTGTTACTGGTTCCTGATACTTTGTGTAATTGGGTGCTGATACTCTGGGTTACAGTGTGTTGATACTCTGTGATACTGGGTGCTGATACCCTGTGTTACTGTGTGTAAATACTCTGTGTTACTGGGTGCTGATACCCTGTGTTACTGTGTGTAAATACTCTGTGTTACTGGGTGCAGCTACACTGTGTTACCAGGTGCTGATTCTCTGTGTTACCAGGTGCTGATACTCTGTGTTACTGGCTGCTGATCCTCTGTGTTACTGTGTGCAGCAACTCTGTTTTACCAGGTGCTGATACTCTGTGTTACCGGGTGCTGATATTCTGTGTTATTGGGTGCAGATCCTATGCGTTACATTGTGTCTATACTCTGTAATACTGGGTGCTGATACTCTGGATTACTGTGTGTAAAACTCTGTGTTAATGGATGCTGATACTCTGGGTTACAGTGTGTAAATACTCTGTGGTACTGGGTGCAGATACTCTGGTTTACTGTGTGTAAATATTCTTTGTTACTGGATGCTGATACTCTGGGTTACTGTGTGTAAATACTCTGTGGTACTGGGTGCAGATACTCTGGGTTGCTGTGTGTAAATATTCTGTGTTACTGGGTGCGGATACTCTGTGTTACTGGGTGCTGATACTCTGTGTTATTGGGTACTGATACTCTGTGTTACTATGTGCAGATACTTTGCATTACTAGGTTCTGATACTCTGTGTTACTAGGTGCCAATACTCTCTGTTACTGGTTGCTGATACTTTGTGTAATTGGGTGCTGATACTCTGTGTTACAGTGTGTTGATACTCTATTTTACTGGGTGCTGATACTCTGGGTTACAGTGTGTAGATACTCTGTTACTGGGTGCTGATACTCAGGGTTACTGTGTGTAAATAATTTGTGCTACTGGGTGCTGAGCTCTGTGTTACTGGGTGCAGCTACTCTGTCTTACCAGGTGCTGATAGTCTGTTTTACGGGGTGCTGATCCTCTGTTTCTGTGTGCAGCCACTCTGTTTTACCAGGTGCTGATACTCTGTGTTACTGGCTGCATCTACTCTGTGTTACCAGGTGCTGATACTCTGTGTTACTGGTTGATGATATTCTGTGTTATTGGGTGCTGATACTCTGGGAAACAATGTGTTTATATCTGTGATACTGGGTGTTGATACACTGGGTTACAGTGTGCTTATACTCTGTGATACTGAATGCTGATACTCTGAGTTACAGTGTTTACATACTCTGTGGTACTGGGTGCAGATACTCTGGGTTGCTGTGTGTAAATACTCTTTGTTACTGGATGCTGATACTCTGGGTTACAGTGTGTAAATACTCTGTGGTACTGATTGCTGATACTCTGGGTTGCTGTGTGTAAATACTCTGTGTTACTGGGTGCTGAACTCTGTGTTACTGGGTGCTGATACTCTGTGTTACTGTGTGCTAATACTCTGTGTTACTGTGTGCTGATACTCTGATTTACTGGGTACTGATACTCTGTGTTACTGTGTGCAGCTACTCTGTATTACCAGGTGCTGATACTCTGTGTTACTGGGTGCAGCTACTCTCTGTTACCAGGTGCTGATACTCTGTGTTACTGGTTGCTGATATTCTGTGTTATTGGGTGCTGATACTCTGGGTTACAGTGTGTTTATACCCTGTGATACTGGGTGCTGATACTCTGGGTTACGGTGTGTAAATACTTTGTGTTACTGGATGCTGAGACTCAGGGTTACAGTGTGTAAATACTCTGTGGTACTGGGTGCTGATACTCTGGGTTATTGTGTGTAAATACTCTGTGTTACTGGAAGCTGATACTCTGTGTTACAGTGTGTAAATACTATGTGGTACAGAGTGCAGCTACTCTGGGTTGCTGTGTGTAAATACTCTGTGTTACTGGGTGCTGAACTCTGTGTTACTGGGTGCTGATACTCTAGGTTACAGTGTGTAGATACTTTGTGATACTGGGTTCTGATACTCTGGGCTACTGTGTGTAAATACTCTGTGTTACTGGGTGCTGAACTCTGTGTTACTGGGTGCTGATGCTCTGTGTTAATGGGTGTAGCTACTCTGTGTTACCAGGTGCTGATACTCTGTGTTGCTGGGTACTGATACTCTGTGTTACTGAGTGCTGATACTCTGTGCGGATACTTTGCATTACTAGGTGCTGATACTCTGTGTTACTGGGTGCTGATACTCTGTGTTACGGTGTGCAGATACTTTGCATTATTAGGTGCTGAACTCTGTGTTAATGGGTGCTGATGTTCTGTGTTACTGTGTGCAGCTACTCTGTGTTACCAGGTGCTGATACTCTGTGTTACTGGGAGTAGCTACTCGGTGTTACCAGGTGCTGATACTCTGTGTTACTGGTTGCTGATAATCGGTGTTATTGGGTGCTGATACTCTGGGTTACAGTGTGTTTATACTCTGTGATACTGTTTGCTGATACTCTGGGTTACTGTGTGTAAATTCTCTGTGGTACTGGGTGCAGATACTCTGGGTTACTGTGTATAAATACTCTGTGTTACTGGGTGCTGAACTCTGTGTTACTGGGTGCTCAACTCTGTGTTACTGGGTGCTGATACTCTGTGTTACTGTGTGCATTTACTTTGCATTACTAGGTGCAAATACTCTGTGTTACTAGGTGCCGATACTCGGTGTTACTGGTTGCTGATACTTTGTGTAATTGGGTGCTGATAATCTGGGTTACAGTGTGTTGATAGTCTGTGATACTGGGTGCTGATACGCAGTGTTACTGTGTGTAAATACTCTGTGTTACTGGGTGCTGATACCCTGTGTTACTGTGTGTAAATACTCTGTGTTACTGGGTGCAGCTACTCTGTGTTACCATGTGCTGATACTCTGTTACTGGTTGCTGATATTCTGTGTTATTGGGTGCTGATACTCTGGGTTACAGTGTGTTTATACCCTGTGATACTGGGTGCTGATACTCTGGGTTACGGTGTGTAAATACTTTGTGTTACTGGGTGCTGATACTCAGGGTTACAGTGTGTAAATACTCTGTGGTACTGGGTGCAGATACTCTGGGTTACTGTGTTTAAATACTCTGTGTTACTGGAAGCTGATACTCTGGGTTACAGTGTGTAAATACTCTGTGGTACAGAGTGCAGATACTCTGGGTTGCTGTGTGTAAATACTCTGTGTTACTGGGTGCTGAACTCTGTGTTACTGGGTGCTGATACTCTGTGTTACAGTGTGTAGATACTTTGTGATACTGGGTTCTGATACTCTGGGCTACTGTGTGTAAATGCTCTGTGTTACTGGGTGCTGAACTCTGTGTTACTGGGTGCTGATATTCTGTGTTACTTTGTGCAGCTACTCTGTGTTACCAGGTGCTGATACTCTGTGTTACTGGGTGTAGCTACTCGGTGTTACCAGGTGCTGATACTCTGTGTTACTGGTTGCTGATATTCTGTGTTATTGGGTGGTGATACTTTGGGTTACAGTGTGTTTACACTCTGTGATACTGGGTGCTGATACTCTGGGTTAATGTGTGTAAATTCTCTGTGGTACTGGGTGCAGATACTCTGGGCTACTGTGTATAAATACTCTGTGTTACTGGGTGCTGAATTCTTTGTTGCTGGGTGCTGATGCTCTGTGTTACTGGGTGCAGCTAATCTTGTGTTACCAGGTGCTGATATTCTGTGTTACTGGGTGCTGATACTCTGTGTTACCAGCTGTTGATACTCTGTGTTACTGGGCGCTGATACTTTGCATTACTAGGTGCTGAAACCCTGTGTTACTGGTTGCTGCTACTCTGTGTTATTGGGTGCTGTTACTCTGGGTTACAGTGTGTAGATACTTTGTGATACTGGGTGCTGATACTCTGGGTTACAGTGTGTTGATACTCTGTGATACTGGGTGCTGATACCCTGTGTTACTGTGTGTAAATACTCTGTGTTACTGGGTGCTGATACCCTCTGTTAATGTGTGTAAATACTCTGTGTTACTGGGTGCAGCTACTCTGTGTTACCAGGTGCTGATATTCTGTGTTACCAGGTGCTGATACTCTGTGTTACAGAGTGCTGATCCTCTGTGTTACTGGGTGCTGATACTCTGGGTTACAGTGTGTAGATACTCTGTTACTGGGTGCTGATACTCAGGGTTACTGTGTGTAAATAATTTGTGCTACTGGGTGCTGAGCTCTGTGTTACTGGGTGCAGCTACTCTGTCTTACCAGGTGCTGATAGTCTGTTTTACGGGGTGCTGATCCTCTGTTTCTGTGTGCAGCCACTCTGTTTTACCAGGTGCTGATACTCTGTGTTACTGGCTGCATCTACTCTGTGTTACCAGGTGCTGATACTCTGTGTTACTGGTTGCTGATATTCTGTGTTATTGGGTGCTGATACTCTGGGAAACAGTGTGTTTATACTCTGTGATACTGGGTGTTGATACACTGGGTTACAGTGTGCTTATACTCTGTGATACTGAATGCTGATACTCTGGGTTACAGTGTTTACATACTCTGTGGTACTGGATGCAGATACTCTGGGTTGCTGTGTGTAAATACTCTTTGTTACTGGATGCTGATACTCTGGGTTACAGTGTGTAAATACTCTGTGGTACTGATTGCTGATACTCTGGGTTGCTGTGTGTAAATACTCTGTGTTACTGGGTGCTGAACTCTGTGTTACTGGGTGCTGATACTCTGTGTTACTGTGTGCTAATACTCTGTGTTACTGTGTGCTGATACTCTGAGTTACTGGGTACTGATACTCTGTGTTACTGTGTGCAGATACTCTGTATTACCAGGTGCTGATACTCTGTGTTACTGGGTGCAGCTACTCTGTGTTACCAGGTGCTGATACTCTGTGTTACTGGTTGCTGATATTCTGTGTTATTGGGTGCTGATACTCTGGGTTACAGTGTGTTTATACCCTGTGATACTGGGTGCTGATACTCTGGGTTACGGTGTGTAAATACTTTGTGTTACTGGATGCTGATACTCAGGGTTACAGTGTGTAAATACTCTGTGGTACTGGGTGCAGATACTCTGGGTTATTGTGTGTAAATACTCTGTGTTACTGGAAGCTGATACTCTGTGTTACAGTGTGTAAATACTCTGTGGTACAGAGTGCAGATACTCTGGGTTGCTGTGTGTAAATACTCTGTGTTACTGGGTGCTGAACTCTGTGTTACTGGGTGCTGATACTCTAGGTTACAGTGTGTAGATACTTTGTGATACTGGGTTCTGATACTCTGGGCTACTGTGTGTAAATACTCTGTGTTACTGGGTGCTGAACTCTGTGTTACTGGGTGCTGATGCTCTGTGTTACTGGGTGTAGCTACTCTGTGTTACCAGGTGCTGATACTCTGTGTTACTGGGTGTAGCTACTCGGTGTTACCAGGTGCTGATACTCTGTGTTACTGGTTGCTGATATTCTGTGTTATTGGGTGCTGATACTCTGGGTTACAGTGTGTTTATACTCTGTGATACTGGGTGCTGATACTCTGGGTTACTGTGTGTAAATTCTCTGTGGTACTGGGTGCAGATACTCTGGGTTACTGTGTATAAATACTCTGTGTTACTGGGTGCTGAACTCTGTGTTACTGGGTGCTCAACTCTGTGTTACTGGGTGCTGATACTCTGTGTTACTGTGTGCATTTACTTTGCATTACTAGGTGCTGATACTCTGTGTTACTAGGTGCCGATACTCTGTGTTACTGGTTGCTGATACTTTGTGTAATTGGGTGCTGATAATCTGGGTTACAGTGTGTTGATACTCTGTGATACTGGGTGCTGATACCCTGTGTTACTGTGTGTAAATACTCTTTGTTACTGGGTGCTGATACCCTGTGTTACTGTGTGTAAATACTCTGTGTTACTGGGTGCAGCTACTCTGTGTTACCAGGTGCTGATTCTCTGTGTTACCAGGTGCTGATACTCTGTGTTACTGGGTGCTGATCCTCTGTGTTACTGTGTGCAGCAACTCTGTTTTACGATGTGCTGATACTCTGTGTTACCGGGTGCCGCTACTCTCTGTTACCAGATGCTGATTCTCTGTTTTACTGGATGCTGATATTCTGTGTTATTGGGTGCAGATACTCTGCGTTACAGTGTGTCTATACTCTGTGATACTGGGTGCTGATACTCTGGATTGCTGTGTGTAAAACTCTGTGTTAATGGATGCTGATACTCTGGGTTACAGTGTTTAAATACTCTGTGGTACTGGGTGCAGATACTGTGGTTTACTGTGTGTAAATATTCTGTGTTACTGGAAGCTGATACTCTGGGTTACTGTGTGTAAATACTCTGTGGTACTGGGTGCAGATACTCTGGGTTGCTGTGTGTAAATAATCTTTGTTACTGGGTGCTGATACTCTGTGTTATTGGGTACTGATACTCTGTGTTACTGTGTGAAGATACTTTGCATTACTAGGTTCTGAAACTCTGTTTTACTAGGTGCCAATACTCTGTGTTACTGGTTGCTGATACTTTGTGTAATTGGGTGCTGATACTCTGTGTTACAGTGTGTTGATACTCTGTTACTGGGTGCTGATACTCAGGGTTACTGTGTGTAAATAATTTGTGCAACTGGGTGCTGAGCTCTGTGTTACTGGGTGCAGCTACTCTGTCTTACCAGGTGCTGACAGTCTGTTTTACGGGGTTCTGACACTCTGTTTCTGTGTGCAGCCACTCTGTTTTAGCAGGTGCTGATACTCTGTGTTACTGGTTGCTGATATTCTGTGTTATTGGGTGCTGATACTCTGGGTTACAGTGTGTTTATACTCTGTGATACTGGGTGTTGATACTCTGGGTTACAGTGTGTTTATATTCTGTGATACTGAATGCTGATACTCTGGGTTACAGTGTTTACATATTCTGTGGTACTGGGTGCAGATACTCTGGGTTGCTGTGTGTAAATACTCTGTGTTACTGGATGCTGATACTCTGGGTTACAGTGTGTAAATACTCTGTGTTACTGGGTGCTGAACTCTGTGTTACTGGGTACTGAACTCTGTGATACTGGGCGCTCATACTCTGTGATACTGGGAGCAGATACTCTGGGTTACTGTGTGTAAATACTCTGTGTTACTGGGTGCTGAACTCTGTGTTACTGGGTGCTGATACTCGGGGTAACCGTGTGTAAATACTCTGTGTTACTGGGTGCTGAACTCCGTGTTACTGGGTGCTCATACTCTGTGTTACTGAGTGCTGATACTCTGTGCAGATACTTTGCATTACTAGGTGCTGTTACTCTGTGTTACTGGGTGCTGATACTCTGTGTTACGGTGTGCAGATACTTTGCTTTACTAGGTGCTGAACTCTGTGTTACTTGGTGCTGATGCTCTGTGTTACTGTGTGCAGCCACTCTGTTTTAACAGGTGCTGATACTCTGTGTTACTTTTTGCAGCTACTCTGTTTTACCAGGTGCTGATACTCTGTGTTACTGGTTGCTGATATTCTGTGTTATTGGGTGCTGATACTCTGGGTTACAGTGTGTTTATACTCTGTGATACTGGGTGCTGATACTCTGGGTTACTGTTTGTAAATACTCTGTGTTACTGTTTGCTGATACTCTGGGATACAGTGTGTAAATACTCTGTGGTACTGGGTGCAGTTACTCTGGGTTGCTGTGTGTAAATACTCTGTGTTACTGTTTGCTGAACTTTGTGTTACTGGGTGCTGACATTCTGTGTTACTGTGTGCTGATACTCTGAGATACTGTGTGTAAATACTCTGTGTTACTGGGTGCTGATACTTTGGGTTTCAGTGTGTAGATACTCTGTTACTGGGTGTTGATACTCTCAGTTACTTTGTGTAAATACTTATTGCTACTGGGTCCTGAACTCTGTGTTACTGGGTTTCGCATCCTCTGTGTAACTGCGTGCAGCTACTCTGTGTTACCAGGTGCTGATATTCTGTGTTAATGGGTGCTGATACTCTGTGTTACGGGGTGCTGATGCTCGGTGTTACTGTGTGCAGCTTGTCTGTTTTACCAGGTGGTGATACTCTGTGTTACTGGGTGCAGCTACTCTGTGTTACCAGGTGCTGATACTCTGTGTTACTGGTTGCTGATATTCTGTGCTTTGGGTGCTGATTCTTTGGTTTACAGCGTGTTTATAGTCTGTGATACTGGGTGCTGATACTCTGGGTTACTGTGTGTAAATACGCTGTGTTACTGGATGCTGATACTCTGGGTTACAGTGTGTAAATACTCTGTGGTACTGGGTGCAGATACTCTGGGTTGCTGTGTGTAAATACTCTGTGTTACTGGGTGCTGACCTCTGTGTTACTTGCTGCTGATACTCTGTGTTACTGTGTGCTGATACTCTGTGTTACTGTATGCAGCTACTCTGTTTTACCAGGTGCTGATACTCTGTGTTACTGTATGCTGCTACTCTGTTTTACCAGGTGCTGATACTCTGTGTTACTGGGTGCAGCTACTCTGTGTTACCAGGTGCTGATGCTTTGTGTTACTGGTTGCTGATATTCTGTGTTATTTGGTGCAGATACTCTGGGTTACAGTGTGTTTATACTCTGTGATACTGGGTGCTGATACTCGGGGTTACTGTGTGTAAATACGCTGTGTTACTGTTTGCTGATGCTCTGTGTTATTGGCTGCTGATACTCTATGTTACAGAGTGTAGATACTTTGTGATACTGGGTGCTGATGCTTTGGGTTACTGTGTGTAAATACTCTGTGTTACTAGGTGCTGATCTCTGTGTTACTGGGTGCTGATTCTCTGTGTTACTGGGTGCAGCCACTCTGTGTTACCAGGTGCTGATACTCTGTGTTACTGGTTGCTGATATTCTGTGTTATTGGGTGCTGATACTATGGGTTACAGTGTGTTTATACTCTGTGATACTGGGTGCTGATAATCTGTGTTACTGTGTGTAAATACTCTCTGTTACTGGGTGCTGATACTCTGGGTTACAGTGTGTAGATACTCTGTTACTGGGTGCTGATACTCAGGGTTACTGTGTGTAAATAATTTGTGCTACTGGGTGCTGAGCTCTGTGTTACTGGGTGCAGCTACTCTGTCTTACCAGGTGCTGATAGTCTGTTTTACGGGGTGCTGATCCTCTGTTTCTGTGTGCAGCCACTCTGTTTTACCAGGTGCTGATACTCTATGTTACTGGCTGCATCTACTCTGTGTTACCAGGTGCTGATACTCTGTGTTACTGGTTGCTGATATTCTGTGTTATTGGGTGCTGATACTCTGGGAAACAGTGTGTTTATACTCTGTGATACTGGGTGTTGATACACTGGGTTACAGTGTGCTTATACTCTGTGATACTGAATGCTGATACTCTGGGTTACAGTGTTTACATACTCTGTGGTACTGGATGCAGATACTCTGGGTTGCTGTGTGTAAATACTCTTTGTTACTGGATGCTGATACTCTGGGTTACAGTGTGTAAATACTCTGTGGTACTGATTGCTGATACTCTGGGTTGCTGTGTGTAAATACTCTGTGTTACTGGGTGCTGAACTCTGTGTTACTGGGTGCTGATACTCTGTGTTACTGTGTGCTAATACTCTGTGTTACTGTGTGCTGATACTCTGAGTTACTGGGTACTGATACTCTGTGTTACTGTGTGCAGATACTCTGTATTACCAGGTGCTGATACTCTGTGTTACTGGGTGCAGCTACTCTGTGTTACCAGGTGCTGATACTCTGTGTTACTGGTTGCTGATATTCTGTGTTATTGGGTGCTGATACTCTGGGTTACAGTGTGTTTATACCCTGTGATACTGGGTGCTGATACTCTGGGTTACGGTGTGTAAATACTTTGTGTTACTGGATGCTGATACTCAGGGTTACAGTGTGTAAATACTCTGTGGTACTGGGTGCAGATACTCTGGGTTATTGTGTGTAAATACTCTGTGTTACTGGAAGCTGATACTCTGTGTTACAGTGTGTAAATACTCTGTGGTACAGAGTGCAGATACTCTGGGTTGCTGTGTGTAAATACTCTGTGTTACTGGGTGCTGAACTCTGTGTTACTGGGTGCTGATACTCTAGGTTACAGTGTGTAGATACTTTGTGATACTGGGTTCTGATACTCTGGGCTACTGTGTGTAAATACTCTGTGTTACTGGGTGCTGAACTCTGTGTTACTGGGTGCTGATGCTCTGTGTTACTGGGTGTAGCTACTCTGTGTTACCAGGTGCTGATACTCTGTGTTGCTGGGTACTGATACTCTGTGTTACTGAGTGTTGATACTCTGTGCGGATACTTTGCATTACTAGGTTCTGATACTCTGTGTTACTGGGTGCTGATACTCTGTGTTACGGTTTGCAGATACTTTGCATTATTAGGTGCTGAACTCTGTGTTACTGGGTGCTGATGTTCTGTGTTACTGTGTGCAGCTACTCTGTGTTACCAGGTGCTGATACTCTGTGTTACTGGGTGTAGCTACTCGGTGTTACCAGGTGCTGATACTCTGTGTTACTGGTTGCTGATATTCTGTGTTATTGGGTGCTGATACTCTGGGTTACAGTGTGTTTATACTCTGTGATACTGGGTGCTGATACTCTGGGTTACTGTGTGTAAATTCTCTGTGGTACTGGGTGCAGATACTCTGGGTTACTGTGTATAAATACTCTGTGTTACTGGGTGCTGAACTCTGTGTTACTGGGTGCTCAACTCTGTGTTACTGGGTGCTGATACTCTGTGTTACTGTGTGCATTTACTTTGCATTACTAGGTGCTGATACTCTGTGTTACTAGGTGCCGATACTCTGTGTTACTGGTTGCTGATACTTTGTGTAATTGGGTGCTGATAATCTGGGTTACAGTGTGTTGATACTCTGTGATACTGGGTGCTGATACCCTGTGTTACTGTGTGTAAATACTCTTTGTTACTGGGTGCTGATACCCTGTGTTACTGTGTGTAAATACTCTGTGTTACTGGGTGCAGCTACTCTGTGTTACCAGGTGCTGATTCTCTGTGTTACCAGGTGCTGATACTCTGTGTTACTGGGTGCTGATCCTCTGTGTTACTGTGTGCAGCAACTCTGTTTTACGATGTGCTGATACTCTGTGTTACCGGGTGCAGCTACTCTCTGTTACCAGATGCTGATTCTCTGTTTTACTGGATGCTGATATTCTGTGTTATTGGGTGCAGATACTCTGCGTTACAGTGTGTCTATACTCTGTGATACTGGGTGCTGATACTCTGGATTGCTGTGTGTAAAACTCTGTGTTAATGGATGCTGATACTCTGGGTTACAGTGTTTAAATACTCTGTGGTACTGGGTGCAGATACTGTGGTTTACTGTGTGTAAATATTCTGTGTTACTGGAAGCTGATACTCTGGGTTACTGTTTGTAAATACTCTGTGGTACTGGGTGCAGATACTCTGGGTTGCTGTGTGTAAATAATCTTTGTTACTGGGTGCTGATACTCTGTGTTATTGGGTACTGATACTCTGTGTTACTGTGTGAAGATACTTTGCATTACTAGGTTCTGAAACTCTGTTTTACTAGGTGCCAATACTCTGTGTTACTGGTTGCTGATACTTTGTGTAATTGGGTGCTGATACTCTGTGTTACAGTGTGTTGATACTCTGTTACTGGGTGCTGATACTCAGGGTTACTGTGTGTAAATAATTTGTGCAACTGGGTGCTGAGCTCTGTGTTACTGGGTGCAGCTACTCTGTCTTACCAGGTGCTGACAGTCTGTTTTACGGGGTTCTGACACTCTGTTTCTGTGTGCAGCCACTCTGTTTTAGCAGGTGCTGATACTCTGTGTTACTGGTTGCTGATATTCTGTGTTATTGGGTGCTGATACTCTGGGTTACAGTGTGTTTATACTCTGTGATACTGGGTGTTGATACTCTGGGTTACAGTGTGTTTATATTCTGTGATACTGAATGCTGATACTCTGGGTTACAGTGTTTACATATTCTGTGGTACTGGGTGCAGATACTCTGGGTTGCTGTGTGTAAATACTCTGTGATACTGGGAGCAGATACTCTGGGTTACTGTGTGTAAATACTCTGTGTTACTGGGTGCTGAACTCTGTGTTACTGGGTGCTGATACTCGGGGTAACCGTGTGTAAATACTCTGTGTTACTGGGTGCTGAACTCCGTGTTACTGGGTGCTCATACTCTGTGTTACTGAGTGCTGATACTCTGTGCAGATACTTTGCATTACTAGGTGCTGTTACTCTGTGTTACTGGGTGCTGATACTCTGTGTTACGGTGTGCAGATACTTTGCTTTACTAGGTGCTGAACTCTGTGTTACTTGGTGCTGATGCTCTGTGTTACTGTGTGCAGCCACTCTGTTTTAACAGGTGCTGATACTCTGTGTTACTTTTTGCAGCTACTCTGTTTTACCAGGTGCTGATACTCTGTGTTACTGGTTGCTGATATTCTGTGTTATTGGGTGCTGATACTCTGGGTTACAGTGTGTTTATACTCTGTGATACTGGGTGCTG
The DNA here is from genome assembly GCF_017639515.1 of Carcharodon carcharias. Lineage (NCBI taxonomy): Eukaryota > Metazoa > Chordata > Chondrichthyes > Lamniformes > Lamnidae > Carcharodon > Carcharodon carcharias. The sequence goes on from NC_054488.1 coordinate 60,992,154, forward strand.
ATACTCTGGGTTACTGTTTGTAAATACTCTGTGTTACTGTTTGCTGATACTCTGGGATACAGTGTGTAAATACTCTGTGGTACTGGGTGCAGTTACTCTGGGTTGCTGTGTGTAAATACTCTGTGTTACTGTTTGCTGAACTTTGTGTTACTGGGTGCTGACATTCTGTGTTACTGTGTGCTGATACTCTGAGATACTGTGTGTAAATACTCTGTGTTACTGGGTGCTGATACTTTGGGTTTCAGTGTGTAGATACTCTGTTACTGGGTGTTGATACTCTCAGTTACTTTGTGTAAATACTTATTGCTACTGGGTCCTGAACTCTGTGTTACTGGGTTTCGCATCCTCTGTGTAACTGCGTGCAGCTACTCTGTGTTACCAGGTGCTGATATTCTGTGTTAATGGGTGCTGATACTCTGTGTTACGGGGTGCTGATGCTCGGTGTTACTGTGTGCAGCTTGTCTGTTTTACCAGGTGGTGATACTCTGTGTTACTGGGTGCAGCTACTCTGTGTTACCAGGTGCTGATACTCTGTGTTACTGGTTGCTGATATTCTGTGCTTTGGGTGCTGATTCTTTGGTTTACAGCGTGTTTATAGTCTGTGATACTGGGTGCTGATACTCTGGGTTACTGTGTGTAAATACGCTGTGTTACTGGATGCTGATACTCTGGGTTACAGTGTGTAAATACTCTGTGGTACTGGGTGCAGATACTCTGGGTTGCTGTGTGTAAATACTCTGTGTTACTGGGTGCTGACCTCTGTGTTACTTGCTGCTGATACTCTGTGTTACTGTGTGCTGATACTCTGTGTTACTGTATGCAGCTACTCTGTTTTACCAGGTGCTGATACTCTGTGTTACTGTATGCTGCTACTCTGTTTTACCAGGTGCTGATACTCTGTGTTACTGGGTGCAGCTACTCTGTGTTACCAGGTGCTGATGCTTTGTGTTACTGGTTGCTGATATTCTGTGTTATTTGGTGCAGATACTCTGGGTTACAGTGTGTTTATACTCTGTGATACTGGGTGCTGATACTCGGGGTTACTGTGTGTAAATACGCTGTGTTACTGTTTGCTGATGCTCTGTGTTATTGGCTGCTGATACTCTATGTTACAGAGTGTAGATACTTTGTGATACTGGGTGCTGATGCTTTGGGTTACTGTGTGTAAATACTCTGCGTTACTAGGTGCTGATCTCTGTGTTACTGGGTGCTGATTCTCTGTGTTACTGGGTGCAGCCACTCTGTGTTACCAGGTGCTGATACTCTGTGTTACTGGTTGCTGATATTCTGTGTTATTGGGTGCTGATACTATGGGTTACAGTGTGTTTATACTCTGTGATACTGGGTGCTGATAATCTGTGTTACTGTGTGTAAATACTCTCTGTTACTGGATGCTGATACTCTGGGTTACAGTGTGTACATACTCTGTGGTCCTTGGTGCAGATATTCTGGGTTGTTGTGTAAATACTCTGTGTTACTGGATGCTGATACTCTGTGTTACTGGGTACTTATACTCTGTGTTACTGTGTGCAGATACTCTGCCATTACTATGTGCTTATACTCTGTGTTACTAGGTTCCGATACTATGCGTTACTGGTTGCTGATACTTTGTGTAATTGGTTGCTGATACTCTGGGTTACAGTGTGTTGATACTCTGTGATACTGGGTGCTGATACTCTGTGTTACTGTGTGTAAATACTCTGTGTTACTGGGTGCTGATACTCTGGGTTACAGTGTGTAGATACTCTGTTACTGGATGCTGATACTCTGGGTTACTTTGTGTAAATACTTTGTGCTACTGGGTTCTGAACTCTGTGTTACTGGGTGCAGCTACTCTGTGTTACCAGGTGCTGATACTCTGTGTTACTGGGTGCTGATCCTCTGTGTTACTGTGTGCAGCTACTCTGTTTTATCTGGTGCTGATACACTGCGTTACCGGGTGCAGCTACTCTGTGTTACCAGGTGCTGATACTCTGTGTTACTGGCTGCTGAGCTCTGTGTTACTGGGTGCTGAACTCTGTGTTACGGGGTGCAGATACTCTGTGTTACTGTGTGCTGATACTCTGTGTTAATGGGTACTGATTCTCTGTGCTACTGGGTTGCTGATACTTTGTGTAATTGGATCCTGATACTCTGGGTTACAGTGTGTTGATACTCTGTGATACTGGGTGCTGATACTCTGTGTTACTGTGTGTAAATACTCTGTGTTACTGGGTGCTGATACTTTGGGTTTCAGTGTGTAGATACTCTGTTACTGGGTGTTGATACTCTCAGTTACTTTGTGTAAATACTTATTGCTACTGGGTCCTGAACTCTGTGTTACTGGGTTTCGCATCCTCTGTGTAACTGCGTGCAGCTACTCTGTGTTACCAGGTGCTGATATTCTGTGTTAATGGGTGCTGATACTCTGTGTTACGGGGTGCTGATGCTCGGTGTTACTGTGTGCAGCTTGTCTGTTTTACCAGGTGGTGATACTCTGTGTTACTGGGTGCAGCTACTCTGTGTTACCAGGTGCTGATACTCTGTGTTACTGGTTGCTGATATTCTGTGCTTTGGGTGCTGATTCTTTGGTTTACAGCGTGTTTATAGTCTGTGATACTGGGTGCTGATACTCTGGGTTACTGTGTGTAAATACGCTGTGTTACTGGATGCTGATACTCTGGGTTACAGTGTGTAAATACTCTGTGGTACTGGGTGCAGATACTCTGGGTTGCTGTGTGTAAATACTCTGTGTTACTGGGTGCTGACCTCTGTGTTACTTGCTGCTGATACTCTGTGTTACTGTGTGCTGATACTCTGTGTTACTGTATGCAGCTACTCTGTTTTACCAGGTGCTGATACTCTGTGTTACTGTATGCTGCTACTCTGTTTTACCAGGTGCTGATACTCTGTGTTACTGGGTGCAGCTACTCTGTGTTACCAGGTGCTGATGCTTTGTGTTACTGGTTGCTGATATTCTGTGTTATTTGGTGCAGATACTCTGGGTTACAGTGTGTTTATACTCTGTGATACTGGGTGCTGATACTCGGGGTTACTGTGTGTAAATACGCTGTGTTACTGTTTGCTGATGCTCTGTGTTATTGGCTGCTGATACTCTATGTTACAGAGTGTAGATACTTTGTGATACTGGGTGCTGATGCTTTGGGTTACTGTGTGTAAATACTCTGCGTTACTAGGTGCTGATCTCTGTGTTACTGGGTGCTGATTCTCTGTGTTACTGGGTGCAGCCACTCTGTGTTACCAGGTGCTGATACTCTGTGTTACTGGTTGCTGATATTCTGTGTTATTGGGTGCTGATACTATGGGTTACAGTGTGTTTATACTCTGTGATACTGGGTGCTGATAATCTGTGTTACTGTGTGTAAATACTCTCTGTTACTGGATGCTGATACTCTGGGTTACAGTGTGTACATACTCTGTGGTCCTTGGTGCAGATATTCTGGGTTGTTGTGTAAATACTCTGTGTTACTGGATGCTGATACTCTGTGTTACTGGGTACTTATACTCTGTGTTACTGTGTGCAGATACTCTGCCATTACTATGTGCTTATACTCTGTGTTACTAGGTTCCGATACTATGCGTTACTGGTTGCTGATACTTTGTGTAATTGGTTGCTGATACTCTGGGTTACAGTGTGTTGATACTCTGTGATACTGGGTGCTGATACTCTGTGTTACTGTGTGTAAATACTCTGTGTTACTGGGTGCTGATACTCTGGGTTACAGTGTGTAGATACTCTGTTACTGGATGCTGATACTCTGGGTTACTTTGTGTAAATACTTTGTGCTACTGGGTTCTGAACTCTGTGTTACTGGGTGCAGCTACTCTGTGTTACCAGGTGCTGATACTCTGTGTTACTGGGTGCTGATCCTCTGTGTTACTGTGTGCAGCTACTCTGTTTTATCTGGTGCTGATACACTGCGTTACCGGGTGCAGCTACTCTGTGTTACCAGGTGCTGATACTCTGTGTTACTGGCTGCTGAGCTCTGTGTTACTGGGTGCTGAACTCTGTGTTACGGGGTGCAGATACTCTGTGTTACTGTGTGCTGATACTCTGTGTTAATGGGTACTGATTCTCTGTGCTACTGGGTTGCTGATACTTTGTGTAATTGGATCCTGATACTCTGGGTTACAGTGTGTTGATACTCTGTGATACTGGGTGCTGATACTCTGTGTTACTGTGTGTAAATACTCTGTGTTACTGGGTGCTGATACTTTGGGTTTCAGTGTGTAGATACTCTGTTACTGGGTGTTGATACTCTCAGTTACTTTGTGTAAATACTTATTGCTACTGGGTCCTGAACTCTGTGTTACTGGGTTTCGCATCCTCTGTGTAACTGCGTGCAGCTACTCTGTGTTACCAGGTGCTGATATTCTGTGTTAATGGGTGCTGATACTCTGTGTTACGGGGTGCTGATGCTCGGTGTTACTGTGTGCAGCTTGTCTGTTTTACCAGGTGGTGATACTCTGTGTTACTGGGTGCAGCTACTCTGTGTTACCAGGTGCTGATACTCTGTGTTACTGGTTGCTGATATTCTGTGCTTTGGGTGCTGATTCTTTGGTTTACAGCGTGTTTATAGTCTGTGATACTGGGTGCTGATACTCTGGGTTACTGTGTGTAAATACGCTGTGTTACTGGATGCTGATACTCTGGGTTACAGTGTGTAAATACTCTGTGGTACTGGGTGCAGATACTCTGGGTTGCTGTGTGTAAATACTCTGTGTTACTGGGTGCTGACCTCTGTGTTACTTGCTGCTGATACTCTGTGTTACTGTGTGCTGATACTCTGTGTTACTGTATGCAGCTACTCTGTTTTACCAGGTGCTGATACTCTGTGTTACTGTATGCTGCTACTCTGTTTTACCAGGTGCTGATACTCTGTGTTACTGGGTGCAGCTACTCTGTGTTACCAGGTGCTGATGCTTTGTGTTACTGGTTGCTGATATTCTGTGTTATTTGGTGCAGATACTCTGGGTTACAGTGTGTTTATACTCTGTGATACTGGGTGCTGATACTCGGGGTTACTGTGTGTAAATACGCTGTGTTACTGTTTGCTGATGCTCTGTGTTATTGGCTGCTGATACTCTATGTTACAGAGTGTAGATACTTTGTGATACTGGGTGCTGATGCTTTGGGTTACTGTGTGTAAATACTCTGCGTTACTAGGTGCTGATCTCTGTGTTACTGGGTGCTGATTCTCTGTGTTACTGGGTGCAGCCACTCTGTGTTACCAGGTGCTGATACTCTGTGTTACTGGTTGCTGATATTCTGTGTTATTGGGTGCTGATACTATGGGTTACAGTGTGTTTATACTCTGTGATACTGGGTGCTGATAATCTGTGTTACTGTGTGTAAATACTCTCTGTTACTGGATGCTGATACTCTGGGTTACAGTGTGTACATACTCTGTGGTCCTTGGTGCAGATATTCTGGGTTGTTGTGTAAATACTCTGTGTTACTGGATGCTGATACTCTGTGTTACTGGGTACTTATACTCTGTGTTACTGTGTGCAGATACTCTGCCATTACTATGTGCTTATACTCTGTGTTACTAGGTTCCGATACTATGCGTTACTGGTTGCTGATACTTTGTGTAATTGGTTGCTGATACTCTGGGTTACAGTGTGTTGATACTCTGTGATACTGGGTGCTGATACTCTGTGTTACTGTGTGTAAATACTCTGTGTTACTGGGTGCTGATACTCTGGGTTACAGTGTGTAGATACTCTGTTACTGGGTGCTGATACTCTGGGTTACTGTGTGTAAATACTTTGTGCTACTGGGTGCTGAACTCTGTGTTACTGGGAAAAGCTACTCTGTGTTACCAGGTGCTGATACGCTGTGTTACCAGGTGCCGATACTCTGTTTTACTGGGTGCTGATCCTCTTTGTTACTGTGTGCCGCTACTCTGTTTTACCTGGTGCTGATACTCTGTGTTACCGGGTGCAACTACTCTGTGTTACCAGGTGCTGATACACTGTGTTACCAGGTGCTGATACTCTGTGCTACTGGTTGCTGATACTCTGGGTTAACGTGTGTAATTACTCTATGTTACTGGGTGCTGAACTCTGTGTTACTGGGTGCTCATACTCTGTGTTACTGGGTGCTGATACTCTGTGCAGATAATTTGCATTACTAGGTGCTGATACTCTGTATTACTGGATGCTGATACTCTTGTGTTACTGGATGCTGATACTCTGTGCTATTTTGTGCAACTACTCTGTGTTACCAGCTGCTGATACTCTGTGTTACTGGGTGCTGATACTTTGCGTTACCAGGTGCTGATACTCTGTGTTACTAGTTGCTGATACTTTGTGATACTGGGTGCTGATACTCTGGGTTACCGTGTGTAAATACTCTGTGTTACTGGGTGCTGAACTCTGTGTTACTGGGTGTTCATACACTGTGTTACAGGGTGCTGATACTCTGTGCAGAAACTTTGCATTACTGGGTGCTGATACTCTGTGTTACAGGGTTTTGATACTCTGTGTTACGGTGTGCAGATACTTTTCTTTACTAGGTGCTGAACTCTGTGTTACTTGGTGCTGATGCGCTCTGTTACTGTGTGCAGCCACTCTATTTTACCAGTTGCTGATACTCTGTGTTACTGGGTACAGCTACTCTGTGTTACCAGGTGCTGATACTCTGTGTTACTGGTTGCTGATATTCTGTGTTATTGTGTGCTGATATTCTGGGTTACAGTGTGTTTATACTCTGTGATACTGGGTGCTGATACTCTGGGTTACTGTGTGTAAATACTCTGTGTTACTGGGTGCTGCACTCTGTGTTACTGCGTGCTCATATTCTGTGTTACAGTTTGCTGATACTCTGTGCAGATACTTTGCATTACTGGGTGCTGATACTCTGTGTTACTGGGTGCTGATACTCTGTGTTACGGTGTGCAGATACTTTGCTTTACCAGGTGCTGAACTCTGTGCTACTTGGTGCTGATGCGCTGTGTTACTGTGTGCAGCCGCTCTGTTTTACCAGGTGCTGATACTCTGTGGTACTGGGTACAGCTACTCTGTGTTACCAGGTGCTGATACTCTGTGTTACTGGTTGCTGATATTCTGTGTTATTGGGCGCTGATACTATGGGTTACAGTGTGTTTATACTCTGTGATACTGGGTGCTGATAATCTGTGTTACTGTGTGTAAATACTCTCTGTTACTGGATGCTGATACTCTGGGTTACAGTGTATACATACTCTGTGGTACTAGGTGCAGATATTCTGGGTTGTTGTGTAAATACTCTGTGTTACTGGATGCTGATACTCTGTGTTACTGGGTACTTATACTCTGTGTTACTAGGTTCCGATACTATGCGTTACTGGTTGCTGATACTTTGTGTAATTGGTTGCTGATACTCTGGGTTACAGTGTGTTGATACTCTGTGATACTGGGTGCTTATACTCTGTGTTACTGTGTGTAAATACTCTGTGTTACTGGGTGCTGATACTCTGGGTTACAGTGTGTAGATACTCTGTTACTGGGTGCTGATACACTGGGTTACTGAGTGTAAATACTTTGTGCTACTGGGTGCTGAACTCTGTGTTACTGGGAAAAGCTACTCTGTGTGACCAGGTGCTGATACGCTGTGTTACCAGCTGCTGATACTCTGTGTTACTGGGTGCTGATACTCTGTGTTCCTGGGTGCAGCTATTCTGTGTTACCAGGTGCTGATACTCTGTGTTACTGGTTGCTGATATTCTGTGTTATTGGGTGCTGATACTCTGGGTTACAGTGTGTAGATACTCTGTTACTGGGTGCTGATACTCTGAGTGTATTTACTGAGTGTAAATACTTTGTGCTACTGGTTGCTGAACTCTGTGTTACTGGGAAAAGCTACTCTGTGTTACCAGGTGCTGATACGCTGTGTTACCAGGTGCTGATACTCTGTGTTACTGGGTGCTGATCTTCTGTGTTACTGTGTGCAGCTATTCTGTGTTACCAGGTGCTGATACTCTGTGTTACTGGGTGCAGCTACTCTGTGTTACCAGGTGCTGATACTCTGTGTTACTGGTTGCTGATATTCTGTGTTAATGGGTGCTGATACTCTGGGTTACAGTGTGTTTATAGTCTGTGATACTGGGTGCTGATACTCTGGGTTACTGTGTGTAAATACTCTCTGTTACTGGATGCTGATACTCTGGGTTACAGTGTGTAAATACTCTGTGGTACTGGGTGCAGATACTATGGGTTACTGTGTGTAAATAATCTGTGTTACTGGATGTTGATACTCTGGGTTACAGTGTGTAAGTACCCTGTGGTACTGAGTGCATATACTCTGGGTTGATATGTGTAAATACTCTTTGTTACTGGGTGCTGAACTCTGTGTTACTGGGTGCTGATACTCTGTGTTACTTGTTGCTGATACTCTGTGTTATTGGGTACTGATACTCTGTGTTACTGTGTGCAGATACTTTGAATTACTAGGTGCTGATTCTCTGTGTTACTAGGTGCCAATTCTCTGTGTTACTGGGTGCTGATACTCTGTGTTACTGGGTGCTGATCCTCTGTGTTACTGTGTGCAGCTACTCTGTTTTACCAGGTGCTGATACTCTGTTTTACTGGGTGCAGCTACTCTGTGTTACCAGGTGCTGATACTATGTGTTACTGGTAGCTGATATTCTGTGTTATTGGGTGCTGATACTCTGGGTTACAGTGTGTTTATAGTCTGTGATACTGGGTGCTGATACTCTGGGTTACTGTGTGTAAATACTCTGTGTTACTAGATGCTGATACTCTGGGTTACAGTGTGTAAATACTCTGTGGTACTGGGTGTAGATACTATGGGTTGCTGTGTGTAAATACTCTGTGTTACTGGATGCTGATACTCTGGGTTACAGTGTGTAATTACCCTGTGGTACTGAGTGCATATACTCTAGGTTGATATGTGTAAATACTCTGTGTTACTGGGTGCTGAACTCTGTGTTACTGGGTGCTGATACTCTGTGTTACTTGTTGCTGATACTCTGTGTTATTAGGTACTGATACTCTGTGTTACTGTGTGCAGATATTTTGCATTACTAGGTGCTGATACTCTGTGTTACTAGGTGCCAATTCTCTGTGTTACTGGGTGCTGATACTTTGTGTAATGGGGTGCTGATACTCTGCATACAGTGTGTTGATACTCTGTGTTATTGGGTGCTGGTACTCTGGGTTACTGTGTGTAAATACTTTGTGCTACTGGGTGCTGAGCTCTGTGTTACTGGGTGCAGCTACCCTGTGTTACCAGGTGCTGATACTCTGTGTTACTGGGTGCTGATCCTTTGTGTTACTGTGTGCAGCTACTCTGTTTTACCTGGTGCTGATACTCTGTGTTACCGGGTGCAGCTACTCTGTGTTACCAGGTGCTGATACACTGTGGTACCAGGTGCTGATACTCTGTGTTACTGGTTGCTGATACTCTGGGTTAACGTGTGTAAATACTCTATGTTACTGGGTGCTGAACTGTGTGTCACTGGGTGCTCATTCTCTGTGTTACTGGGTGCTGATACTCTGTGCTGATAATTCGCATTACTAGGTGCTGATACTCTGTATTACTGGATGCTGATACTCTTGTATTACTGGATGCTGATACTTTGTGTTATTTTGCGCAACTACTCTGTGTTACCAGCTGCTGACACTCTGTGTTACTGTGTGCTGATACTTTGCGTTATTGGGTGTTGATATTCTCGGCTACACGTGTAGATACTTTGTGATACTGGGTGCTGATACTCTGGGTTACCGTGTGTAAATACTCTGTGTTTTTGGGTGCTGCACTCTGTGTTACTCCGTGCTCATACTCTGTGTTACAGGGTGCTGATACTCTGTGCGGATACTTTGCATTACTGGGTGCTGATACTCTGTGTTACTGGGTGCTGATACTCTGTGTTACTGGGTGCTGATACTCTGTGTTACGGTGTGCAGATACTTTGCTTTACTAGGTGCTGAACTCCGTGTTACTTGGTGCTGATGCGCTGTGTTACTGTGTGCAGCCACTCTGTTTTACCAGGTGCTGATACTCTGTGTTACTGGGTACAGCTACTCTGTGTTACCAGGTGCTGATACTCTGTTTTACTGGTTGCTGATATTCTGTGTTAATGGGTGCTGATACTCTGGGTTACAGTGTGTTTATACTCTGTGATACTGGGTGCTGATAATCTGGGTTCCTGTTTGTAAATAGTCTGTGTTACTGGATGCTGATACTCTGGGTTACAGTGTGTGCATACTCTGTGGTACTGGGTGCAGATACTCTGGGTTGTTGTGTGTAAATACTCTGTGTTACTGGATGCTGATACTCTGTGTTACTGGGTACTTGTACTCTGTGTTACCAGGTGCAGATACTCTGCCATTACTAGGTGCTTATATTCTGTGTTAATAGTTTCCGATACTATGTGTTACTGATTGCTGATACTTTCTGTAATTGGTTGCTGATACTCTGGGTTACAGTGTGTTGATACTCTGTGATACTGGGTGCTGATACTCTGTGTTACTGTGTGTAAATACTCTGTGTTACTGGGTGCTGATACTCTGGGTTACAGTGTGTAGATACTCTGTTACTGGGTGCTGATACTCTGGGTTACTGTGTGTAAATACTTTGTGCTACTGGGTGCTGAACTCTGTGTTACTGGGTGCAGCTACTCTGTGTTACCAGGTGCTGATACTCTGTGTTACTAGGTGCTGATACTCTGTGTTACTGGGTGCTGATCCTCTGTGCTACTGTGTGCAGCTACTCTGTGTTACCAGGTGCAGATACTCTGTCTTACTGGGCGCAGCTACTCTGTGTTACCAGGTGCTGATACTCTGTGTTACTGGTTGCTGATATTCTGTGTTATTGGGTGCTGATACTCTGGGTTACAGTGTGTTTATACTCTGTGATACTGCGTGCTGATACTCTGGGTTACAGTGTGTAAATACTCTGTGGTACTGGGTGCAGATACTATGGGTTACTGTGTGTAAATACTCTGTGTTACTGGATGCTGATACTCTGGGTTACAGTGTGTAAGTACCCTGTGGTACTGAGTGCATATACTCTGGGTTGATATGTGTAAATACTCTGTGTTACTGGGTGCTGAACTCTGTGTTACTGGGTGCTGATACTCTGTGTTACTTGTTGCTGATACTCTGTGTTATTGGGTAATGATACTCTGTGTTATTGTGTGCAGATACTTTGCATTACTAGGTGCTGATTCTCTGTGTTACTAGGTGCCAATTCTCTGTGTTACTGGGTGCTGATACTTTGTGTATTTGGGTGCTGATACTCTGGGTTGCGATGTGTTGATACTCTGTGATACTGGGAGCTGATACCCTGTGTTACTGTGTGTAAATACTCTGTGTTACTGGGTGCTGATCCTCTGTGTTACTGTGTGCAGCTACTCTGTTTTACCTGGTGTTGATACTCTGTGTTACCGAGTGCAGCTACTCTGTGTTACCAGGTGATGATACACTGTGTTACCAGGTGCTGATACTCTGTGTTACTGGTTGCTGATACTCTGGATTAACGTGTGTAAATACTCTATGTTACTGGGTGCTGGACTCTGTGTCACTGGGTGCTCATACTCTGTGTTACTGGGTGCTGATACTCTGTGCAGATAATTTGCATTACTAGGTGCTGATACTCTGTATTACTGGATGCTGATACTCTTGTATTACTGGATGCTGATACTCTGTGTTATTTTGTGCAACTACTCTGTGTTACCAGCTGCTGATACTCTGTGTTACTGGGTGCTGATACTTTGCATTACCAGGTGCTGATACTCTGTGTTACTGGTTGCTGATACTTTGTGTTATTGGGTGCTGATATTCTGGGCGACACATGGAGATACTTTGTGATACTGGGTGCTGATACTCTGGGTTACCGTGTGTAAATACTCTGTGTTACTGGGTGCTGAACTCTGTGTTACTGGGTGCTCATACTCTGTGCTACAGGGTGCTGATACTCTGTGCAGATACTTTGCATTACTGGGTGCTGATACTCTGTGTTACTGGGTGCTGATACTCTGTGTTACTGGGTGCTGATACTCTGTGTTATGGTGTGCAGATACTTTGCTTTACTAGGTGCTGAACTCTGTGTTACTTGGTGCTGATGCGCTGTGTTACTGTGTGCAGCCACTCTTTTTTACCAGGTGCTAATACTCTGTGTTACTGGGTACAGCTACACTGTGTTACCAGGTGCTGATACTCTGTGTTACTGGTTGCTGATATTCTGTGTTATTGGGTGCTGATACTCTGGGTTACAGTGTGTTTATACTCTGTGATACTGCGTGCTGGTACTCTGGGTTACAGTGTGTAAATACCCTGTGGTACTGGGTGCAGATACTAGGGGTTACTGTGTGTAAATACTCTGTGTTACTGGATGCTGATACTCTGGGTTACAGTGTGTAAGTACCCTGTGGTACTGAGTGCATATACTCTGGGTTGATATGTGTAAATACTCTGTGTTACTGGGTGCTGAACTCTGTGTTACTGGGTGCTGATACTCTGTGTTACTTGTTGCTGATACTCTGTGTTATTGGGTAATGATACTCTGTGTTATTGTGTGCAGATACTTTGCATTACTAGGTGCTGATTCTCTGTGTTACTAGGTGCCAATTCTCTGTGTTACTGGGTGCTGATACTTTGTGTATTTGGGTGCTGATACTCTGGGTTACGGTGTGTTGATACTCTGTGATACTGGGAGCTGATACCCTGTGTTACTGTGTGTAAATACTCTGTGTTACTGGGTGCTGATCCTCTGTGTTACTGTGTGCAGCTACTCTGTTTTACCTGGTGTTGATACTCTGTGTTACCGGGTGCAGCTACTCTGTGTTACCAGGTGATGATACACTGTGTTACCAGGTGCTGATACTCTGTGTTACTGGTTGCTGATACTCTGGATTAACGTGTGTAAATACTCTATGTTACTGGGTGCTGGACTCTGTGTCACTGGGTGCTCATACTCTGTGTTACTGGGTGCTGATACTCTGTGCTGATAATTTGCATTACTAGGTGCTGATACTCTGTATTACTGGATGCTGATACTCTTCTATTACTGGATGCTGATACTCTGTGTTATTTTGTGCAACTACTCTGTGTTACCAGCTGCTGATACTCTGTGTTACTGGGTGCTGATACTCTGTGTTACGGTGTGCAGATACTTTGCTTTACTAGGTGCTGAACTCTGTGTTACTTGGTGCTGACGCACTGTGTTACTGTGTGCAGCCACTCTTTTTTACCAGGTGCTAATACTCTGTGTTACTGGGTACAGCTACACTGTGTTACCAGGTGCTGATACTCTGTGTTACAGTGTGTTTATACTCTGTGATACTGGGTGCTGATACTCTGGGTTACAGTGTGTAATTACCCTGTGGTACTGGGTGCAGATACTATGGGTTACTGTGTGTAAATACTCTGTGTTACTGGATGCTGATACTCTGGGTTACAGTGTGTAAGTACCCTGTGGTACTGAGTGCATATACTCTGGGTTGATATGTGTAAATACTCTGTGTTACTGGGTGCTGAACTCTGTGTTACTGGGTGCTGATACTCTGTGTTACTTGTTGCTGATACTCTGTGTTATTGGGTAATGATACTCTGTGTTATTGTGTGCAGATACTTTGCATTACTAGGTGCTGATTCTCTGTGTTACTAGGTGCCAATTCTCTGTGTTATGGGTGCTGATACTTTGTGTATTTGGGTGCTGATACTCTGGGTTACGGTGTGTTGATACTCTGTGATACTGGGAGCTGATACCCTGTGTTACTGTTTGTAAATACTCTGTGTTACTGGGTGCTGATCCTCTGTGTTACTGTGTGCAGCTACTCTGTTTTACCCGGTGTTGATACTCTGTGTTACCGGGTGCAGCTACTCTGTGTTACCAGGTGATGATACACTGTGTTACCAGGTGCTGATACTCTGTGTTACTGGTTGCTGATACTCTGGATTAACGTGTGTAAATACTCTATGTTACTGGGTGCTGGACTCTGTGTCACTGGGTGCTCATACTCTGTGTTACTGGGTGCTGATACTCTGTGCTGATAATTCGCATTACTAGGTGCTGATACTCTGTATTACTGGATGCTGATACTCTTGTATTACTGGATGCTGATACTCTGTGTTATTTTGTGCAACTACTCTGTGTTACCAGCTGCTGATACTCTGTGTTACTGGGTGCTGATACTTTGCGTTACCAGGTGCTGATACTCTGTGTTACTGGTTGCTGATACTTTGTGTTATTGGGTGCTGATATTCTGGGCGACACATGGAGATACTTTGTGATACTGGGTGCTGATACTCTGGGTTACCGTGTGTAAATACTCTGTGTTACTGGGTGCTGAACTCTGTGTTACTGGGTGCTCATACTCTGTGTTACTGGGTGCTGATACTCTGTGTTATGGTGTGCAGATACTTTGCTTTACTAGGTGCTGAACTCTGTGTTACTTGGTGCTGATGCGCTGTGTTACTGTGTGCAGCCACTCTTTTTTACCAGGTGCTAATACTCTGTGTTACTGGGTACAGCTACACTGTGTTACCAGGTGCTGATACTCTGTGTTACTGGTTGCTGCTATTCTGTGTTATTGGGTGCTGATACTCTGGGTTACAGTGTGTTTATACTCTGTGATACTGCGTGCTGATACTCTGGGTTACAGTGTGTAAATACCCTGTGGTACTGGGTGCAGATACTATGGGTTACTGTGTGTAAATACTCTGTGTTACTGGATGCTGATACTCTGGGTTACAGTGTGTAAGTACCCTGTGGTACTGAGTGCATATACTCTGGGTTGATATGTGTAAATACTCTGTGTTACTGGGTGCTGAACTCTGTGTTACTGGGTGCTGATACTCTGTGTTACTTTTTGCTGATACTCTGTGTTATTGGGTAATGATACTCTGTGTTATTGTGTGCAGATACTTTGCATTACTAGGTGCTGATTCTCTGTGTTACTAGGTGCCAATTCTCTGTGTTACTGGGTGCTGATACTTTGTGTATTTGGGTGCTGATACTCTGGGTTACGGTGTGTTGATACTCTGTGATACTGGGAGCTGATACCCTGTGTTACTGTGTGTAAATACTCTGTGTTACTGGGTGCTGATCCTCTGTGTTACTGTGTGCAGCTACTCTGTTTTACCTGGTGTTGATACTCTGTGTTACCGGGTGCAGCTACTCTGTGTTACCAGGTGATGATACACTGTGTTACCAGGTGCTGATACTCTGTGTTACTGGTTGCTGATACTCTGGATTAACGTGTGTAAATACTCTATGTTACTGGGTGCTGGACTCTGTGTCACTGGGTGCTCATACTCTGTGTTACTGGGTGCTGATACTCTGTGCTGATAATTCGCATTACTAGGTGCTGATACTCTGTATTACTGGATGCTGATACTCTTGTATTACTGGATGCTGATACTCTGTGTTATTTTGTGCAACTACTCTGTGTTACCAGCTGCTGATACTCTGTGTTACTGGGTGCTGATACTTTGCGTTACCAGGTGCTGATACTCTGTGTTACTGGTTGCTGATACTTTGTGTTATTGGGTGCTGATATTCTGGGCGACACATGGAGATACTTTGTGATACTGGGTGCTGATACTCTGGGTTACCGTGTGTAAATACTCTGTGTTACTGGGTGCTGAACTCTGTGTTACTGGGTGCTCATACTCTGTGCTACAGGGTGCTGATACTCTGTGCAGATACTTTGCATTACTGGGTGCTGATACTCTGTGTTACTGGGTGCTGATACTCTGTGTTACTGGGTGCTGATACTCTGTGTTATGGTGTGCAGATACTTTGCTTTACTAGGTGCTGAACTCTGTGTTACTTGGTGCTGATGCGCTGTGTTACTGTGTGCAGCCACTCTTTTTTACCAGGTGCTAATACTCTGTGTTACTGGGTACAGCTACACTGTGTTACCAGGTGCTGATACTCTGTGTTACTGGTTGCTGATATTCTGTGTTATTGGGTGCTGATACTCTGGGTTACAGTGTGTTTATACTCTGTGATACTGCGTGCTGATACTCTGGGTTACAGTGTGTAAATACCCTGTGGTACTGGGTGCAGATACTATGGGTTACTGTGTGTAAATACTCTGTGTTACTGGATGCTGATACTCTGGGTTACAGTGTGTAAGTACCCTGTGGTACTGAGTGCATATACTCTGGGTTGATATGTGTAAATACTCTGTGTTACTGGGTGCTGAACTCTGTGTTACTGGGTGCTGATACTCTGTGTTACTTGTTGCTGATACTCTGTGTTATTGGGTAATGATACTCTGTGTTATTGTGTGCAGATACTTTGCATTACTAGGTGCTGATTCTCTGTGTTACTAGGTGCCAATTCTCTGTGTTACTGGGTGCTGATACTTTGTGTATTTGGGTGCTGATACTCTGGGTTACGGTGTGTTGATACTCTGTGATACTGGGAGCTGATACCCTGTGTTACTGTGTGTAAATACTCTGTGTTACTGGGTGCTGATCCTCTGTGTTACTGTGTGCAGCTACTCTGTTTTACCTGGTGTTGATACTCTGTGTTACCGGGTGCAGCTACTCTGTGTTACCAGGTGATGATACACTGTGTTACCAGGTGCTGATACTCTGTGTTACTGGTTGCTGATACTCTGGATTAACGTGTGTAAATACTCTATGTTACTGGGTGCTGGACTCTGTGTCACTGGGTGCTCATACTCTGTGTTACTGGGTGCTGATACTCTGTGCTGATAATTTGCATTACTAGGTGCTGATACTCTGTATTACTGGATGCTGATACTCTTGTATTACTGGATGCTGATACTCTGTGTTATTTTGTGCAACTACTCTGTGTTACCAGCTGCTGATACTCTGTGTTACTGGGTGCTGATACTTTGCGTTACCAGGTGCTGATACTCTGTGTTACTGGTTGCTGATACTTTGTGTTATTGGGTGCTGATATTCTGGGCGACACATGTAGATACTTTGTGATACTGGGTGCTGATACTCTGGGTTACCATGTGTAAATACTCTGTGTTACTGGGTGCTGACCTCTGTGTTACTGGGTGCTCATACACTGTGCTACAGGGTGCTGATGCTCTGTGCAGATACTTTACATTACTGGGTGCTGATACTCTGTGTTACTGGGTGCTGATACTCTGTGTTACTGGGTGCTGATACTCTGTGTTACTGGGTGCTGATACTCTGTGTTACGGTGTGCAGATACTTTGCTTTACTAGGTGCTGAACTCTGTGTTACTTGGTGCTGACGCGCTGTGTTACTGTGTGCAGCCACTCTTTTTTACCAGGTGCTAATACTCTGTGTTACTGGGTACAGCTACACTGTGTTACCAGGTGCTGATACTCTGTGTTACAGTGTGTTTATACTCTGTGATACTGGGTGCTGATACTCTGGGTTACAGTGTGTAATTACCCTGTGGTACTGGGTGCAGATACTATGGGTTACTGTGTGTAAATACTCTGTGTTACTGGATGCTGATACTCTGGGTTACAGTGTGTAAGTACCCTGTGGTACTGAGTGCATATACTCTGGGTTGATATGTGTAAATACTCTGTGTTACTGGGTGCTGAACTCTGTGTTACTGGGTGCTGATACTCTGTGTTACTTGTTGCTGATACTCTGTGTTATTGGGTAATGATACTCTGTGTTATTGTGTGCAGATACTTTGCATTACTAGGTGCTGATTCTCTGTGTTACTAGGTGCCAATTCTCTGTGTTACTGGGTGCTGATACTTTGTGTATTTGGGTGCTGATACTCTGGGTTACGGTGTGTTGATACTCTGTGATACTGGGAGCTGATACCCTGTGTTACTGTTTGTAAATACTCTGTGTTACTGGGTGCTGATCCTCTGTGTTACTGTGTGCAGCTACTCTGTTTTACCCGGTGTTGATACTCTGTGTTACCGGGTGCAGCTACTCTGTGTTACCAGGTGATGATACACTGTGTTACCAGGTGCTGATACTCTGTGTTACTGGATGCTGATACTCTGGATTAACGTGTGTAAATACTCTATGTTACTGGGTGCTGGACTCTGTGTCACTGGGTGCTCATACTCTGTGTTACTGGGTGCTGATACTCTGTGCTGATAATTCGCATTACTAGGTGCTGATACTCTGTATTACTGGATGCTGATACTCTTGTATTACTGGATGCTGATACTCTGTGTTATTTTGTGCAACTACTCTGTGTTACCAGCTGCTGATACTCTGTGTTACTGGGTGCTGATACTTTGCGTTACCAGGTGCTGATACTCTGTGTTACTGGTTGCTGATACTTTGTGTTATTGGGTGCTGATATTCTGGGCGACACATGGAGATACTTTGTGATACTGGGTGCTGATACTCTGGGTTACCGTGTGTAAATACTCTGTGTTACTGGGTGCTGAACTCTGTGTTACTGGGTGCTCATACTCTGTGTTACTGGGTGCTGATACTCTGTGTTATGGTGTGCAGATACTTTGCTTTACTAGGTGCTGAACTCTGTGTTACTTGGTGCTGATGCGCTGTGTTACTGTGTGCAGCCACTCTTTTTTACCAGGTGCTAATACTCTGTGTTACTGGGTACAGCTACACTGTGTTACCAGGTGCTGATACTCTGTGTTACTGGTTGCTGCTATTCTGTGTTATTGGGTGCTGATACTCTGGGTTACAGTGTGTTTATACTCTGTGATACTGCGTGCTGATACTCTGGGTTACAGAGTGTAAATACCCTGTGGTACTGGGTGCAGATACTATGGGTTACTGTGTGTAAATACTCTGTGTTACTGGATGCTGATACTCTGGGTTACAGTGTGTAAGTACCCTGTGGTACTGAGTGCATATACTCTGGGTTGATATGTGTAAATACTCTGTGTTACTGGGTGCTGAACTCTGTGTTACTGGGTGCTGATACTCTGTGTTACTTTTTGCTGATACTCTGTGTTATTGGGTAAAGATACTCTGTGTTATTGTGTGCAGATACTTTGCATTACTAGGTGCTGATTCTCTGTGTTACTAGGTGCCAATTCTCTGTGTTATGGGTGCTGATACTTTGTGTATTTGGGTGCTGATACTCTGGGTTACGGTGTGTTGATACTCTGTGATACTGGGAGCTGATACCCTGTGTTACTGTTTGTAAATACTCTGTGTTACTGGGTGCTGATCCTCTGTGTTACTGTGTGCAGCTACTCTGTTTTACCCGGTGTTGATACTCTGTGTTACCGGGTGCAGCTACTCTGTGTTACCAGGTGATGATACACTGTGTTACCAGGTGCTGATACTCTGTGTTACTGGTTGCTGATACTCTGGATTAACGTGTGTAAATACTCTATGTTACTGGGTGCTGGACTCTGTGTCACTGGGTGCTCATACTCTGTGTTACTGGGTGCTGATACTCTGTGCTGATAATTCGCATTACTAGGTGCTGATACTCTGTATTACTGGATGCTGATACTCTTGTATTACTGGATGCTGATACTCTGTGTTATTTTGTGCAACTACTCTGTGTTACCAGCTGCTGATACTCTGTGTTACTGGGTGCTGATACTTTGCGTTACCAGGTGCTGATACTCTGTGTTACTGGTTGCTGATACTTTGTGTTATTGGGTGCTGATATTCTGGGCGACACATGGAGATACTTTGTGATACTGGGTGCTGATACTCTGGGTTACCGTGTGTAAATACTCTGTGTTACTGGGTGCTGAACTCTGTGTTACTGGGTGCTCATACTCTGTGTTACTGGGTGCTGATACTCTGTGTTATGGTGTGCAGATACTTTGCTTTACTAGGTGCTGAACTCTGTGTTACTTGGTGCTGATGCGCTGTGTTACTGTGTGCAGCCACTCTTTTTTACCAGGTGCTAATACTCTGTGTTACTGGGTACAGCTACACTGTGTTACCAGGTGCTGATACTCTGTGTTACTGGTTGCTGCTATTCTGTGTTATTGGGTGCTGATACTCTGGGTTACAGTGTGTTTATACTCTGTGATACTGCGTGCTGATACTCTGGGTTACAGAGTGTAAATACCCTGTGGTACTGGGTGCAGATACTATGGGTTACTGTGTGTAAATACTCTGTGTTACTGGATGCTGATACTCTGGGTTACAGTGTGTAAGTACCCTGTGGTACTGAGTGCATATACTCTGGGTTGATATGTGTAAATACTCTGTGTTACTGGGTGCTGAACTCTGTGTTACTGGGTGCTGATACTCTGTGTTACTTTTTGCTGATACTCTGTGTTATTGGGTAATGATACTCTGTGTTATTGTGTGCAGATACTTTGCATTACTAGGTGCTGATTCTCTGTGTTACTAGGTGCCAATTCTCTGTGTTACTGGGTGCTGATACTTTGTGTATTTGGGTGCTGATACTCTGGGTTACGGTGTGTTGATACTCTGTGATACTGGGAGCTGATACCCTGTGTTACTGTGTGTAAATACTCTGTGTTACTGGGTGCTGATCCTCTGTGTTACTGTGTGCAGCTACTCTGTTTTACCTGGTGTTGATACTCTGTGTTACCGGGTGCAGCTACTCTGTGTTACCAGGTGATGATACACTGTGTTACCAGGTGCTGATACTCTGTGTTACTGGTTGCTGATACTCTGGATTAACGTGTGTAAATACTCTATGTTACTGGGTGCTGGACTCTGTGTCACTGGGTGCTCATACTCTGTGTTACTGGGTGCTGATACTCTGTGCTGATAATTCGCATTACTAGGTGCTGATACTCTGTATTACTGGATGCTGATACTCTTGTATTACTGGATGCTGATACTCTGTGTTATTTTGTGCAACTACTCTGTGTTACCAGCTGCTGATACTCTGTGTTACTGGGTGCTGATACTTTGCATTACCAGGTGCTGATACTCTGTGTTACTGGTTGCTGATACTTTGTGTTATTGGGTGCTGATATTCTGGGCGACACATGGAGATACTTTGTGATACTGGGTGCTGATACTCTGGGTTACCGTGTGTAAATACTCTGTGTTACTGGGTGCTGAACTCTGTGTTACTGGGTGCTCATACTCTGTGCTACAGGGTGCTGATACTCTGTGCAGATACTTTGCATTACTGGGTGCTGATACTCTGTGTTACTGGGTGCTGATACTCTGTGTTACTGGGTGCTGATACTCTGTGTTATGGTGTGCAGATACTTTGCTTTACTAGGTGCTGAACTCTGTGTTACTTGGTGCTGATGCGCTGTGTTACTGTGTGCAGCCACTCTTTTTTACCAGGTGCTAATACTCTGTGTTACTGGGTACAGCTACACTGTGTTACCAGGTGCTGATACTCTGTGTTACTGGTTGCTGATATTCTGTGTTATTGGGTGCTGATACTCTGGGTTACAGTGTGTTTATACTCTGTGATACTGCGTGCTGATACTCTGGGTTACAGTGTGTAAATACCCTGTGGTACTGGGTGCAGATACTATGGGTTACTGTGTGTAAATACTCTGTGTTACTGGATGCTGATACTCTGGGTTACAGTGTGTAAGTACCCTGTGGTACTGAGTGCATATACTCTGGGTTGATATGTGTAAATACTCTGTGTTACTGGGTGCTGAACTCTGTGTTACTGGGTGCTGATACTCTGTGTTACTTGTTGCTGATACTCTGTGTTATTGGGTAATGATACTCTGTGTTATTGTGTGCAGATACTTTGCATTACTAGGTGCTGATTCTCTGTGTTACTAGGTGCCAATTCTCTGTGTTACTGGGTGCTGATACTTTGTGTATTTGGGTGCTGATACTCTGGGTTACGGTGTGTTGATACTCTGTGATACTGGGAGCTGATACCCTGTGTTACTGTGTGTAAATACTCTGTGTTACTGGGTGCTGATCCTCTGTGTTACTGTGTGCAGCTACTCTGTTTTACCTGGTGTTGATACTCTGTGTTACCGGGTGCAGCTACTCTGTGTTACCAGGTGATGATACACTGTGTTACCAGGTGCTGATACTCTGTGTTACTGGTTGCTGATACTCTGGATTAACGTGTGTAAATACTCTATGTTACTGGGTGCTGGACTCTGTGTCACTGGGTGCTCATACTCTGTGTTACTGGGTGCTGATACTCTGTGCTGATAATTTGCATTACTAGGTGCTGATACTCTGTATTACTGGATGCTGATACTCTTGTATTACTGGATGCTGATACTCTGTGTTATTTTGTGCAACTACTCTGTGTTACCAGCTGCTGATACTCTGTGTTACTGGGTGCTGATACTTTGCGTTACCAGGTGCTGATACTCTGTGTTACTGGTTGCTGATACTTTGTGTTATTGGGTGCTGATATTCTGGGCGACACATGTAGATACTTTGTGATACTGGGTGCTGATACTCTGGGTTACCATGTGTAAATACTCTGTGTTACTGGGTGCTGACCTCTGTGTTACTGGGTGCTCATACACTGTGCTACAGGGTGCTGATGCTCTGTGCAGATACTTTACATTACTGGGTGCTGATACTCTGTGTTACTGGGTGCTGATACTCTGTGTTACTGGGTGCTGATACTCTGTGTTACTGGGTGCTGATACTCTGTGTTACGGTGTGCAGATACTTTGCTTTACTAGGTGCTGAACTCTGTGTTACTTGGTGCTGACGCGCTGTGTTACTGTGTGCAGCCACTCTTTTTTACCAGGTGCTAATACTCTGTGTTACTGGGTACAGCTACACTGTGTTACCAGGTGCTGATACTCTGTGTTACAGTGTGTTTATACTCTGTGATACTGGGTGCTGATACTCTGGGTTACAGTGTGTAATTACCCTGTGGTACTGGGTGCAGATACTATGGGTTACTGTGTGTAAATACTCTGTGTTACTGGATGCTGATACTCTGGGTTACAGTGTGTAAGTACCCTGTGGTACTGAGTGCATATACTCTGGGTTGATATGTGTAAATACTCTGTGTTACTGGGTGCTGAACTCTGTGTTACTGGGTGCTGATACTCTGTGTTACTTGTTGCTGATACTCTGTGTTATTGGGTAATGATACTCTGTGTTATTGTGTGCAGATACTTTGCATTACTAGGTGCTGATTCTCTGTGTTACTAGGTGCCAATTCTCTGTGTTACTGGGTGCTGATACTTTGTGTATTTGGGTGCTGATACTCTGGGTTACGGTGTGTTGATACTCTGTGATACTGGGAGCTGATACCCTGTGTTACTGTTTGTAAATACTCTGTGTTACTGGGTGCTGATCCTCTGTGTTACTGTGTGCAGCTACTCTGTTTTACCCGGTGTTGATACTCTGTGTTACCGGGTGCAGCTACTCTGTGTTACCAGGTGATGATACACTGTGTTACCAGGTGCTGATACTCTGTGTTACTGGATGCTGATACTCTGGATTAACGTGTGTAAATACTCTATGTTACTGGGTGCTGGACTCTGTGTCACTGGGTGCTCATACTCTGTGTTACTGGGTGCTGATACTCTGTGCTGATAATTCGCATTACTAGGTGCTGATACTCTGTATTACTGGATGCTGATACTCTTGTATTACTGGATGCTGATACTCTGTGTTATTTTGTGCAACTACTCTGTGTTACCAGCTGCTGATACTCTGTGTTACTGGGTGCTGATACTTTGCGTTACCAGGTGCTGATACTCTGTGTTACTGGTTGCTGATACTTTGTGTTATTGGGTGCTGATATTCTGGGCGACACATGGAGATACTTTGTGATACTGGGTGCTGATACTCTGGGTTACCGTGTGTAAATACTCTGTGTTACTGGGTGCTGAACTCTGTGTTACTGGGTGCTCATACTCTGTGTTACTGGGTGCTGATACTCTGTGTTATGGTGTGCAGATACTTTGCTTTACTAGGTGCTGAACTCTGTGTTACTTGGTGCTGATGCGCTGTGTTACTGTGTGCAGCCACTCTTTTTTACCAGGTGCTAATACTCTGTGTTACTGGGTACAGCTACACTGTGTTACCAGGTGCTGATACTCTGTGTTACTGGTTGCTGCTATTCTGTGTTATTGGGTGCTGATACTCTGGGTTACAGTGTGTTTATACTCTGTGATACTGCGTGCTGATACTCTGGGTTACAGAGTGTAAATACCCTGTGGTACTGGGTGCAGATACTATGGGTTACTGTGTGTAAATACTCTGTGTTACTGGATGCTGATACTCTGGGTTACAGTGTGTAAGTACCCTGTGGTACTGAGTGCATATACTCTGGGTTGATATGTGTAAATACTCTGTGTTACTGGGTGCTGAACTCTGTGTTACTGGGTGCTGATACTCTGTGTTACTTTTTGCTGATACTCTGTGTTATTGGGTAAAGATACTCTGTGTTATTGTGTGCAGATACTTTGCATTACTAGGTGCTGATTCTCTGTGTTACTAGGTGCCAATTCTCTGTGTTACTGGGTGCTGATACTTTGTGTATTTGGGTGCTGATACTCTGGGTTACGGTGTGTTGATACTCTGTGATACTGGGAGCTGATACCCTGTGTTACTGTGTGTAAATACTCTGTGTTACTGGGTGCTGATCCTCTGTGTTACTGTGTGCAGCTACTCTGTTTTACCTGGTGTTGATACTCTGTGTTACCGGGTGCAGCTACTCTGTGTTACCAGGTGATGATACACTGTGTTACCAGGTGCTGATACTCTGTGTTACTGGTTGCTGATACTCTGGATTAACGTTTGTAAATACTCTATGTTACTGGGTGCTGGACTCTGTGTCACTGGGTGCTCATACTCTGTGTTACTGGGTGCTGATACTCTGTGCTGATAATTCGCATTACTAGGTGCTGATACTCTGTATTACTGGATGCTGATACTCTTGTATTACTGGATGCTGATACTCTGTGTTATTTTGTGCAACTACTCTGTGTTACCAGCTGCTGATACTCTGTGTTACTGGGTGCTGATACTTTGCGTTACCAGGTGCTGATACTCTGTGTTACTGGTTGCTGATACTTTGTGTTATTGGGTGCTGATATTCTGGGCGACACATGTAGATACTTTGTGATACTGGGTGCTGATACTCTGGGTTACCGTGTGTAAATACTCTGTGTTACTGGGTGCTGAACTCTGTGTTACTGGGTGCTCATACTCTGTGCTACAGGGTGCTGATACTCTGTGCAGATACTTTGCATTGCTGGGTGCTGATACTCTGTGTTACTGGGTGCTGATACTCTGTGTTACTGGGTGCTGATACTCTGTGTTATGGTGTGCAGATACTTTGCTTTACTAGGTGCTGAACTCTGTGTTACTTGGTGCTGATGCGCTGTGTTACTGTGTGCAGCCACTCTTTTTTACCAGGTGCTAATACTCTGTGTTACTGGGTACAGCTACACTGTGTTACCAGGTGCTGATACTCTGTGTTACTGGTTGCTGATATTCTGTGTTATTGGGTGCTGATACTCTGGGTTACAGTGTGTTTATACTCTGTGATACTGCGTGCTGATACTCTGGGTTACAGTGTGTAAATACCCTGTGGTACTGGGTGCAGATACTATGGGTTACTGTGTGTAAATACTCTGTGTTACTGGATGCTGATACTCTGGGTTACAGTGTGTAAGTACCCTGTGGTACTGAGTGCATATACTCTGGGTTGATATGTGTAAATACTCTGTGTTACTGGGTGCTGAACTCTGTGTTACTGGGTGCTGATACTCTGTGTTACTTGTTGCTGATACTCTGTGCTATTGTGTGCAGATACTTTGCATTACTAGGTGCTGATTCTCTGTGTTACTAGGTGCCAATTCTCTGTGTTACTGGGTGCTGATACTTTGTGTATTTGGGTGCTGATACTCTGGGTTACGGTGTGTTGATACTCTGTGATACTGGGAGCTGATACCCTGTGTTACTGTGTGTAAATACTCTGTGTTACTGGGTGCTGATCCTCTGTGTTACTGTGTGCAGCTACTCTGTTTTACCTGGTGTTGATACTCTGTGTTACCGGGTGATGATACACTGTGTTACCAGGTGCTGATACTCTGTGTTACTGGTTGCTGATACTCTGGATTAACGTGTGTAAATACTCTATGTTACTGGGTGCTGGACTCTGTGTCACTGGGTGCTCATACTCTGTGTTACTGGGTGCTGATACTCTGCTGATAATTCGCATTACTAGGTTCTGATACTCTGTATTACTGGATGCTGATACTCTTGTATTACTGGATGCTGATACTCTGTGTTATTTTGTGCAACTACTCTGTGTTACCAGCTGCTGATACTCTGTGTTACTGGGTGCTGATACTTTGCATTACCAGGTGCTGATACTCTGTGTTACTGGTTGCTGATACTTTGTGTTATTGGGTGCTGATATTCTGGGCAACACATGTAGATACTTTATGATACTGGGTGCTGATACTCTGGGTTACCGTGTGTAAATACTCTGTGTTACTGGGTGCTGAACTCTGTGTTACTGGGTGCTCATACTCTGTGATACTGGGTGCTGATACTCTGTGCAGATACTTTGCATTACTGGGTGCTGATACTCTGTGTTACTAGTTGCTGATACTCTGTGTTACTGGGTGCTGATACTCTGTGTTACGGTGTGCAGATACTTTGCTTTACTAGGTGCTGAACTCTGTGTTACTTGGTGCTGATTCGCTGTGTTACTGTGTGCAGCCACTCTTTTTTACCGGGTGCTAATACTCTGTGTTACTGGGTACAGCTACACTGTGTTACCAGGTGCTGATACTCTGTGTTACTGGTTGCTGATAATCTGTGTTATTGGGTGCTGATACTCTGGGTTACAGTGTGTTTATACTCTGTGATACTGGGTGCTGAGACTCTGGGTTACCGTGTGTAAATAGTCTGTGTTACTGGATGCTGATACTCTGGGTTACAGTGTGTACATACTCTGTGGTACTGGGTGCAGATACTCTGGGTTGTTGTGTGTAAATACTCTGTGTTACTGGTTGCTGATACTCTGTGTTATTGGGTAATTATACTCTGTGTTACTGTGTATAGATACTCTGCCATTACTAGGTGCTTATACTCTGTGTTAGTAGGTTCCGATACTCTGTGTTACTGGTTGCTGATACTTTGTGTAATTGGTTGCTGATACTCTGGTTTACAGTATGTTGATACTCTGTGATACTGGGTGCTGATACTCTGTGTTACTGTGTGTAAATACTCTGTGTTACTGGGTGCTGATACTCTGGGTTACAGTGTGTAGATACTCTGTTACTGGGTGCTGATACTCTGGGTCACTGTGTGTAAATACTTTGTGCTACTGGGTGCTGAACTCTGTGATACTGGGTGCAGCTACTCTGTGTTACCAGGTGCTGATACTCTGTGTTACCAGGTGCTGATACTCTGTGCTACTGGGTGCTGATCCTCTGTGTTACTGTGTGCAGCTACTCTGTGTTACCAGGTGCTGTTACTCTATGTTACTGGGTGCAGCTACTCTGTGTTACCAGGTGCTGATACTCTGTGTTACTGGTTGCTGATATTCTGTGTTATTGGGTGCTGATACTCTGGGTTACAGTGTGTTTATACTCTGTGATACTGGGTGCTGATACTCTGGGTTACTGTTTGTAAATACTCTGTTTTACTGGATGCTGATAATCTGGGTTACATTTTGTAAATACTCTGTGGTACTGGGTGCAGATACTGTGGGTTACTGTGCGTAAATACTCTGTGTTACTGGATGCTGATACTCTGGGTTACAGTGTGCAAATACTCTGTGG
Source organism: Carcharodon carcharias (assembly GCF_017639515.1). NCBI lineage: Eukaryota > Metazoa > Chordata > Chondrichthyes > Lamniformes > Lamnidae > Carcharodon > Carcharodon carcharias. The sequence continues at coordinate 61,019,726 of NC_054488.1, forward strand.
TACTGGGTGCAGATACTCTGGGTTGCTGTGTGTAAATACTCTTTGTTACTGGGTGCTGAACTCTGTGTTACTGGGTGCTGATACTCTGTGTTACTGTGTGCTGATACTCTGTGTTACTGGGTACTGATACTCTGTTTTACTATGTGCAGATACTTTGCATTACTATTTGCTGATACTCTGTGTTACTAGGTGCCGATACTCTGTGTTACTTGTTGCTGATACTTTGTGTAATTGGGTGCTGATACCCTCTGTCACTGTGTGTAAATACTCTCTGTTACAAGGTGCTGATACTCTGTGTTACTGGGTGCAGCTAATCTGTGTTACCAGGTGCTGATACTCTGTGTTACTGGGTGCTGATACTCTGGGTTGCTGTGTGTAAATACTCTTTGTTACTGGGTGCTGATACTCTGTGTTACTGTGTGCTGATACTTTGCATTACTATGTGCTGATACTCTGTGTTACTAGGTGCCGATACTCTGTGTTACTTGTTGCTGATACTTTGTGTAATTGGGTGCTGATACCCTCTGTTACTGTGTATAAATACTCTGTGTTACACGGTGCTGATACTCTGTGTTACTGGGTGCAGCTAATCTGTGTTACCAGGTGCTGATACTCTGTGTTACTGGGTGCTGATACTCTGTGTTTCTGGGTACTGATACTCTGTGTTACTGTGTGCAGATACTTTGCATTACTATGTGCTGATACTCTGTGTTACTAGGTGCCGATACTCTGTGTTACTGGTTGCTGATACTTTGTGTATTTGGGTGCTGATACTCTGGGTTACAGTGTGTTGATACTCTGTGATACTGGGTGCTGATACCCTGTGTTACTGTGTGTAAATACTCTTTGTTACTGGGTGCTGATACTCTGGGTTACTGTGTGTAAATACTTTGTGCTACTGGGTGCTGAACTCTGTGTTACTGGGTGCTGATCCTCTGTGTTACTGCGTGGAGCTACTCTTTGTTACCAGGTGCTGATGCTCTGTGTTATCGGGTGCTGATACTCTGTGTTACTGGTTGCTTTATTCTGTGTTATTGGGTGCTGATACTCTGGGTTACAGTGTGTTTATGCTCTGTGATACTGGGTGCTGATACTCAGGGTTACTGTGTGTAAATACTCAGTGGTACTGTTTGCAGATACACTGGGTTACTGTGTTTAAATACTCTGTGTTACTGGGTGCTGAACTCTGTGTTACTGGGTGCTGAACTCTGTGTTACTGGGTGCTGATACTCTGTGTTACCGTGTGCTGATACTCTGTGTTACTAGGTACTGATACTCTGTGTTACTGTGTGCAGATACTTTGCATTACTAGGTGCTGATACTCTGTGTTACTAGTTGCCGATACTCTGTGTTACTGGTTGCTGATACTTTGTGTTTTTGGGTGCTGATTCTCTGGGTTACTGTCTGTTGATGCTCTGTGTTACTGGGTGCTGATACTCTGTGTTGCTGGGTGCTGATGCTCTGTGTTACTGGGTGCAGCTACTCTTGTGTTACCAGGTGCTGATATTCTGTGTTACTGGGTGCTGATACTCTGCGTTACTGGGTGCTGATACTCTGTGTTACTGTGTGCAGATACATTGCATTACTAGGTGCTGATACTCTGTGTTACAGTGTGTAGGTGCTCTGTGATACTGGGTGCTGATACTCTGTGTTACTGTGTGTAGATGCTCTGGATTACTATGTGCAGATACTTTGCATTATTAGGTGCTGATACTCTGTGTTACTGGATGCTGATACTCTTGTGTTACTGGATGCTGATACTCTGTGTTATTTTGTGCAACTACTCTGTGTTACCAGCTGCTGATACTCTGTGTTACTGGGTGCTGATACTTTGTGTTATTGGTGCTGATACTCTGTGTTACTGGTTGCTGATACTCTGTGTTATTGGGTGCTGATACTCTGGGTTACAGTGTGTAGATACTTTGTGATACTGGGTGTTGATACTCTGGGTTACTATTTGATGATACTCTGTGTTATTGGGTGCTGATACTCTGGGCTGCACGTGTAGATACTTTGTGATACTGGGTGCTGATACCCTGGGTTACCGTGTGTAAATACTCTGTGTTACTGGGTGCTGAACTCTGTGTTACTGGGAGCTCATAATCTGTGTTAAAGGGTTCTGATACTCTGTGCAGATACTTTGCATTACTGGGTGCTGATACTCTGTGTTACCAGGTGCTGATACTCTGTGTCACGGTGTGCAGATCCTTTGCTTTACTAGGTGCTGAACTCTGTTACTTGGTGCTGATGCTCTGTGTTACTGTGTGCAGCCACTCTGTTTTACCAGGTGCTGATACACTGTGTTACTGGGTACAGCTACTCTGTGTTACCAGGTGCTGATACTCTGTGTTACTGGTTGCTGATATTCTGTGTTATTGGGTGCTGATACTCTGGGTTACAGCGTGTTTATACTCTGTGATACTGAGTGCTGATACTCCGGGTTACTGTGTGTAAATACTCTGTGTTACTGGATGCTGATACTCTGGGTTACAGAGTGTGCATACTCTGTGGTACTGGGTGCAGATACTGTGGGTTACTGTGCGTAAATACTCTGTGTTACTGGATGCTGATACTCTGGGTTACAGTGTGTAAATACTCTGTGGTACTGGGTGCAGATACTCTGGGTTACTTGTTGCTGATACTTTGTGTAATTGGGTGCTGATACCCTCTGTTACTGTGTGTAAATACTCTCTGTTACAAGGTGCTGATACTCTGTGTTACTGGGTGCAGCTAACCTGTGTTACCAGGTGCTGATACTCTGTGTTACTGGGTGCTGATACTCTGGGTTGCTGTGTGTAAATACTCTTTGTTACTGGGTGCTGAACTCTGTGTTACTGGGTGCTGATACTCTGTGTTACTGTGTGCTGATACTCTGTGTTACTGGGTACTGATACTCTGTTTTACTATGTGCAGATACTTTGCATTACTATGTGCTGATACTCTGTGTTACTAGGTGCCGATTCTCTGTGTTACTTGTTGCTGATACTTTGTGTAATTGGGTGCTGATACCCTCTGTTACTGTGTGTAAATACTCTGTGTTACAAGGTGCTGATACTCTGTGTTACTGGGTGCAGCTAATCTGTGTTACCAGGTGCTGATACTCTGTGTTACTGGGTGCTGATACTCTGTGTTTCTGGGTACTGATACTCTGTGTTACTGTGTGCAGATACTTTGCATTACTATGTGCTGATACTCTGTGTTACTGGTTGCTGATACTTTGTGTATTTGGGTGCTGATACTCTGGGTTACAGTGTGTTGATACTCTGTGATACTGGGTGCTGATACCCTGTGTTACTGTGTGTAAATACTCTTTGTTACTGGGTGCTGATACTCTGGGTTACTGTGTGTAAATACTTTGTGCTACTGGGTGCTGAACTCTGTGTTACTGGGTGCTGATCCTCTGTGTTACTGCGTGGAGCTACTCTTTGTTACCAGGTGCTGATGCTCTGTGTTATCAGGTGCTGATACTCTGTGTTACTGGTTGCTTTATTCTGTGTTATTGGGTGCTGATACTCTGGGTTACAGTGTGTTTATGCTCTGTGATACTGGGTGCTGATACTCAGGGTTACTGTGTGTAAATACTCAGTGGTACTGTTTGCAGATACACTGGGTTACTGTGTTTAAATACTCTGTGTTACTGGGTGCTGAACTCTGTGTTACTGGGTGCTGAACTCTGTGTTACTGGGTGCTGATACTCTGTGTTACCGTGTGCTGATACTCTGTGTTACTAGGTACTGATACTCTGTGTTACTGTGTGCAGATACTTTGCATTACTAGGTGCTGATACTCTGTGTTACTAGTTGCCGATACTCTGTGTTACTGGTTGCTGATACTTTGTGTTTTTGGGTGCTGATTCTCTGGGTTACTGTCTGTTGATGCTCTGTGTTACTGGGTGCTGATACTCTGTGTTGCTGGGTGCTGATGCTCTGTGTTACTGGGTGCAGCTACTCTTGTGTTACCAGGTGCTGATATTCTGTGTTACTGGGTGCTGATACTCTGCGTTACTGGGTGCTGATACTCTGTGTTACTGTGTGCAGATACATTGCATTACTAGGTGCTGATACTCTGTGTTACAGTGTGTAGGTGCTCTGTGATACTGGGTGCTGATACTCTGTGTTACTGTGTGTAGATGCTCTGGATTACTATGTGCAGATACTTTGCATTATTAGGTGCTGATACTCTGTGCTACTGGATGCTGATACTCTTGTGTTACTGGATGCTGATACTCTGTGTTATTTTGTGCAACTACTCTGTGTTACCAGCTGCTGATACTCTGTGTTACTGGGTGCTGATACTTTGTGTTACTGGTTGCTGATACTCTGTGTTATTGGGTGCTGATACTCTGGGTTACAGTGTGTAGATACTTTGTGATACTGGGTGTTGATACTCTGGGTTACCGTGTGTAAATACTCTGTGTTACTGGGTGCTGAACTCTGTGTTACTGGGTGTTCAGACACTGTGTTACTGGGTGCTGATACTCTTTGCAGATACTTTGCATTACTAGGTGCTGATACTCTGTTACTTGGTGCTGAACTCTGTGTTACTTGGTGCTGATGCTCTGTGTTACTGTGTGCAGCCACTCTGTTTTACCAGGTGCTGATACTCTGTGTTACTGGGTGCTGATACTTTGCGTTACTAGGTGCTGATACTCTGTGATACTATTTGCTGATACTCTGTGTTATTGGGTGCTGATACTCTGGGCTGCACGTGTAGATACTTTGTGATACTGGGTGCTGATACTCTGGGTTACCGTGTGTAAATACTCTGTGTTACTGGGTGCTGAACTCTGTGTTACTGGGAGCTCATAATCTGTGTTAAAGGGTTCTGATACTCTGTGCAGATACTTTGCATTACTGGGTGCTGATACTCTGTGTTACCAGGTGCTGATACTCTGTGTCACGGTGTGCAGATACTTTGCTTTACTAGGTGTGAACTCTCTGTTACTTGGTGCTGATGCTCTGTGTTACTGTGTGCAGCCACTCTGTTTTACCAGGTGCTGATACACTGTGTTACTGGGTACAGCTACTCTGTGTTACCAGGTGCTGATACTCTGTGTTACTGGTTGCTGATATTCTGTGTTATTGGGTGCTGATACTCTGGGTTACAGCGTGTTTATACTCTGTGATACTGAGTGCTGATACTCCGGGTTACTGTGTGTAAATACTCTGTGTTACTGGATGCTGATACTCTGGGTTACAGAGTGTGCATACTCTGTGGTACTGGGTGCAGATACTGTGGGGTACTGTGCGTAAATACTCTGTGTTACTGGACGCTGATACTCTGGGTTACAGTGTGTAAATACTCTGTGGTACTGGGTGCAGATACTCTGGGTTGCTGTGTGTAAATACTCTTTGTTACTGTGTGCTGAACTCTGTGTTACTGGGTGCTGATACTCTGGGTTACAGAGTGTGCATACTCTGTGGTACTGGGTGCAGATACTGTGGGTTACTGTGCGTAAATACTCTGTGTTACTGGACGCTGATACTCTGGGTTACAGAGTGTGCATACTCTGTGGTACTGGGTGCAGATACTGTGGGTTACTGTGCGTAGATACTCTGTGTTACTGGACGCTGATACTCTGGGTTACAGTGTGTAAATACTCTGTGGTACTGGGTGCAGATACTCTGGGTTGCTGTGTGTAAATACTCTTTGTTACTGTGTGCTGAACTCTGTGTTACTGGGTGCTGATACTTTGTGTTACTGTGTGCTGATACTCTGTGTTACTGGGTACTGATACTCTGTTTTACTATGTGCAGATACTTTGCATTACTATTTGCTGATACTCTGTGTTACTAGGTGCCGATACTCTGTGTTACTTGTTGCTGATACTTTGTGTAATTGGGTGCTGATACCCTCTGTTACTGTGTGTAAATACTCTGTGTTACAAGGTGCTGATACTCTGTGTTACTGGGTGCAGCTAACCTGTGTTACCAGGTGCTGATACTCTGTGTTACTGGGTGCTGATACTCTGGGTTGCTGTGTGTAAATACTCTTTGTTACTGGGTGCTGAACTCTGTGTTACTGGGTGCTGATACTCTGTGTTACTGTGTGCTGATACACTGTGTTACTGGGTACTGATACTCTGTTTTACTATGTGCAGATACTTTGCATTACTATGTGCTGATACTCTGTGTTACTAGGTGCCGATACTCTGTGTTACTTGTTGCTGATACTTTGTGTAATTGGGTGCTGATACCCTCTGTTACTGTGTGTAAATACTCTGTGTTACAAGGTGCTGATACTCTGTGTTACTGGGTGCAGCTAATCTGAGTTACCAGGTGCTGATACTCTGTGTTACTGGGTGCTGATACTCTGTGTTTCTGGGTACTGATACTCTGTGTTACTGTGTGCAGATACTTTGCATTACTATGTGCTGATACTCTGTGTTACTGGTTGCTGATACTTTGTGCATTTGGGTGCTGATACTCTGGGTTACAGTGTGTTGATACTCTGTGATACTGGGTGCTGATACCCTGTGTTACTGTGTGTAAATACTCTTTGTTACTGGGTGCTGATACTCTGGGTTACTGTGTGTAAATACTTTGTGCTACTGGGTGCTGAACTCTGTGTTACTGGGTGCTGATCCTCTGTGTTACTGCGTGGAGCTACTCTTTGTTACCAGGTGCTGATGCTCTGTGTTATCAGGTGCTGATACTCTGTGTTACTGGTTGCTTTATTCTGTGTTATTGGGTGCTGATACTCTGGGTTACAGTGTGTTTATGCTCTGTGATACTGGGTGCTGATACTCAGGGTTACTGTGTGTAAATACTCAGTGGTACTGTTTGCAGATACACTGGGTTACTGTGTTTAAATACTCTGTGTTACTGGGTGCTGAACTCTGTGTTACTGGGTGCTGAACTCTGTGTTACTGGGTGCTGATACTCTGTGTTACCGTGTGCTGATACTCTGTGTTACTAGGTACTGATACTCTGTGTTACTGTGTGCAGATACTTTGCATTACTAGGTGCTGATACTCTGTGTTACTAGTTGCCGATACTCTGTGTTACTGGTTGCTGATACTTTGTGTTTTTGGGTGCTGATTCTATGGGTTACTGTCTGTTGATGCTCTGTGTTACTGGGTGCTGATACTCTGTGTTGCTGGGTGCTGATGCTCTGTGTTACTGGGTGCAGCTACTCTTGTGTTACCAGGTGCTGATATTCTGTGTTACTGGGTGCTGATACTCTGCGTTACTGGGTGCTGATACTCTGTGTTACTGTGTGCAGATACATTGCATTACTAGGTGCTGATACTCTGTGTAACAGTGTGTAGGTGCTCTGTGATACTGGGTGCTGATACTCTGTGTTACTGTGTGTAGATGCTCTGGATTACTATGTGCAGATACTTTGCATTATTAGGTGCTGATACTCTGTGTTACTGGATGCTGATACTCTTGTGTTACTGGATGCTGATACTCTGTGTTATTTTGTGCAACTACTCTGTGTTACCAGCTGCTGATACTCTGTGTTACTGGGTGCTGATACTTTGTGTTATTGGTGCTGATACTCTGTGTTACTGGTTGCTGATACTCTGTGTTATTGGGTGCTGATACTCTGGGTTACAGTGTGTAGATACTTTGTGATACTGGGTGTTGATACTCTGGGTTACCGTGTGTAAATACTCTGTGTTACTGGATGCTGAACTCTGTGTTACTGGGTGTTCAGACACTGTGTTACTGGGTGCTGATACTCTTTGCAGATACTTTGCATTACTAGGTGCTGATACTCTGTTACTTGGTGCTGAACTCTGTGTTACTTGGTGCTGATGCTCTGTGTTACTGTGTGCAGCCACTCTGTTTTACCAGGTGCTGATACTCTGTGTTACTGGGTGCTGATACTTTGCGTTACTAGGTGCTGATACTCTGTGTTACTATTTGCTGATACTCTGTGTTATTGGGTGCTGATACTCTGGGCTGCACGTGTAGATACTTTGTGTTACTGGGTGCTGAACTCTGTGTTACTGGGAGCTCATAATCTGTGTTAAAGGGTTCTGATACTCTGTGCAGATACTTTGCATTACTGGGTGCTGATACTCTGTGTTACCAGGTGCTGATACTCTGTGTCACGGTGTGCAGATACTTTGCTTTACTAGGTGTGAACTCTCTGTTACTTGGTGCTGATGCTCTGTGTTACTGTGTGCAGCCACTCTGTTTTACCAGGTGCTGATACACTGTGTTACTGGGTACAGCTACTCTGTGTTACCAGGTGCTGATACTCTGTGTTACTGGTTGCTGATATTCTGTGTTATTGGGTGCTGATACTCTGGGTTACAGCGTGTTTATACTCTGTGATACTGAGTGCTGATACTCCGGGTTACTGTGTGTAAATACTCTGTGTTACTGGATGCTGATACTCTGGGTTACAGAGTGTGCATACTCTGTGGTACTGGGTGCAGATACTCTGGGTTACTGGGTACTGATACTCTGTGTTACTGTGTGCTGATACTCTGTGTTACTAGGTGCCAATACTCTGTGTTACTTGTTGCTGATACATTGTGTAATTGGGTGCTGAAACTCTGGGTTACAGTGTGTTGATACTCTGTGATACTGGGTGCTGATACCCTGTGTTACTGTGTGTAAATACTCTGTGTTACTGGGTACTGATACTCTGGGTTACAGTGTGTAGATACTCTGTTACTGGGTGCTGATACTCTGGGTTACTGTGTGTAAATACTTTGTCCTACTGGGTGCTGAACTCTGTGTTACTGGGTGCTGATCCTCTGTGTTACTGCGTGGAGCTACTCTGTGTTACCAGGTGCTGATACTCTGTGTTACTGGGTGCTGATACTCTGTGTTACTGGGTACTGATACTCTGTTTTACTGTGTGCAGATACTTTGCATTACTATGTGCTGATACTCTGTGTTACTAGGTGCCGATACTCTGTGTTACTTGTTGCTGATACTTTGTGTAATTGGGTGCTGGTTCTCTGGGTTACTGTGTGTTAATACTCTGTGTTACTGGGTGCTGATGCTCTGTGTAACTGGGTGCAGCTACTCTTCTGTTACCAGGTGCTGATATTCTGTATTACTGGGTGCTGATACTCTGTGTTACTGGGTGCTGATACTCTGTGTTACAGTGTGTAGATACCCTGTGATACTGGGTGCTGATACGCTGGGTTACTGTGTGTAGATACTCTGGGTTACTGTGTGTAGATACTTTGCATTACTAGGGGCTGATACTCTGTGTTATTGGATGCTGATACTCTTATGTTACTGGATGCTGATACTCTGTGTTACATTGTGCAACTACCCTGTGTTACCAGCTGCTGTTACTCTTTGTTAATGGGTGCTAATACTTTGCGTTACTAGGTGCTGATACACTGTGTTACTGGTTGCTGATACTTTGTGATACTGGGTTCTGATACTCTGGGTTACTGTGTGTAAATGCACTGTGTTACTGGGTGCTGATACGCCGTGTTACTGGGTGCAGCTACTCTGTGTTACTGGGTGCTGATGCTCTGGGTTACTCTGTGTAGATATTCTGTGTTACTGGTACTGAACTCTGTGCCACAGTGTGCTGATACTCTGGGTTACTGTGTGTAAATACTCTATGTTACTGGATGCTGATGCTCTGTGTTACTGGGTGCTGATACTCTGTGTTACTGAGTGATGATGCCCTGTGTTACTGTTTACAGATACCCTGCATTACTGGTGCTAATACTCTCTGTTACAGAGTGCTGATATTCTATGTTAGTGTGCTAATACTCTGTATTACTGGGTGCAGCTACTCTGTGTTACCAGGTGCTGGTACTCTGTGTTACTGTGTCCAGATGCTTTGCATTACTAGGTGCTGATACACTGTGTTACTGGTTGCTGATACTTTGTGATACTGGGTTCTGATAGTCTGGGTTACTGTGTGTAAATGCACTGTGTTACTGGGTGCTGATACTCTGTGTTACTGGGTGCAGCTACTCTGTATTACTGGGTGATGATGCTCTGGGTTACTCTGTGTAGATACTCTGTGTTACTGGTACTGAACTCTGTGTCACAGTGTGCTGATACTCTGGGTTACTGTGTGTAAATACACTATGTTACTGGATGCTGATGCTCTGTGTTAATGGGTGCTGATACTCTGTGTTACTGAGTGATGATGCCCTGTGTTACTGTTTACAGATACCCTGCATTACTGGTGCTAATACTCTCTGTTACAGAGTGCTGATATTCTATGTTAGTGTGCTAATACTCTGTATTACTGGGTGCAGCTACTCTGTGTTACCAGGTGCTGATACTCTGTGTTACTGTGTCCAGATATTTTGCATTACTAGGTGCTGATACTCTGTGTTACTGTGTCCAGATACTTTGCATTACTAGGTGCTGATACTCTGTGTTACTGGTTGCAGATACCCTGTGTTACTGGGTGCTAATACTCTCTGTTACAGAGTGCTGATATTCTGTGTTAGTGTGCTAATACTCCGTATTACTGGTACAGTTACTCTGTGTTAATGGATGCTGATTCTCTGGGTTACTGTTAGTAAATACTCTGTGTTACTGGGTGCTGAACTCTGTGTTACTGGGTGCTGATGCTCTGAGTTACTGGATGCAGCTACTCTTGTGTTACCAGGTGCTGATATTCTGTGTTACTGGGTGCTGATACTCTGTGTTACTGGGTGCTGATACTCTGTGTTACTGGGTGCAGATATATTGCATTACTAGGTGCTGATATTCCGTGTTACTGGATGCTGATGCTCTTGTTTTACTGGATGTTGATACTCTGTGTTACAGTGTGTAGATACTCTGTGATACTGGGTGCTGATACTCTGGGTTACTGTGTGTAGATACTCTGTGTTACTGGGTGCTGATCCTCTGGGTTACAGTGTGTAGATACTCTGTGTTACTGGGTCCTGATGCTCTGTGTTACGGGGTTCAGCTACTCTGTGTTACTGGGTGCTGATACTCTGTGTCACTTGGTGCTGATACTCTGTGCTACTTGGTGCTGATACTCTGTGTTACTGTGTGCAGATACTTTGCATTACTAGGTGCTGATACTCTGTGTTACTGGTTGCTGGTACTGTTGTGTTACTGTGTGCAGCTACTCTGTGTTACTGAGTGCTGATGCCCCGTGTTACTGCTTGCAGATACCCTGTGTTACTGGGTGCTAATACTCTCTGTTACAGAGTGCTGATATTCTGTGTTAGTGTGCTAATACTCCGTATTACTGGTACAGTTACTCTGTGTTACTGGATGCTGATACTCTGGGCTACTGTGTGTAGATACTCTGTGTTAATGGGGGCTGATTCTCTAGGTTACTGTGTGTTAATACTCTGTGTTACTGGGTGCTGAACTCTGTGTTACGGGGTGCTGATACTCTGTGTTACTGGGTGCAGCTAGTCTGTGATTATGGGTGCTGATACACTGGGTTAAAGTGTGTAGATACCCTGTGATACTGGGTGCTGATACGCTGGGTTACTGTGTGTAGATACTCTGGGTTACTGTGTGCAGATACTTTGCATTACTAGGTGCTGATACTCTGTGTTACTGGATGCTGATACTCTTGTGTTACTGGATGCTGATACTCTGTGTTACTTTGTGCAACGACTCTGTGTTATCAGCTGCTGATACTCTGTGTTACTGGGTGCTGATACTTTGTGCTACTGGGTGCTGATACTCTGGGTTACTGTGTATAAATGCACTGTGATACTGGGTGCTGAACTCTGTGTTACTGGGTGCTGAACTCTGTGTTACGGGGTGCTGACACTCTGTGTTACAGGGTGCAGCTAGTCTGTGATTAAGGGTGCTGATACTCTGGGTTACCGTGTGTAAATACTCTGTGTTACTGGGTGCTGAACTCTGTGTTACTGGGTGCTCATACTCTGTGTTACTGCGTGCTGATACTCTGTGCAGATACTTTGCATTACTAGGTGCTGATACTCTGTGTTACTGGGCGCTGATACTCTGTGTTACGGTGTGCAGATGCTTTGCTTTACTAGGTGCTGAACTCTGTGTTACTTGGTGCTGATGCTCTGTGTTACTGTGTGCAGTCACTCTGTTTTACCAGGTGCTGATACTCTGTGTTACTGGTTGCTGATATTCTGTGTTATTGGGTGCTGATACTCTGGGTTACAGTGTGTTTATACTCTGTGATACTGGGTGCTGATACTCTGGGTTACTGTGTGTAAATACTCTGTGTTACTGGATGCTGATACTCTGGGTTACAGTGTGTAAATATTCTGTGGTACTGGGTGCAGATACTCTGGGTTGCTGTGTGTAAATACTCTGTGTTACTGGATGCTGATACTCTGTGTTACTGGGTACTGATACTCTGTGTTACTGTGTGCAGATACCTTGCATTACTAGGTGCTGATACTCTGTGTTACTAGGTGTTGATACTCTGTGTTACTGGTTGCTGATACTTTGTGTAATTGGGTTCTGATATTCTGGGTTAAAGTGTGTTGATACTCTGTGATACTGGGTGCTGATACTCTGTGTTACTGTGTGTAAATACTCTGTGTTACTGGGTGCTGATACTCTGGGTTACAGTGTGTAGATACTCTGTTACTGGGTGCTGATACTCTGGGTTACTGTGTGTAAATACTTTGTGCTACTGTTTGCTGAACTCTGTGTTACTGGGTGCAGCTACTCTGTGTTACCAGGTGCTTATACTCTGTGTTACTATTTGCTGATACTCTGTGTTATTGGGTGCTGATACTCTGGGCTGCACGTGTAGATACTTTGTGATACTGGGTGCTGATACTCTGGGTTACCGTGTGTAAATACTCTGTGTTACTGGGTGCTGGACTCTGTGTTACTGGGTGCTCATACTCTGTGTTACTGGGTACTGATACTCTGTGCAGATACTTTGCATTACTAGGTGCTGATACTCTGTGTTACTGGGCGCTGATACTCTGTGTTACGGTGTGCAGATGCTTTGCTTTACTAGGTGCTGAACTCTGTGTTACTTGGTGCTGATTCTCTGTGTTACTGTGTGCAGTCACTCTGTTTTACCAGGTGCTGATACTCTGTGTTACTGGTTGCTGATATTCTGTGTTATTGGGTGCTGATACTCTGGGTTACAGTGTGTTTATACTCTGTGATACTGGGTGCTGATACTCTGGGTTACTGTGTGTAAATACTCTGTGTTACTGGATGCTGATACTCTGGGTTACAGTGTGTAAATATTCTGTGGTACTGGGTGCAGATACTCTGGGTTGCTGTGTGTAAATACTCTGTGTTACTGGATGCTGATACTCTGTGTTACTGGGTACTGATACTCTGTGTTACTGTGTGCAGATACTTTGCATTACTAGGTGCTGATACTCTGTGTTACTAGGTGTTGATACTCTTGTGTTACTGGTTGCTGATACTTTGTGTAATTGGGTTCTGATACTCTGGGTTAAAGTGTGTTGATACTCTGTGATACTGGATGCTGATACTCTGTGTTACTGTGTGTAAATACTCTGTGTTACTGGGTGCTGATACTCTGGGTTACAGTGTGTAGATACTCTGTTACTGGGTGCTGATACTCTGGGTTACTGTGTGTAAATACTTTGTGCTACTGTTTGCTGAACTCTGTGTTACTGGGTGCAGCTACTCTGTGTTACCAGGTGCTTATACTCTGTGTTACCAGGTGCTGATACTCTGTGTTACTGGGTGCTGATCCTCTGTGTTATTGTGTGCAGCTACTCTGTGTTACCAGGTGCTGATACGCTGTGTTAATGGGTGCAGCTACTCTGTGTTACTGGGTGCTGATACTCTGTATTAATGGTTGCTGATATTCTGTGCTATTGGTTGCTGATACTCTGGGTTACAGTGTGTTTATACTCTGTGATACTGGATGCTGATACTCTGGGTTACGGTGTGTAAATACTCTGTGGTACTGGGTTCAGATACTATGGGTTACTGTGTGTAAATACTCTGTGTTACTGGATGCTGATACTCTGGTTTACAGTGTGTAAATACTCTGTGGTACTGCATGCAGATACTCTGGGTTGCTATGTGTAAATACTCTGTGTTACTGGGTGCTGAGCTCTGTGTTACTGGGTGCTGATACTCTGTGTTGCTGTGTGCTGATACTCTGTGTTACTGGGTACTGATACTCTGTGTTACTGTGTGCAGATACTTTGCATTACTAGGTGCTGATACTCTGTGTTACTAGGTGCCGATACACTGTGTTACTGGTTGCTGATACTTTGTTTAATTTGGTGCTGGTTCTCTGGGTTACTGTGTGTTAATACTCTGTGTTACTGGGTGCTGATGCTCTGTGTAAGTGGGTGCAGCTACTCTTCTGTTACCAGGTGCTGATATTCTGTATTACTGGGTGCTGATACTCTGTGTTACTGTGTGCAGATACATTGCATTACTAGGTGCTGATACTCCGTGTTACTGGATTCTGATATGCTTGTGTTACTGGATGCTGATACTCTGTGTTACAGTGTGTAGATAATCTGTGATACTGGGTGCTGATACGCTGGGTTACTGTGTGTAGATACTCTGGGTTACTGTGTGTAGATACTTTGCATTACTAGGGGCTGATACGCTGTGTTATTGGATGCTGATACTCTTATGTTACTGGATGCTGATACTCTGTGTTACTTTGTGCAACTACTCTGTGTTACCAGCTGCTGATACTCTGTGTTACTGGGTGCTAATACTTTGCGTTACTAGGTGCTGATACACTGTGTTACTGGTTGCTGATACTTTGTGATACTGGGTTCTGATAGTCTGGGTTACTGTGTGTAAATGCACTGTGTTACTGGGTGCTGATACTCTGTGTTACTGGGTGCAGCTACTCTGTTTTACTGGGTGCTGATGCTCTGGGTTACTCTGTGTAGATACTCTGTGTTACTGGTACTGAACTCTGTGCCACAGTGTGCTGATACTCTGGGTTACTGTGTGTAAATACTCTATGTTACTGGATGCTGATGCTCTGTGTTACAGGATGCTGATACTCTGTGTTACTGAGTGATGATGCCCTGTGTTACTGTTTACAGATACCCTGCATTACTGGTGCTAATACTCTCTGTTACAGAGTGCTGATATTCTATGTTAGTGTGCTAATACTCTGTATTACTGGGTGCAGCTACTCTGTGTTACCAGGTGCTGGTACTCTGTGTTACTGTGTCCAGATGCTTTGCATTACTAGGTGCTGATACTCTGTGTTACTGTGTCCAGATATTTTGCATTACTAGGTGCTGATTACTCTGTGTTACTGGTTGCAGATACCCTGTGTTACTGGGTGCTAATACTCTCTGTTACAGAGTGCTGATATTCTGTGTTAGTGTGCTAATACTCCGTATTACTGGTACAGTTACTCTGTGTTACTGCATGCTGATACTCTGGGTTACTGTGTGTAGATACTCTGTGTTAATGGATGCTGATTCTCTGGGTTTCTGTTAGTTAATACTCTGTGTTACTGGGTGCTAAATTCTGTGTTACTGGGTGCTGATGCTCTGTGTTACTGGTTGCAGCCACTCTTGTGTTACCAGGTGCTGATACTCTGTGTTACTGGGTGCTAATACTTTGCGTTACTAGGTGCTGATACACTGTGTTACTGGTTGCTGATACTTTGTGATACTGGGTTCTGATAGTCTGGGTTACTGTGTGTAAATGCACTGTGTTACTGGGTGCTGATACTCTGTGTTACTGGGTGCAGCTACTCTGTTTTACTGGGTGCTGATGCTCTGGGTTACTCTGTGTAGATACTCTGTGTTACTGGTACTGAACTCTGTGCCACAGTGTGCTGATACTCTGGGTTACTGTGTGTAAATACTCTATGTTACTGGATGCTGATGCTCTGTGTTACAGGATGCTGATACTCTGTGTTACTGAGTGATGATGCCCTGTGTTACTGTTTACAGATACCCTGCATTACTGGTGCTAATACTCTCTGTTACAGAGTGCTGATATTCTATGTTAGTGTGCTAATACTCTGTATTACTGGGTGCAGCTACTCTGTGTTACCAGGTGCTGGTACTCTGTGTTACTGTGTCCAGATGCTTTGCATTACTAGGTGCTGATACTCTGTGTTACTGTGTCCAGATATTTTGCATTACTAGGTGCTGATTACTCTGTGTTACTGGTTGCAGATACCCTGTGTTACTGGGTGCTAATACTCTCTGTTACAGAGTGCTGATATTCTGTGTTAGTGTGCTAATACTCCGTATTACTGGTACAGTTACTCTGTGTTACTGCATGCTGATACTCTGGGTTACTGTGTGTAGATACTCTGTGTTAATGGATGCTGATTCTCTGGGTTTCTGTTAGTTAATACTCTGTGTTACTGGGTGCTAAATTCTGTGTTACTGGGTGCTGATGCTCTGTGTTACTGGTTGCAGCCACTCTTGTGTTACCAGGTGCTGATATTCTGTGTTACTGGGTGCTGATACTCTGTGTTACTGGGTGCTGATACTCTGTGTTAATGTGTGCAGATATATTGCATTACTAGGTGCTGATATTCCGTGTTACCGGATGCTGTTACTCTTGTGTTACTGGATGTTGATACTCTGTGTTACAGTGTGTAGATACTCTGTGATACTGGGTGCTGATACTCTGGGTTACTGTGTGTAGACACTCTGGGTTACTATGTGCAGATACTTTGCATTACTAGGTGCTGATGCTCTATGTTACTGGATGCTGATACTCTTGTGTTACTGGATGCTGGTACTCTGTGTTACTTTGTGCAACTACTCTGTGTTACCAGCTGCTGATACTCTGTGTTACTGAGTGCTGATACTTTGCATTACTAGGTGCTGATACTCTGTGTTACTGGGTGCTGCTCCTCTGGGTTACAGTGTGTAGATACTCTGTGTTACTGGGTCCTGATGCTCTGTGTTACTGGGTTCAGCTACTCTGTGTTACTGGTTGCTGATACTCTGTGTCACTGGGTGCTGATACTCTGTGCTACTTGGTGCTGATACTCTGTGTTACTGTGTGCAGATACTTTGCATTACTAGGTGCTGATACTCTGTGTTACTGGGTGCTGCTCCTCTGGGTTACAGTGTGTAGATACTCTGTGTTACTGGGTCCTGATGCTCTGTGTTACTGGGTTCAGCTACTCTGTGTTACTGGGTGCTGATACTCTGTGTCACTGGGTGCTGATACTCTGTGCTACTTGGTGCTGATACTCTGTGTTACTGTGTGCAGATACTTTGCATTACTAGGTGCTGATACTCTGTGTTACTGGTTGCTGATACTGTTGTGTTACTGTGTGCAGCTACTCTGTGTTACTGAGTGCTGATGCCCCGTGTTACTGCTTGCAGATACCCTGTGTTACTGGGTGCTAATATTCTCTGTTACAGAGTGCTGATATTCTGTGTTAGTGTGCTAATACTCCGTATTACTGGTACAGTTACTCTGTGTTACTGGATGCTGATACTCTGGGCTACTGTGTGTAGATACTCTGTGTTAATGGGTGCTGATTCTCTGGGTTACTGTGTGTTAATACTCTGTGTTACTGGGTGCTGAACTCTGTGTTACGGGGTGCTGATACTCTGTGTTACTGGGTGCAGCTAGTGTGTGATTATGGGTGCTGATACACTGGGTTAAAGTGTGTAGATACTCTGTGATACTGGGTGCTGATACGCTGGGTTACTGTGTGTAGATACTCTGGGTTACTGTGTGCAGATACTTTGCATTACTAGGTGCTGATACTCTGTGTTACTGGATGCTGATACTCTTGTGTTACTGGATGCTGATACTCTGTGTTACTTTGTGCAACGACTCTGTGTTACCAGCTGCTGATACTCTGTGTTACTGGGTGCTGATACTTTGTGCTACTGGGTGCTGATACTCTGGGTTACTGTGTGTAAATGCACTGTGATACTGGGTGCTGAACTCTGTGTTACTGGCTGCTGATGCTCTGTGTTACTGGGTGCTGATACTCTGTGTTACAGGGTGCAGCTACTCTGTGTTACTGGGTGCTGATGCTCTGGGTTACTGTGTGTAGATACTCTGTGTTACTGGTACTGAACTCTTTGTCACAGTGTGCTGATACTCTGGGTTACTGTGTGTAAATACTCTATGTTACTGGGTGCTGATGCTCTGTGTTACTGCGTGCTGATACTCTGTGTTACTGTGTGCAGATACCTTGCATTACTAGGTGCTGATACACTGTTACTGGTTGCTGATACTCTTGTGTTACTGTGTGCAGATACACTGTGTTACTGGTTGCTAATACTCTCTGTTACAGAGTGCTGATACTCTGTGTTAGTATGCTAATACTCTGTATTACTGGGTGCAGTTACTTTGTGTTACTGGATGCTGATACTCTGGGTTACTGTGTGTAGTTACTCCGTGTTACTGGGTGCTGAACTCTATGTTACTGTGTGCTGTTACTCTGTGTTACTGGGTGCTGATACTCTGGGTTACTGTGTCTAAATGCACTGTGATACTGGGTGCTGAACTCTGTGTTACTGGGTGCTGATGCTCTGTGTTACTGGGTGCTGATACTCTGTGTTACTGGGTGCAGCTACTCTGTGTTACTGGGTGCTGATGCTCTGGGTTACTGTGTGTAGATACTCTGTGTTACTGGTACTGAACTCTTTGTCACAGTGTGCTGATACTCTGGGTTACTGTGTGTAAATACTCTATGTTACTGGGTGCTAATGCTCTGTGTTACTGGGTGCTGATACTCTGTGTTACTGTGTGCAGATACCTTGCATTACTAGGTGCTGATACGCTGTGTTACTGGTTGCTGATACTCTTGTGTTACTGTGTGCAGATACACTGTGTTACTGGGTGCTAATACTCTCTGTTACAGAGTGCTGATACTCTGTGTTAGTATGCTAATACTCTGTATTACTGGGTGCAGTTACTTTGTGTTACTGGATGCTGATACTCTGGGTTACTGTGTGTAGCTACTCCGTGTTACTGGGTGCTGAACTCTATGTTACTGTGTGCTGTTACTCTGTGTTACCGTGTGCTGATCTTCTGGGTTGCTGTGTGTAAATACCCTGTATTACTGGGTGCTAATACTCTCTGTTACAGAGTGCTGATATTCTGTGTTAGTATACTAATACTCTGTATTACTGGGTGCAGCTATTCTGTGTTACTGGATGCAGATACTCTGGGTTACTATGTGTAGATATTCCGTGTTAATGGGTGCTGATTCTCTGGTTTACTGTGTGTAAATACTCTGTGTTACTGGGTGCTGAACTCTGTGTTACTGGATGCTGATACTCTGTGTTACTGTGTGTAGATACTCTGTGTTACTGGGTGCTGATACTTTGGGTTTCTGTGTGTAGATACTCTGTGTTGCTGGGTACTGAACTCTTTGTTACTGTCTGCTGATACTCTGAGTTACTGTGTGTAAATACTGTGTGTTACTGGGTGCTGAACTCTGTGTTACTGAATGCTGATACTCTGTGTTACTGTGTGTAGATACTCTGTGTTACTGGGTGCTGATACTTTGGGTTTCTGTGTGTAGATACTCTGTGTTGCTGGGTACTGAACTCTGTGTCACTGTCTGCTGATACTCTGAGTTACTGTGTGTAAATACTCTGTGTTACTGGGTGCTGAACTCTGTGTTACTGGGTGCTGATACTCTGTGCTACTGCATGCAGCTACTCTATGTTACCAGGTGCTGATACTCTGTGTTACTGGGTGCTGATACTCTATGTTACTGGGTGCTGATACTCTGTGCTACTGGGTGCAGCTACTCTGTGTTATCAGCTGCTGATATTCTGTGTTACAGGGTGCTGATACTCTGAGTTACCGTGTGTAAATACTCTGTGTTACTGGGTGCTGATACTCTATGTTACTGGGTGCTGATACTCTGTGCTACTGGGTGCAGCTACTCTGTGTTACCAGGTGCTGATATTCTGTGTTACTGGGTGGCTATGGTCCTTTCTGTGGTTAACTACACAGCTGACACTCACTATCTAAACTCAAGCAATGATGCTTTGTAGAAAGCAGGACTCTACAAGCCTGTTCATATCACCAATGCCAGGGCAGGACAGGAATGCTGCAAAGAGGACATTCAAGACAATTACATAGGCACATTGACACTTCACTGAGTACATTTCTGAATTGACACAATCAAGATATTTTGAAAGATGGTTGCTGGGGGAGTGGGTGATTGTAGTGATCATATTGTAGTGGTTATTTACTGGGACTAGTGATCCAGAGGGATGCAGTACTGTAGTGGTTAATTACTGGACTTGTAATCCAGGGTACACTAGTGTAGTGGTTATATTACTAGTGATCCAATGTGTATTGAAATCTCACCATGAGCAGTTTGTGACTTTGAATTCAGCTTTAAAAATATTAGGAATAAAAAGGAGGAGGGGTCACAGTAAAATTGTCCATTGTCGTAAAAACCCATCTGGTTCATTAATGCCCTTTAGGGAAGGAAATCTGCCATCCTTACCTAGTCTGGCCTACATGTGACTCCAGTCCCACAGCAAGGTGTTTGCCCTGAGGTCGTCTAGTGAGCAACTTAGTTCTACGAATCCAACTGCAATGGTTCAAGAGGAGGCTCACCAGCACCTTCTTCAAGGGCAGCTCTGCCTGAGAAATAAATGCTGCTCTCGCCAGCAAATCTCACATTTGGAGAATGAGTATATAAAAAAAACAGCTTTTGCTTTTGTCTAAGAACCTGAGTAATCATATCATTCCGAAACTCAATCCACAGGAGTCATTCAATTTGTGCCATGCATTGCTCTCTCTCTGTGTGAAAACCTAAGCTGGCAATTGATATATTTAATGTTTGCTGAGTGTTCAGAATCAGATGATTGGATAATATTTCGTACTTGGATCATGGATTTTTTTCGAGTTTATGTATTAAATAATGTACAAGAGAGTAAATAGAAAGTGGCTTTGTGTTTTTTATACATTGTACATTTAGCTGGCTTCTTATGTCTACCTCGCGAAGCTGTTTGTGTGCCCACTAAACACATTGGAAAAGGACAGAGAGGAATTACATTCAGAAGTATGACCTAGGCAAAATCAAGCTTCAACAACAACTTATGTTTATATAGCAACCCTTAATATAGGAAATGTCCCAAGCTGCTTCCCACCACCTTCGTCAAACAGAAATTTGACTGAGTCACATTAGGGGCAGGTGACTAAAGCCTGGCCAAAGAAGTTGGTTTTAAGGAGAATGTTAAAAGAGACACAGGCAGAGAGGTTTAAAGAGGGAATTCCAGAGCTTAGGACCCAGGCAGCTGAAGCCATGGCCGCCAATAGCGGAGCGATGGGAATGAAAGTTGCTCAGGAAGTCACAGTTAGACGAGCATAGAGATGTTGGAGGGTCGACAGGCTGACCGAGATTTCAGAGACAGGGAGGGGAGAGGCCGTGGGCCTCAAGACGAGAATTTCAAATTTGAGCCATTGCTGGACCAGGAAACAATGCAGGTCAGTGGGTGGATGAATGGGATGTGGCATGTTAGGCTTTTCAAGGCCTGTAGTTTGTAACGGGAGGGGAGGAGAGGCCTGAAAGAGTAAATGGATACAAAATTTGATGCTGAAGAATCAAGGACACTGGTTGCTGCCCAACCTGACATTCTTCCTACAATACTGACCATTGTCCAACCATGACTGTCCCAGGGCATGAGAGAGTACAGAGGGGATTAACTGCACTCAAGGAAAGAACTTGCATTTATATAGCACCTTTGTTCAACTTCAGCACATCCCCAAAATGCCGTCCAGTCAATGAAGCACATTTAATGTCGCTCTCTTGATGGGAATATAGCAACAGGAAGAGGTCATTTAGCTCTTGAGCCTGTTCTGCCAATCAGTGACCTCACTCCATTGACCTGTCTTTGCCCCATATCCCTTAAGCTCCTTTAGTTAACAGAAATCTGTCAATATCAGATTTAAAATGAACAACAATGGAACTATTCCTCCAGCAATTCCTCTTTTTGGAAGAGAGTTCCAAGCTACTATTATTCATTGGGTGGGATTTTCGGTGCCTGTTGGCATCGGGCGTGGCTGGCAGTGCGTGCGGACAATATGGCAAGAAGACCAAAAATTGGTTGCATGATGTCACCAGGAAAGCCGTCTGCTATGGCCCCCTCTGCCTGTCAATGGCAGTCTGCATTTCCTGCCCATCAGATATCCCGAGCAGCGTTGTGATACATCT
Source organism: Carcharodon carcharias (assembly GCF_017639515.1). NCBI lineage: Eukaryota > Metazoa > Chordata > Chondrichthyes > Lamniformes > Lamnidae > Carcharodon > Carcharodon carcharias. Next base: position 61,041,737 of record NC_054488.1, read on the forward strand.
ACATCTCATTATAAGCCCTGCTCGGTGGAATCATCCCCCACCACCCCCCCCCCCACCCACCAACGCTGGATCACCCACCCATGTCGGTGTTATTGTACCCCAACATGTTTCACAACTGTACATAAACAACGTGCACCCGGTGAGCTGCACGTCCCTCAGGATTTCGAGGTGTGTTTGCCCACCTTGCTTCAGGCAGCACTCGAGGTCTCAGCGCCAGGCTTCACAGGCAGCACCACATCACTTTTAGGGGGGGCTCACTCACGGGCAGGTCTGTAACTACCAGACCAGCTGTAAGGCGGGGGGAGGGGGGGCTTTTCAATAGCTGCAGGGCTGGGGCTTACTTGGGGAAGGGGGAGAAGTGACCTCAGGTAAGGGAAGAGGCTGCAGGGTGAGGGCTGTACTGGGGAAGGAGGGTATCCCAGGGTGTGTGTGGGGCCGCATGTTGATCTGTGCAAGTGGCCTCAAGATGGTGAGGGCTGAGGAGGCAGCCTCCAGAGGAGATGAGGCCAGATGGAGGTGTGAGGGTGTGTGAGAGAGTGAGTGGTGATGTCCCTTGAACTGGCAGTGAGTGAGATGCCAGTGAATGTGTGATGGGCTTGTGAGTGTGTGAGTTTAGAGTGATGAGATGGTTGCCTTACCCTGGCGGCACAGATGAGATCATTCATCCTCTTTCTACACTGGATGGCCAACCTCTTGTGTGCTGCATTGACACTGACCATCACTGTCACCACCTCCTGAACCGGAGTGCTGAGGCTGCTGTTACTCTTGCGGCTAGAGCGAGGTGTAGAAGATAGAGCAGCGGGTCTCCACAGCGTCCAAATGACTTTCCAGGGACATGTCACCGAATCGGGGGGCTGCAGTCATCTTGCCTTTGGGCCCATGTCTTCTGTGCAGCAGTCCTGAGCTGGGAGCACTGAGAGGTGCACACGCGGCTGCACTTTAAACGTGATGCCTGGCATGAAGGAGCAGTGAGATAACAGTGTGGCAGACGAATGAAACTCCGCCAGCCATTGAAATGGCCTCTTTCCCAGGAATTCATGGGATTGGGATGATATGATGTGAAAAGCCGCCATTGCAGCCGACGGGTAAAATGTCCTTTCTCTCGCCCACAACCTGCACTTAGTGCAAATCTGGGATGATTCCACCCAGTGTGTTTTCTAACTTCACTCCTTAGCTTGGGTCTAATTTTCAGACTATTAATTACCCCAACTTTTGCCAACCAGGTCACTTCCCTCTGTGTCCACTAAAAGTTCTTCTTAATATCTTGAAAACATTGATGAAATTACTGCTTAACTTTCTAAATTCCAGGTAAAACAGCCCTAGCTTGTGTAATCTCTTGTTACAACAGAACCCTGGGGTGAAGGCCCCCAGTTTGTTATGGTCACGGATGAGACACACCAATTTGTTAACTTCCCGCACAAAGTTAACTCCCAGGTGAGGAGAAAAGAGCTGGCTCCCCAGCTTTATACAACCCCCTTGGTTGGTCGCAAACAAGATTAATTTAAAAAGGGTTCCTTTCCCCTGTGGATATCTTTCCCCAGTCCAATTTAACCAGGCTTTGCTGAGTCAAAGAAAGAGTGAGTTTATTAGTAAATAATAAGAACACAACACACAAACACACAGGTCAGAGATGTGAAGTTGAGTCCAAATAAAAGTTAAAAAAGATATTCAAATCAGTCGTTGGCTTGTCCATGAGGTATAGATGGTGATACATTGCGACCGTTAAGCTGAGTCTAGTAGAGCTGACTTTGGCAGTTAAGCAGTTGGTTTGGAGACGCTTGGTTCTGCAGGTTGGCTGAAGAAGCTGTCCTGTTCCCTTTTTGACTGTGGCTTTGTTGATTTGCCACCAGCAGCAGAGAGAAGGATAGAGAACCTTTGCCTACAAACTGCAAAGGGGTACCTAGTCAATCTTCTTCTGCTGTGACTCTCGCTAGCACATTCTAGCACACCAGAACTAGAACACATAGATCAAGTCTGCAGCTAGCTTTTTAACCAATTTCCTTGTGTATTCCTGGAAGGGGAAAACAAACATGTCTTTCGTCCAGAGTCTGTTTTCTTTCAACTCAGATCATTTCCACATTCTGCGATATAACTCAGCAGGAGATGGTTTCAGCTCAGATGTGGGAATCAGTCTCCATTGTCTCCACAACCACAGGAGATTAAAGTTCAGTCTTTTTGCATTTCATCTCTCGCTTTCAAGTGTCTCTGACTGAAGTAGGATTTGACCCCTTTTTAGGTGCAACAATCCATGGTCTCTCTGGACTAGTCAGTCAAGTATGATCCACATAAGAATTTTCCAGAAAGTGGTTACTTTACATTCTCAGCTATTTTTAGTCCAGTGTCTTTGCTTGTATGTCCTTTTTAAAAATACACGTCTTCCTTAAAAAGTTCGATAAGCCCATAGGTAATTTGGGGCTGTAATCCACTGTCGTGTCACTCTCCTCATGACTTGACTCTTCAAGTCTAGGTATCATTTGGGTAAATCTACACTGCACTCTTTCTAAGGCCAGTATATCCTTGCTAAAATGTGGTGCCCAGGACTGCTCACAGTAACTCCAGGTGTGGCCTAACCAGGTCTTTGTGTTGCTGGAGTATGACTTTGAGCTCCTTGCATTCTAGTCTCCAGATATGAAGACCAGCATTCCATTAGCCTTTTCATTATTTTCTGTTCCCGTTCATGACATTTTAATGATCTGTTTACCTGAACCCCAAGTCTCTTTGTTCCTCCACTGTTTCAACTTTTTCATCTTTTAGGAAGTATCCTGTTTAGACCCAAAGTGGATGACTTCACATTACTGACATTGAAATTTATTTGCCACAATTTTGTCAATTCACTGAAAGAATCAATATCTCTTCACCGTCGACACTATTGACAATCCCGCCTATCTTTGTGTCGTCAGTAAATTTGGATGTGTGGTTTTCTATCGCCTCATTTTAAATCGTTAATAAATACAATGAATCATTGAGGCACCAACACATTGAGGCTCCCAGTGGATCATCACATCATACCAATCTGGGTTCCGGTCCGTTATCCCTACACTCTGTCTCCAGCCTCTCAGCCAGTTTCCTAATCCAGTCAATATGTTGCCTTCAATTCCACAACATAGGAAAGGCGACAGCCAACTTAAGCAAGTTACCACAAACAGCAATTTGATTTTGACAGATAATCTATCAATAATGTTGATCGAGTGATAAATATTGGCCAAGGTTCCCAGGATGACTCCCCTAATTATCTTCAAAATGTTGGCCAGGAGCGGCCTTGGTTAACGCCTCATCCAAAAAAAGACTCCTCCGACAGTGCAGCACTCCCTCAGTACTGACCCTCCGACAGTGCAGCACTCCCTCAGTACTGACCCTCCGACAGTGCAGCACTCTCTCAGTACTGACCCTCCGACAGTGCAGCACTCCCTCAGTACTGACCCTCCGACAGTGCAGCACTCCCTCAGTACTGACCCTCCGACAGTGCAGCATTCCCTCAGTACTGACCCTCTGACAGTGCAGCACTCTCTCAGTACTGACCCTCCGACAGTGCAGCACTCCCTCAGTACTGACCCTCCGACAGTGCAGCACTCCCTCAGTACTGACACTCCGACAGTGCAGCATTCCCTCAGTACTGACCCTCCGACAGTGCAGCACTCCCTCAGTACTGACCCCCTGACAGTACAGCACTCCCTCAGTACTTTCCCTCCGACAGTACAGCACTCCCTCAGTACTTTCCCTCCGACAGTGCAGCACTCCCTCAGTACTGACCCTCCGACAGTGCAGCACTCCCTCAGTACTGACATTCTGACAGTGCAGCACTCCCTCAGTACTGACCCTCCGACAGTGCAGCACTCCCTCAGTACTGACCCTCCGACAGTGCAGCACTCCCTCAGTACTGACCCTCCGACAGTGCAGCACTCCCTCAGTACTGACTCTCTGACAGTGCAGCATTCCCTCAGTACTGACCCACCGACAATGCAGCACTCCCTCAGTACTGACCCTCCGACAGTGCAGCAGTCCCTCAGTACTGACCCTCCGACAGTGCAGCACTCCCTCAGTACTGACCCTCCGACAGTGCAGCAGTCCCTCAGTACTGACCCTCCGACAGTGCAGCACTCCCTCAGTACTGACCCTCTGACAGTGCAGCACTCCCTCAGTACTGCACTGTATTTGTCAGCCTGGATTAGTTCCTGGGCCTGAATGTTTCCCGCATTGGGTGGGTTCGGCAGGACCATGTGGGTGCGGTCGTGGGGCCAACCGCCACCCGTGATTGGCTCGGCATCGTGACTTCACGCACGCTGAGCGCTACCTGTGTGGGCTGGTGGTGGGGGCTGCGGAGGAGGGAGAGTTGGGGCCTGCGCTTTTTCACGCATGCGCAGGAAAGAGTGCTTCAGTCTCCCCGGGGTAGGGAGCTGCCTCAGGGAGATTGAAGCGCTCTGTGAAGAAATTATTAAAAACATTAAAAATTTAATGAAACACGTCCCTTCAAGTGAGATGGGACATGTTTTTATTTTTCAAAAACCAAGTTTTTATTGAGTTTGTAAAAGCTTTAGCATTTCCACTCGAGGATGAGGTTTCCTAAAAAACCTAAAGGCTGCTTGGCCTATTCTCCTGCCCCTCCACCGTTAGATTGGACGGGCAGCCGAAGCTTCAACTTCATGAGTTTGCTAATGGCCTCAATAGGCCTTTTAATTATCAGCAGGCGCGCGGCCGACTTGGAGACCTGCCCACTGAACGACACACCACAGGACGGCGCCATGACATCGGGACACACACCCGACATCACTGCGTGTCATTGTACCTTCCGGCTTGTCCAGCCCATCCCCACACGCCAAGTGTAAAATCCTGGCGCTGGAGATCAACTCTTGAGCTACAGGAAGGGATTGGAGACCTGACTTTACCTCAGCCACCCTGTGCAAGCTGGGTGTATTGCTGAAATGGTGTGGGTCTGCGGAGTAGACCCCACCACATTGCAGACACGTCTCTGCCACACACCAATCTCATTGCCAGATTCCAGCTGCCCCAGGCAGGTCCAGAGTCTAATTAAAATGGGAAAGTCAGGGGCCCAATGAGGTTTCTGTGGCCATGACAGGATTTGAACAGTTGGAAATGACAGGAATCAACGGGCATTGAAGAGACCAGGCCATGATGGGGTTTTTGTACTTCAGGATCCCTGTAATACATGAGGAGTGGGAGTGTTTCTCTCCCCTGGACCTGGACCATCTCCTTCCGGATCGGCAGTGTCATCCACCAGGATTTCCAATCCTTGCTCAGGATCATCGGTGTGGATAGCAGGAGATGGTGACAGTCCATCTGCCTTGACCTGGTTCTTGACAGGTGCAAGGCAGTGCAGCCACATTTAGTTGAGATCTAGGATTGTAAACTTTTCATCCACATTTTCAAGTCTCTCCATGGCCTCACCACTCTTTATCTATGTAACCCGTTCCATCTCCTACAACCCTCCCTATCTCTGCAATCTCCTCCATCTCCTACAACCCTCCCTATCTCTGCAATCTCCTCCATCTGCTTCTACCCTCCCTACCTCTGCAATCTCCTCTATCCCCTACAACCCTCCCTATCTCTGCAATCTCCTCCATCCCCTACAACACTCCCTATCTCCGCAATCTCCTCCATCTCCTACAACCCTCCCTATCTCTGCAATCTCATCCATCTCCTACAACCCTCCCTATCTCTGCAATCTCCTCCATCTGCTTCTACCCTCCCTATCTCTGCAATCTCCTCTATCCCCTACAACCCTCCCTATCTCTGCAATCTCCTCCATCTCCTACAACCCTCCCTATCTCTGCAATCTCCTCCATCTCCTACAACCCACCCTATCTCTGCAATCTCCTCCATCTGCTTCTACCCTCCCTACCTCTGCAATCTCCTCTATCCCCTACAACCCTCCCTATCTCTGCAATCTCCTCCATCTGCTTCTACCCTCCCTATCTCTGCAATCTCCTCCATCTCCTACAACCCTCCCTATCTCTGCAATCTCCTCCATCTCCTACAACCCTCCCTATCTCTGCAATCTCCTCCATCTGCTTCTACCCTCCCTACCTCTGCAATCTCCTCTATCCCCTACAACCCTCCCTATCTCTGCAATCTCCTCCATCTCCTACAACCCACCCTATCTCTGCAATCTCCTCCATCTGCTTCTACCCTCCCTATCTCTGCAGTCTCCTCCATCTCCTACAACCCTCCCTATCTCTGCAATCTCATCCATCTGCTTCTACCCTCCCTACCTCTGCAATCTCCTCTATCCCCTACAACCCTCCCTATCTCTGCAATCTCCTCCATCCCCTACAACACTCCCTATCTCCGCAATCTCCTCCATCTCCTACAACCCTCCCTATCTCTGCAATCTCCTCCATCTCCTACAACCCTCCCTATCTCTGCAATCTCATCCATCTGCTTCTACCCTCCCTACCTCTGCAATCTCCTCTATCCCCTACAACCCTCCCTATCTCTGCAATCTCCTCCATCCCCTACAACACTCCCTATCTCCGCAATCTCCTCCATCTCCTACAACCCTCTCCATCTCTGCAATCTCCTCCATCTACTACAACCCTCTCTATCTCTGCAATCTCCTCCATCTACTACAACCCTCTCTATCTCTGCAATCTCCTCCATCTACTACAACCCTCTATCTCTGCAATCTCTTCCATTCCCCACAACCCTCCGAGATCTCTGTACTCCTGCTACTTCTGGCTCTGTACCCTTCTCCCGATTTTAAACGCTCTGCCTTTGGCAGTTCTGCCTTCTGCTATCTGATCCCTATAAGCTCTGGAATTCCCCCACCAAACCTCTTCATCCCTCTCCTCTGAGGGGTGCAGATAAATTAAACATCAGTGAATTAAGAGGCCCTGTAACTGGGAAGCCGACACAGGCACAACCTCAGGTGAGGGCAGTAGAGTGGACAGTGCAGGTGATCAACTTCACACAGGGGGGTGGGGAAGGTGTACAGCCAAACCATCCTCGCCTCCCACCTTGGAGAGAGGGGGGAGGTGGCCACTTTATATTTATACTCAATTTACTTGTTTACTGGCTCCTTGGTTTAGATAAAAAAGGGTTTTGAATTATTCCCTGTTGTTTTCAGAAAAAGGCTGGGAAGGAATTGGAGGTAATTTGTGTTTATGGAAATGGGGTGAATTATGAAAACAGCCAGCAGCTGAGAGGTACGGCACTCGTTTGGTAATTTCCTTCATCTGCAACATTGAAAAAGATCAGAGCCGTACATCAAAGATTAATTGTGCAAATATAAATATCCCCAAAGGCCAGACTGGTTCCATAAACTCTCTCCATTTAGTGTTTGCTAACACTTCCCATGTTAAGTTACTCAATTTCTTTTCTGCCCTTTTGACAGCATCCCTGATGCTTTCCACCAGCCCCTGGACCCACTCTTCTCGCGCCGGGGCTCCTGGTTTTCTACAATCCCCCTCACAACACACCTTCACCTTCGTGTCTCCATCTGCCAACAGCGCAGACCAGCAACTGGAGAGACAAAGTTTGCATTTATATAGCACCTTTCAAGGCCTCAGGATATCGCAAACCATTTCGCAATTAAGTCCTTTTGAAGTGCGTCACTGTTGTGACATTGGAAACTTGACAGCCAATGAATACACAGCAAGATCCCACAAGCTACAACGAGATAAGTGACCAGATAGTTTGTTTCATGTGACTTGGTTATTTCTTTCCCTTTTTAATTCAGACGACTAATGAACAGTGTTATGAACACTGGGGAATGGGACTAAATTCTTTCAAAGAGCCAGCCCTGTCAGGATGGGCTTACCAGCCTCCTTCTGTGCTGTGTGAGGCTGTTTAAAGCAGGATCACACTTCCTTCCCATGGACATCCTGCTCACCTGCTCAGGAGAGCACAGGAGATGGCAGCAGCCTCAGTGAGGGTGGGTGGCTGCTCTCCATTGGGCTGAGTTGTTCCCTTCTCCATCACCAACGCCCCCCCTCTCCCAAGCCCCCACCATCAGCCCAGTTCTGCCAGGTGGGTGGAGAGTTAAAATCTGGCTGTCGGCCAATGAGAGAAACTTAAAACTTCTCTATGAGTGTGAATTTGGTTCTGGGCTCCAGAAGGCAGACATGACGCTTACATTCATTATGTAAAGTTTCTCCAAGTCCCATTCACCCATCACCCCTGTGCTTGCTGACTGACATTGGTTACCAGTCCAGCAATGCCTCAGTTTTAAAATTCCGATCCTTGTTTTCAAATCCCTCCGTAGCCTCAGCCCTTCCTATCTCTGTAAACTCCTCCAGCCCACAACTCTCCAAGACACCAGCGCTCCTCCAAGTCATGTCTCTTGAACATCCCTGACTTCAGTCACTCTGCCATTGGTAGCTGCCTGGGCCCCAAGCTCTGGAATTCCCTCCCTAAAGCTCTCCTCCTCTCTCTCCTCCTTTAAGATGCTTCTTAAACTCCACCTCTGACCAAACTTTTGGTCATCTGTCCCAAATTACTTCTTATGTGGTTCAGTGTCAAACTTGGTTTGTTTTCTTTTATTCTTTCATGGGATGTGGGTGTTGCTGGCTCAGCCAGAATTTATTGCCCATCCCTAGTTGTCCTTGAGAAGGTGGGGGGTGAGCTGCCTTCTCGAACTGCTGCAGTCCATGTGGTGTAGGTACACCCACAGTGCTGTTAGGGAGGGAGTTCCAGGATTTTGACCCGGTGACAGTGAAGGAACGGCCGATATATTTCCAAGACAGGGTGGTGAGTGACTTGGAGGGAATTTGATGCTACTGGTGTTCCCATCTATCTGATACTATGTAGTTGTTGTCAAAGGAGCCTTGGTGAGTTGCTGCAGTGCATCTTGTAGATGGTTCATGCTGCTGCCACTGTGCGTCAGTGGTGGAGGGAGTGAATGTTTAAGCTGGTGGATGTGATGGTGTCGAGCTTCTTGAGTTCTTGAGTGTTCTTGGGGTTGAACTCATCCAGGCAAGTGGAGAGTATTCTGTTACAGCCCTGACATGTAGATGGTGGACAGGCTTTGGGGAGCCAGGAGGTGAGTTACTCATTGCAGGATTCCCAGCCTCTGGCCTGTTCCTGTAACCACAGTATTTATATGGCTGGTCCAGTTCAGTTTCTGGTCAATGGTAACCCCTTGGATGTCAATAGTGGGGATTCTGTGATGGTAATGCCATTGAATGTCGAAGGGAGATGGTTAGATTCTCTCTTGTTGGAGATGATTATTGCTGGGCACTTGTGTGGCGTGAATGTAACTTGCCGCTCGTCAGCTTAAACCTGAATATTGTTCAGATCTTGCTGTAAGATTTATAATCCTACGAAGTTTGAGACATTTTCCTATGTTACAGGCACTATATACATATAAGTTCATGTTGTGTTTGACTCAGTCACTCAAGATAGTCCAACTTCAGGACATGCAAAGTGTTAAGTGCAAACCGAAGATATTAAAAACTAAATTGTGTTTCTTTTGATGGCGGTGGAATTGTGAGAGTAAATACCGAAAAAGCTGCCAGATGGTTTCTGTGAATTGAGCAGGGAGACAACATTTTGATTGAATTTTGGCTCTGTCTCTGCTGACACCCCTCAGGTGCGTGCACAGTAACCGACAATGAACCATGAGCAGGAGAAGCACAACTTGGCAATAAACCTCCTGCTACCTATCACCATCTGTTGTTGCAAACATTAAATTTATTAATTGTTTCCATACTTTGCTTATCTTTGTCAGAGGAATGTTTGACACCAACATTTCAGTGATTGCTAATATGTTCAACTCTGGAGTGTTTTATTAAACCTCTGTGTCGGTTCCATTATTTAAGATGAAGAGTCTGAGGCTCAGAGTGGAGCTGCATTGAAATAAGGAGAATATCATGGAAATCAGGAGGTGGCCATTATTTAGCAATGGGATTGGTGTTTAGAAAGTCCTTCCAAAACCTCGATTAGATTCCAGTCTGTAATTCACTCCCAGGTATCTGTTGTTCTATATATAAACCAGCCCAAATCCCTCAATTAGATTCCAGTCTGTAACTCACTCCCGGGTACCTGTTATTCTATGTATAAATCCACCCAAACCCCTCGATTAGATTCCAGGCTGTAACTCCCTCCCGGGTATCTGTTATTCTATGTATAAACACTCCTGAACCCCCTGATTATATTACAGCCTGTAAGCCATATTTACCAGGTTTGACCTGCCATCCATATGGTGCTGGCCCACTCACTACCATTGGCTGGAGCATCCTCTTAGCTACATTGGGAAGAATTGGGTGTTGATTATCCATCCAATGACTTTGGTGGAAAAATCTCATCCCCTCTTTGTTATCATTGTTGTGGATCTTAAATGAAGTTGTTCATGATCTGGAGTGGAAAACACTGCAGGAGTCAAGCTGTTGCTAAACTCTACCTTTTATGAATATTATGCTATGTACAATACAGACTTAGCATGGTGTTCAACTTTGAACTATCTCTCTCCATGCTCTATTGTCATGTGATGCTACATCACTGATGATGTAGACTATATATTTACACATTTAACATTGACCCTTTATACTAAATCTCCCCCCCCAAGTCTCTGCCTCCAATAAATACATTATTTACATTATACTACATCTCCCCCAAGTTTCTGCCTCCAATAAATACATCATTTACATAAAATACATTTCCCCTTGATGCCTCCGCCTTCATCCCTGGTTTACAGAGATAAGCGTTGTGGTGGTTTCACCAATCTCCCTAACCTTGTTCTCATCTCTCTCAGAGCCTGCATAAGATTCAAGTTCTCCATGTTCCCTCTCAAGCTCTGCAGAACAGCATGTGAATCTTCAAAGACTATTGGTTCTCTATTCAGGTTGCCTTCCTGATCATATGGGTAGTTAGTTCATTCCATTGATGTTCTTCATCTTGTACAGACAAGTGCACTTCTGTTTCTTCTCACTATTCCACTTTCGGTCTCTGCAATATAACTTCTCAGACTTTGTGCCTTTTCCAGTACTTAGCCTTCTCGATTCTGGTCTCAAATCCAGACTGATTCACCTGGTTGGAGTTTTGATAAATAATGTACTTCATGGCGGCAATTGTAGTTTCTGGGTTGATTATACAATACTCATCCTCCGTCTCTCTTATGCTTTCTATATCAGCCCTTTTAGACATGGCATGAATGTGATGGAAGAACAGGAAGTTGAGTCCATGGTCTTCTTACCATCTGAAGTCCTGATGGAGCCAACCCATTCTGAAGTGGTATGGAATGGTAGTTCAACAATACTGAACTGATATCATCATTCTTTCTCAACAAAGCTTTTACCATTATTACTGCTCTCTCGGCCTCATCATTTGTTTATGGATACCTGGGTGAATGAGTTGTGTGGACAAATCCATGGCCTCCTGTAAGTTTCTTGAACCCTTTATTCACAAACTGTGGACCATTTCTGAAAATGACAAGATCTGGAATGTCATGTCTGGCAAAAATTTCTTTAGTGAATTAATGACTGATTCTGAGGTGGGACCATGAAGATGTTTAACCTCAATATATCTGGAGTTAGAGTCAACAACTATGGGAAGTGTCTTCCTCTTGAGCTCGAAAAGGTCCATTCTGAGATGTTCCCACAGTCTGGATGGGAATGAGGATACCATAAGTATTGCTTTATGTTCTTGCCATTCAATTGTACATTTCCTGTAGTGATTTTGGGATCCCTAACCACCAGACTGAATTTTGTGCTCTAGCACAACACTTTGTAATGCCTAGGTGTCCATGGTGTATTCTCTGAAGGATCTCGAGTCTGAGGACTCTTGGTTTGACCAACCTCCCGTCATAAATTAGCAAGTCACCATGACACTAAGATGTCTTCATTGCTGGCAGTATTGTTTCAGAATAAGATTGTTTGGAACATATTCTGGCCATCCATTTTTGCAATATTCTCTAATCTTAGCATCTTCTTCATCTGTTTTCTGTGCTTGTTGGATTCATTCAGCCTCTTCCTGGATTTGAAAGAGTGCTTCTCCTAGTCCATTTCCTGATGCATCCACAACAGCTAACGTGGGCAGTTCTGGGTCATAGTGAGCCAATATGTCTGGTGAAATGAGCATCTCCTTTATTTTTTGGAACAAGATTTATTGATGTTCTCTCCAACACCGTGTGTGGCAGCTGTAGTGGTTTGTTCACATGTGCCAGATTAAGCAGGAGCTTCCCTACATGACTGACCATGCCCAGGAAGTCTTGAAGCTCTGGAATGATGTGGGATGGTGGAAAATCTTTGATTGTTCTGGTTTTTTGGGGATCGGCCCTGCTGCCTGATGCATGAACAATTTGTCCCAGAAATGTAATGGTTGATTGTGAGAATTCACACTTCTTGTTGAGTGTTAGCCCAGAAGCGATATCTCCCAATGGGAAGCGATATCTCCCAATGGGAAGTGATATCTCCCAATGGGTGTGATAAATGTAGTCAGTAGTTTGGTTTCCTTGTCCAAAGGTAGTTGCCAAAAGCCACAGTTTGCATCCAAGTTTGTAAAAACAGCACTCTTTGCAACCTTCGCCAGACTCTCATCCACAGATCCGTTGGGTGGATCGCCCTTTTCACTGCCTTGCTTAAATGTCTGAAGTCAACACAGATTGGCAGAGTGAGCTGTTTGATTTCGGTGCCTGAACACCGGCTTGTGGGTTTGGTTACAGGTGAGATGCTTCCTGATGCAGCATTGACTCAGTTTCTTGTTTCACCTTCTGTAAAGCTGGGTGGGGACCCTTCCCCGGGGTGAAGATGTACACTGGTTTTATATCTGGTCTCAATGTGATGTGATAGATTATTTTCTGCTTCCCCAGACCCCCGGATAGTTTCAGGAATCATGTCCCGAATTCTTTTCATTCTTCCTGGCTTCCTAATTCATCAACTTTCCAGGTGAGATGTAGATCTGTACAAGTTTTTCAATTTAACCGTGAACACTCTTGGTTGTCAGTCACATACAAAGTTTCAGGGATTTCTCTGCCTTTGTAATGAAGTTTGGCAGTCAACTGTCCCTTGACCTTCAGCTGAACCTGCAGTCATCTAGTCGATGGCTGGAGATAGTTTTGCTCTGGCCACTGTTCTGTGTCTGAAAGAATTGAAACTCCTGCTCCTGTGTCTAATTTGAAGTTGGTTTTATGTCTGTTGATCACACTAATTGCACTCCAATAGTTCCCATTCGGTACTGCAATTTCTCCCAAGATCGGCACTTAATTTTCTTTTTCTTCTTCAGCTTCTTGAATACCAGATGATCACAATTGTTTCTCCTTTAATTCTTTGCACGAGGAGCTTTTTGCCGTGGTGTCCCAATTTAAAATGTCCTCCCCTCTAATAGGAATGGCACTCTGCATTTTGGCCGGGCATTCTTCGTACCAGCCCAGCCTTTCTCCGCTACAACAGGAAAGCTGAATAATGGCAGCTACCGCGTCCTCTTCACTCTTTCCCAGTTTTGGATGTGGCATGCTGCTACTTCTATGTGCTACTAACTGCACTGGAACAGCTGTTATTCTCCAACAAGTTGCTTTCTTGCCGCAAATACAATTTTGATTTTGTTTTCTGCCTGCCTTGTTAACTGAGCAGCTTTAGATAAGGTCAAATCGTCCTTCGACTACAGGAAATCTGATAATGTCTCCTCTAAGGCTCCTTCAACAGTGCAATCCCAAATTAATTCAACTTTCAGCGCTCCAACTCTCAATTCTCAACTAGTCAATATAAATTATTGATGAAAGAATCTATGCTCTCTCCCCATCTTTGGGTATGTCTATTGAATTTTGCTCGCTCTATAATTGTATTCTTTCAAAAACTAAAATATGGCTTTGATAACTTCTTCACCGTCTCTTCGTTTATGTCCTGTCTGACCATTACATCATTTGCACTACTACCTATGGCATAGAGCAAGGTGCTGACCTGCTCTATGCTAGTCTTCTTTGCTAGCCCAAAAGCTGTTCTGTACCTGGTAAACCTGCGATGCCAGTTCTGCCACTTCTCGGTCTGATCCAGGCCTTCCACATGGTCAAGGTTTCTCTTGCTGCTTCTTCCAATTGCGAGGCTCTTTACTGGTTGTGTCTTTGTCATGTTCTCTGCTGCCACCACCTGTTATCATCATTGTGGGTCTTAGATGGGGCTGTTCATGATCTGGACTTACAGATACTGCTGGAGACGAGGCTGTTGACAAACTCTACCTTTTATTGAACATTACACTATGTACACTACAGATTCAGCATGTGCTCTACATAGAACTATCTCTCTCCATGCTCTGTTGTCATGTGATTTTATGTCACTGATGATGTAGACTATATATTTACATGTTTAATATGAACACTTTGTACTACACTCTCCTGTCCAGTTCAATCATTCATTAGCAACAAACCATCCAAAATGCCTTGGTTTGTGTCCTCGTTCATACTAAGGCTCTTATTTCCATCAGCCTCTCCTCACCAAACTCCACTAGGATCACACATCTCAGGGAACTGATTTTAATTCTTGTTCACACCTTTAAATCCTTCCCTGGCCTCATCCCTCCCTAATTCTGTGATCTTCACCAACTCTTATGTCCCTGCAGCCTCTGACATTTTAACAGTGACCCACTTCTCAGACTTTCCACTCCAGCGTCAATCCTCACTCATTCACCTGCCTTTCTGCCTCTTCACCTCCTCTCAGCAGCCTGATCACACTCTCTTCTTTATATATATCAGAGGAAAAACTAAGGATTTGGCTGAAAGAGATAAAGATTGGGGCAGTTAGAGAGACTGGAATACCTCAGGAGACTTTTTTTATTCTTTCATGGTGTTTGGGCATCGCTGGCTGGGCCAGCATTTATTACTCATCCCTAATTGCCCTTGAGAAGGTGCTGGTGAGCCGCTTCCTTGAGCCACTGCAGTCCATGTGGTGTAGGTACATCCACAGTGCTGTTAAGGAGGGAGTTCCAGGATTTTGACCCAGCAACAGTGAAGGAACGGCCAATATATTTCCAAGGCAGGATGGTGAGTGACTTGGAGGGGAACTTCCAGGTGGTGATGTTCCTATACGTCTGCTGCCCTTGTCCTTCTAGATGGTAGCAGTGGTGGGTTTGGAAGGTGCTGTCGAAGGAGGCTTGGTGAGTTGCTGCAGTGCATCTTGCACATGGTACACACACTGCTGCTACTGTGCATCGGTGGTGGAGGGAGTGGATGTTTTAGGTGGTGGATAGGGTGTTGATCAAGCAGACTGCTTTGTCCTGGCTGGTGTCGAGTCTTATTGAGTGCTGTGGGAGCTGAACTCATCCAGGCAAGTGAGGAGTATTCCATCACTGATTTATGCCTTGTAGATGGTGGACAGGCTTTGGGGAGTCAGGAGGTGAGTTACTCACTGAAGGATTCCTAACCTCTGACCTGCTCTTGTAGCCACAATATTGATGTGGCTGGTCCAGTTCAATTTCTGGCCAATGGTAACCCCCAGGATGTTGAAAGTGGAGGATTCTGCGATGGTAATGCCATTGAATGTCAAGCGGACAATAGAGGGACAGTCAGAGAGACAGTGGCAGAGACACTGAGGTTAGAGAGAGTCTGGATCAGTCGGAGATACTTGCTATAGAGAGAGATTGCGACGGTTAAAGAGACTGGGAATAGAGAGGGACTAGGGACAGTTAGAGAGACTGGGAGAATGGGAGAAAAACTGAGAATGAGCAAGTGCCAAATATAATTCAATTTAGAGGTAAAGCATCTGGGGAAGGCAAACATGTTAAGGGAATACGCAATAAATTGTTAGATAATGAGAAGTTTAGGTAAACAGAGGGACCTTGGAGAACATGTCCACAGATACCTGAGGTTAGCAGAGCAGGTAGTTAAGGTGGTTAAGAAGCACCCAGGATACATTCCTTTATTAGCAGAGGAACAGAATATCAGAGCAGAGAGGTTATGCAGGAACTGTATAAAACACTAGTGCTGTGTACAGTTCTGATCACTGAATTACAAGAAGGAGGTGATCGCACTAGAAAGGGGACAGAGGAGATTTATGAGGATGTTGCTAGGAATGGAGAATTTTATCTTTGAGGAAAGGTTGGATAGACTGGGATTGTTTTCTTTGGAACAGAGGAGGCTGAGGGGAGATTTCACTGAGGTGTATAAAATGACGAGGGGCCTAGATGGAGTGGTTGGAAAGGGCCTGTTTCCATTAACAGAGAGACCAATAACCAGAGTATTAGTAGCAGGATAAGAGAGGAGTTGTAGAGGAACATTTTTCACCCAGAGGATGGGGGGGTCTGGAATTCACTGTCAGAACGGATGTTTAGGTGGAAACCCTCATAATAATATTGTATAAACACTTGAAGCGCGATAACACACAGGGCTTCAGACCAAGAGGTGGAAAGTAGGACAGACTGCATCTCTCCTTTTGGCTAGCACAGACTCAATGGGCTGAAGGGCCTCCTTCTGTCTCATAGATGTTCTGTTTCTTTGAGAGAGTGGGGGGTGTGGGGCTGTTACAAGAGGGTAGGCAGGGAGACAGTGGGGGCAGAGAGAGAGAGTGGGGCAGGAGTGGGACAGGGAGAGAGTGGGACAGGGAGAGAGTGGAACAGGGAGAGAGTGGGGGCAGAGAGAGAGTGGGACAGGGAGATGATGGGACAGGGAGAGAATGTGGAAGGGACAGAGTGGGACAGAGAGAGAGAGAGAGAACGACAGGGAGAAAGAGTAGAAGAGATATTTTGAGGGTTGCATCTTGGAGCTGCACCAGGAGAAAGAGAGAGACCTAGGAGAGAAATTGGACCATTGTGAGACTGGAGAGAGAGGAATGGGAGAGAAAGAGTGCAGAAAGACTGTGGATGAGAAAAATTTAACTAAAAAAAGCGTGACAATTCATCTCTTAATAGAAAACTGGGACTGAATTATAATCAGTTTATCTTATGTCCCACTCAAACTGCAAGCCAGCGATTGCTTTTGCAGGAGGTTATGTTTGATATTAAAACAGAGTCTCTCATGAACAAGATGAAAGAGCAGCAGACAAGAATATATTAAAGGTGCCTAAGGTGTTGTGACTGCTCTGGTGTGGTCAGCGAGAGCGGGAGGGAAGATAAAACAGTGCAAAGTACAATGTAACGCAAGTGTCATAGCAACGTGTCTATTCTGTAAATAAATTCATTGGGCATTGATTACTCTCCCGACATGGTCCAAGTGTCCAATCCTCACATGGACATCTGGACCTTAGCGGTTACAAAGGGAAGTGGAACATGTGTTTGGTGTCAAAATGACTCCTTTCTTCATTGTCCCTGTAATGTAATGGCACCAGAGAGTTTTACACATGTGTCTGACCTCTATTCAACATGAGAGAGTTTTACACATGTGTCTGACCTCTATTCAACATGAGAGAGTTTTATACATGTGTCTGACCTCTATTCAACATGAGAGAGTTTTACACATGTGTCTGACCTCTATTCAACATGAGAGAGTTTTACACGTGTCTGACCTCTATTCAACATGAGAGAGTTTTACACATGTGTCTGACCTCTATTCAACACGGCAAGAGAGTGGATTTTAGTGGAATCTCGGTGACACCAGCTCCACTGAGAGTCACCTCCTCCCTGGAAGGCCCCAGGATAAAGGACTCACCTACCTAGGCCTCAACCTTCTTTCACATTCCGGAACCTTCTTTCACATGCTGCCTCCTGTCTCTTTGCGGAGCCGAGTTACTGCTGTTACTCTGGAGTCCATTGAATCTCAGTTGATTCAAGATTGTTGCCTGTGAGGTTCATGAATCAAATATCAGATAATAGTATGTTGGCCATGACTTTGCTGCTTGAATCTCACTGTAAACTATACAAGGGTGGCTTGACCTGTTGATGAGACTCCACTGACCCCTGAGAGTCAATCACTGGCTCAGATTCCATTTGCACATCATTTGTAAATGGTTTCTTTCAATGTTTGGAAGGTATTTTGACTTGGGTCTTGAGCCTCCTTGGCAGTATCTGCTCAAGCTGTTGTTCCCTCCACAGGCGGAATGTGAAGGACGGTTCCAGAATGTGAAAGAAGGTTCCAGAATGTGAAAGAAGGTTTCATTCCACAAATAAAGACCAGGATTCCTCAGTGCTGTCGATAAAATTCTCAGGACCTGGCACAGATGAGCAAGAATGAAAAATCACAGTGGAAGATGAGAAAAAGTGACTGAAGTTCCATTCCATACCTACACCCATCAAGATTGAGATGTAAAACCATAGAACCATAGAAAAGTTATGGCACAGAAAGAGGCCATTCAGCCCATTGCGTCTGCACCGGCCAAAATGAGGAAAAAGAAAGTAGCCAATCATTTTAATCCCATTTTCCAGCACCTGGTCCATAGCCTTGCAGGTTCCAGCACTTCAGATGCAGATCCAGGTACTGTTTAAATGAGTTGAGTGTTTCAGCCTCAACCACCAATTTAGACAGTGAATTCCAGACACCCACCACCCTCTGGGTGAAAAAGCTTTTCCTCATGTCCCCTCTAATCCTTCTAGCAATCACCTTAAATCTTTGTCCCCTGGTAATTGACCCTCAGCTAAGGGAAACAGGTCTTTTCTGTCTACCGTATCTAGGCCTGTCATAATTTTGTACACCTCAGTAGGTCACCCCTCAGCCTTCTCTGCTCTAAGAAAAACAGACCCAGCCCATCCAATCTCTCCTCATAGCTGCAATTTTCAAGCCCTGGCAGCATTATTGTAAATCTCCTCTTCACTCTCCCCAGAGCAATTATATCCTTCCTGTAATGTAGTGAGCAGAACTGTACACAAAATTCCAGCTGTAGCCTAATCAGTGTTTTATACAGTTCCAGCATTACATCCCTGCTTTTGATTCAATAGCTTGTCCAATAAAGGGAAGCATTCTATGTGTCTTTACCACCTTATCCACATGTCCTTCCACCTTCAGGGACCTGTGGGCATGCACTCCAATGTCTCTCACTTCCTCAGCCCCTCTCAATATCTTCCTGTTTATTGAGTATTCCTTTGTTTTGTTTTCCCTCCCCAAATGCTTTACCTCACACTTCTCTGGATTGAATTCTATTTGCCACCTTTCTACTCACTCAGCCAAACTATTGATATCATTCTGGAGACAACAGCTATCTCCTTCACTATCTACATGGCCAATTTTTGTGACATCTGCAAGTTTCCCAATCATACCTTCCATATTTAAGTCCAAATCATTACTATATACAACAAACAGAAAAGACCCAAACACTGGACCTTGTAGAACACCCACTGGAAACTGCTTTCCACTCACAAGAATATCCATTGACCTTCTGTTCCCTGTCGCGGAGCCAATTTTGGATCCAACTTGCCACCTTCCCCTGTATCCCATGGGATCTCACTTTTCTAACCAGTCTGCAATGTGGGACCTTGTCAAATTCCTTACTAAAATCCATGTAGACAACGTCCACTGCACTACCCTCATCAATCCTCCTTGTTACTTCCTCAAAAAATTCTATTCAATTAGTAAGACACAATCTTCCCCTAACAAAACCAAGCTGACCATCCCTGATTAATCCGTACCTTTCTATGTGACAGTTTATCCTGTCTCTCAGAATTGATTCCAATAATCTGCCCACCACTGAGCTCAGACTGACCGGTCTATAATTTTCTGGCCCAATCCTCGCATCCTTTTAAAACATTGATGCAACATTTGCAGACCTCGCCTGTGTCTAGTTAGGATTGTAAAATGATCCTCAGAGCGTCTGCTATTTCATCCCTGGCTTCCTTCAACAGCCTGGGATACAATCCATCTGGCCCTGGTGATTTATCCAACCTCAAGGATGCCAGTCCCCCCAGTACTTCCTCTCTCACTATCCTTATTGTATCTAATATTTCACACTCCTCCTCTTTAACTAGAATGTCTGCATCATCCCTCTCCTTTGTGAAGACAGAAACAAAGTACTCATTGAGAACCCTGCCCACATCTTCTGCATCGACTGACAAGTTACCATGTACATCTCTGATAGGCCCGACCCTTTCCTTAGTTATTCTCTTGATCTTGACGTACTGGTAAAACATCTTTTGGTTTTCATTGATTTTACCTGCCAATATTTCCTTGTAACCTCTCTTGCTTTTTTATTTCACCCTGTACTTTCTATACCCCTCTAGGCGTTCTACAGTATTAAGTTTTTTGTGACTGTCATAAGCTTTCTTTTTCTGCTTTATCTTGGTCTGGATGCTTCTGGATAACCAGAAATCATGAAGAGGTATTAATGTCTATAATGTTATCAGAAATTATTTTTAAATTGGACTTGTAATAGGGTCTGTGTCAATGTGTGTGTCTGCGTGTGTCTTAATCAGGTTAAAGCCTGCTAATCTGGGTGCTTTGATGTATCGGAGTTTTGAAATGTTAATTAGATAAATGTAAGGAGTTAAAGGTAAAGAGTACATTTGCATTTGTTGAATAAACCATTCAAAAGAGTGGGTGAAATCTTGCACCTAGCACGAAGACGCCAAGCAAAGAGTTTATTTTTCAGCTTACCAATAATGTAATGAATGGAATTAAAGGATTATTGTTAGGAGAGGTAAAATTTTTAAAAACCTAGTAATACAATGGAAAACTTACATTTAAAGGGGAAGCTAGGTATTAACAGAAAGGAGTTTCTGTGTGTAGTTCAGAGACTTGTAAGATCTAACCAGCCTGTAAACCTAGGACTGTGGCTGCAAATTGCAAGGGACCTCATTTTGAATTCATAAGGTCAAATGTGCTTTGCCTGGTGTCTGTTTAAAGTCTATGGGTTATTGTTGCCTTGGTGAAGATTTGCTTGGGAGTGATTAATTTGGGGATTTGTTTAAGAGTTATTATGACAGTAATTTGTATGTCTACAAATTAATAAATGTTTAAGTTACTTTATATAAAAATCTTCTTGAGGCTTTGTGGTTTTATTCCTGAATTCAGAGCTACATCTCAAACATAATTGAAAATATAGGTTTCAACAGTTCAAGTTTCCCTCTTGGATTTAAGCAACTCAGCCTTTATCAGCTGCTGCGTTATACACAGGGGGCTCTAGGTTTGGCAGTCCCATCCTTTTTCTTTGTGCCTGTAGAATTTCACTTTTGAATACCTCCTGCTGATTTGACACCATTTTCTCTTCTGGGAGCTTGTCTCCAGCCCAATTTCGCCGGCTCACCTCTCGGCTTTGAGAAATTTATCTTCCCCCAATTTAAGACTTTTACTCCTGTTCTATCTTTGTCCTTTTCCACTATGATGCTAAATCTAACTATATTCTGGTCACTATCTCCAAAATGGACACCCACCGCCACTTCATTCACTTGCCCAGCTTCATTTCCTAAGACTAAATATAGAGTTGTGCCCCCACTCATTGGGCTTGTTATGTGCCAGCTGAAAAAGTTCTCTCAAATCCTGTTCAAGAATTTGGTGCCCTCTGTGCCCTTCACACTGTTTGTATCCCAACGAATATTAGGGTAGTTGAAATCTCCGACTATTACTGCCCTATTGCTTTGGCACTCAGAAATTTGCCTACATATTTGCTCTTCTAACTCTCTTCCACTATTTGGGAGTCTATAGTGCACTCCGAGCAATGTGGCTGCCCCCTTTTTTATTTCTGAGCTCAACCCATCTGTGTGAGGTACTGTTCATTTGTACTGATTTATTTATGGATGCCAATGGAGAGACTGGAGGAATTGACATTGTTCTCCTTAGAACAGAGAAGGTTAAGAGGAGATTTAATTAAGGTGTTCAAAATCATAAGGGGTTTTCATAGAGTAAAAGAGTAACTTTCAAAGGAGATTGAATAAATACTTGAAGAGGGGAAAAAAAATGACAGGGCTATGGGGAAAGAGCAGGGGGAGCGGAACCAACTGATAGCTCTTTCCAAGAGCCAGCATAGACATGATGGGCTGAATGGCCTCTTTCTGTGCTCTATCATGTTATAAGCCTGCATTAGAGAGTCCACATTCTCTGATAATTGATGCAGGGAACATCACTCTCGTCATTATCACACAGCTGCTTGTGGGATCTTGCTGTGTGCAAATTGGCTGCTGCGTTGCCTACATTGCAACAGTGTCTACACTTCAAAAGTAAAGCACTTTGGGATGCCCCAAACTTGTGAAAGACGCTGTAGAGATGCATGTCTTTTGTAGAGACAATCCTGTGATTTAGGCTGCTCTCTCTCCTCATCCTCCCTGTGGGAAATGCTGAGCTGTTGTTTTATATCACACATTCAGGTCTCTGTTCTTTCAGAGAGAGGCGTGATCCACTGATGAACACAACACAGAGTTATGGATGTTTCAGCAGTGAATAATGAGTCTATAATTTAGTCCTAGGGATCAGGTGACTACCATGATGCAGAGAAAGAAACTTGAGCTGCTAATGGATGTCAACAGATCTCTAGAATAAATTGCAGGCTTGAACTCACTCCGCAGCACCTATAATTTTTTATAATGTACTTACAGCAGATTGAATAAAAAGCTCATGAGAGTGGAAAGCAGACCTGAAATTATGGTGATTGAGGCTCTGGAGGAATATTGTGAAACCTGACTTATACTTCACAAAAATACAGTCACCTTAGTCAAAGCAAGCTAAAATAGGGAAATTATTTTTTAAAAAGAGAATTAGGGATATCCGATTTTACATGCAGTGTTATGAGAAAAGAGACACTCAAACAGAAGTGTTGGGAAGAGGTCAAGCATTCATATCTGCACTTTAAGGATTGCCAACTCTCCAGAATTGCCCTGGAGTCCCCAGGAATTAATGATTAATCTCCAGAACACTGCTGGGAGCAAAAACCCAGAAACTAAAATCATAGCAGCATTTCAAAAAAAAAGTTCTGATTTTTATTCAATTTTGTTTAAAGGCTTGTTTTTTTTCATTAGCTGTGGGAATAATGGCTGTTTGCCAGAATCATCCAGTCAGATTCAGCTTGCTTTGCAATCAGCGTGGGAGGGCGGGGCGTTATGAAGATGCACTTGGTGGGTGACCAATGGTGAGGACATAGGGCCAAGACGGTTGGATGTCATTTGATGAAACCTCTAGGATTGTGGCCAATCAGTGTGGTCAATCCAATCTGAGCCTCCTAACCTGTAGATCAGGACTGGAGCTCAGGATCTAGGCTGACATCCAAGTGCGGTGCTGAGGGAGTGCTGCACTGTTGAAGGTGTTGTTCTTCAGAAGAAGCATGCGCCCAAGGCTCTTTTTGCCTATTCCTGTGATCCAACTGGAATCAAAGGGTCCCTTGGCGCTATTCAAAAAAAATCCCCAATGTCCTGATTAACATTCCACCCTTAACCAATACAGGCAAAGGCAGATCAACCAATCATCCATTCCCACACTAGTTGAGCAACCTTGCTGTATTTTCCTAGTATAATAACAGTGTAAAGGCTAGATTACTAGTCTAGCAATGTAACCACTACACTACTGGAGATGGAAAGGACATTTGAAAGACAAAATGGCCCAATTTTACAGTCAGCAGTGAAGCAGCAGTGCTCACTGTTCATCTTACTTACAGCTCCCTGTAGGCTTTGACTGGGCTTTTTAGCAATAATTTACAGTATGTAGAGATACTTTCCAGTACATTGACCTCTCCAGGAGATCTGTGTGAGCTGGTCAAACAACCAATTAGACTGAAGAATCCTCGCTGAGATACAGAGTTGAAACCAGGAAGGATGGATTAGAATATTTGGTTTAATGTTAAGTCATGTAATCAAGGTCGAAAGCAAAATAAAGTGTGGTATAAAAAGATGGGAATAAAAGAATGAGATAAAAGAGATAGAAAAGTTAAAAAAAAGTTTTTTAAAAATCTCCAACAAAAATTAAATTTTGCGTGAATGAAACTTCAGGCTTGTTAAAGTATATTTTCAGTGCCAGAGAGGTTGTTTTGTAATAATTAAGATTTATCTCACCATTACCTGACCTCACCAGCACTGACTATTTCTGCTGTCTAGTGGGTAACTAGTGAGTAAGTACAGCAACTTGACACTCTGAATACTGAGTCCCTTGGTGAGATACCTATCCAGCAAAGTTTGTGGTTGTGCTGGGTAAATCAGAGAGCAATTCCTATATCCCCATTTAGCTGTGTATATACAAAGTCCAGAAGTTTCTGTCCAATTTATTCCATAACAGCGGTGAGTTCCAATTGCTGCTTACTAAATTTCTGCCATAAAATCAGGGCCATTAAGCTGCTGGAGAGCAGGAAAAGAACAGGAGTTAGAAATATTTGTGCAAAATTGGTAGAAAGGGTGATTAAATTTGTTAAGTGCTTGTTAAACAGCTGCTGTAAACGGTCTGCAAAGATGAAATTCTTCAGACATTCAGAATGGGAGGAAGTGAAGTGAGAAACAACAGTTATAAACAGCAGGAAAGCAGAGAGAACTGATTCATTGGGGATTTCTGATCACAGCCACAAACTGATTCTTCCATCTTAGTGGAGGCTGAGGAGTGGGAGATCTGGGAGGGCTTGGTGAATTAACGCAGTAACTGGATGCAACACAGGCTCAACACAGTAGAGACAGTGAGCAATTACACTGAATGCACACCAAGACCCAACTCGTCAGTGTTCAGAAACCATACAAGCCTCTTCACATCGTAATTAAGTTTTCCCACCCTCCTCATCCCGCCCCCATATCCCCCCAACACCACCAACAACAATCCCTCTATACCTTTATCCCCGGCAGTGGACATTGGGTGAGTGTGGACACTGAATGAGAGTGAATGCTGGTTGAGAGTGGACACTGAATGGACACTGAATGAGAGTGGGTCTATGTGGAAGCTGGATGAGAGTGAGCACTGCCTGAGAGTGGACCCTGGATGAATGTGGGCACTGGTTGAGAGTGGACACACTGGATGACAGTGGCAACTGGATGAGAGCAGACACTGGATGAGAGTGAGCACTGGATGAACACTGGATGAGAGTGGACACTGGTTGAGAGTGGACACTAGATGGGAAAGGGCATCGGCAAAATCATAAAATACACATTTTGAAAACAACAGCAGTGTAACAGGTGACGCACAGTGTATTATTCTACCACTACATTGAACCAGTGTTTAAGCTGAGCTGTTTCTTTAAAACCAGAAACTATTTGTTTTCTATTTCTATGGCCTGAGTGCACTCCCAGATGAACGGTGTTTGACTGGAGTCTGTTGATTGGAATGTACTCGTCATGTTCAGGCTCCAGCTCAGAAACACGCAGCATGTTAAGGTTGATTTGCATCTGTGACAAAGTGTGAAATCAGGAGCGTGGGATTTGGAAAATGCTGAATGCTATTTTTTGCACGCTGATAGGTGTTAACTTTAATGATTTTAAAATGGATTTTTATTTAAACAAAAGCTGGAAGAGATTCCTTCATGGTGATTGTTTTGAATATTTTAATCTCTGTGTCATTTCATAAAAAGCAATGTAAAATTAACAATGCATGAAGATCTTACCTCTAATCATTATCTCACTTGCACTGACACCATGACTCACAATTTATTTTACCCATTTCCCTTTCATATTCTAATCAGGGCCTCGGTTACCTCACTTCACCCTAACTACACACTTTAAGGTCTGCAGCTGTATGATATGACCTGTCCTTTCCACACCAGATAAATACAACAATAAAAATTCATGTGATACTTTCAGAGGAATGCTCAATGCTGACTGAAATAGCCCTCGGAACCACATTAATATGTACGTCTTATCACAGGCTCATCAATCACAGGTTCCAGTACCTTTTCCACTGCATTTGCAAATACTCAAATATTGGGAAATTATTGAATAAATCCTCTCACCTGGAGAAAGGAGCTTAGATATTTGTTAAATATTTATAAACAGGATTTCACTGATATTAAATTTCAAATTCATCTTTATCATTCTGGAAGATGTTCTTTACCATACAGCTCAACTTAATCTGTGTCCTTTGATCCTTCAATAGTACTCACACAGTTCACAACAGATCATTTCAGGAATCCATTACACTGCTGTAAGAAACAGAAGTAGATATAGAGGGGATAACAGAGAGAGAGGGAGAGAGATAAAGAGTGAGAGACATCAAGAGAGTGAGAGCAAACTGACAGAAACATAGCAAAAGAGAGAGACAGAGAAGGAGGGACAGAGAGGGAGTGAGAGAGATACATATAGACAGAGTCAGAGACAGAGATGTTGGGCAGAGAAAGAGCGGGACAGAGTCAGAGGGAGAGAGAGACAGAGGGAGAGATAGAGGGACAGAGAGAGAGCAAGTATAGAGAGAAAGTGAGAGAGACAGAGAGAAATAAAAAGAGAGACTGTGATAGACAAAAACAGTGTAAAAGAAACAGTAATCATCTTTATAATTAATAAATGAAAGACAATGAAGAAGCCCCAGTAGTGTGCAAGACAGTCTTTGATTTTTCTCCTGGGCTGCTCTCTAAAGTTTCTAGGAGTTAAAGCCTCTACAGCCCTACAACACTGAGGTCAGGAGGGTTTGCTTCCTGAAGTTAAACCCAGACGAGAGCCAAATGGTCAGTAATGTTTTAAGGTTACTGCAAAATCAGCAACCCTTTCCATGCTGGTTGGGTCTGCATAACAGGATGTCTCTCTGTCCTTCTTAGAAAAGATCAGTGAGTGCAAGCAGAGTTCAATATCTGAATCTCATTACGGACAGAGAAGAAAGATGTGGGATAATTTCCCCCTTTTCTCACCTTTTGGCTGACAACAACTAGATGTATTTTAGAGAAAAGTGTTTTAATCCTTCAAGTGTTGTGGCTTTTAAGAACAGACAGAAAACAGGTTTTCTGGTAAGTTTAAATGAAAAGAAAGGATAAATATTTACTTCTCACACAATCCGAAAATGTATGCAACAAACACCCACTCTTCATTCACATAGTCACACACAAACATGCGCACACAAGCATATACATGTAAACACGGAGCACAAACACGCACACATAAACACATACAAACAAAACAAACATGCACGTGCACACACACGAGAATAGATGATTTCTAAAGATGTAGCATACACCTAGTTACCTTACAGAATAACCAGAGGTCACTTCTAATCATTGCTCAAGGTGATAATTGAAACATTGTGGGCCTGAAGGATTCTCTCTCGGTGCACTGAAAAAAAATGGAAGTCAGATGTTTCTGGTGTTGAATTCACACTGATTCACCCCAAACAACAGCAAGCTTTTGGCTTTCTAGTCAAAGTTGCTCAAGCTCCTGTACTGAAGGACTATACTCTTAAAGGTAAACCAAATAACTCTATGCTTAAGGTGACTTTTGGGGGGGGGAGTCCTCCCTTGAGCTGGTTGAGATATGACTTCCCCCAAGTCTTCATGTCCCAGACAGACCTACCCTGGCCTATCCATGTGGATTATTAAGATACTTCCAGTTATTTCTTATCACAACTCAGTTTTTGTCACGTGAGAGCAGCAGCAATGTTTTCAGTTGTCCACACAATGGGTTGATGGCTTAAGCAATTTGCCACACGACTGAGGGTGTTTCATAACCCGGTAACATTCCAGCCATGGGTGGCCGCCAAAATGTTTTTATTTGTAATTTTGCCTTCATGGGGCCATCAAGTCTAACAATTATTGAGTCTCTTCAATGGAAGGTCTTCCAAGATCATTTACATTTTAGTGTCTTTCCATAGACGTGTCCAGAAATGAAGTTAGTCACTGTCTGCAGAAACCGCAAAAGGAGTCACCTGAAGGTAATGGTCCAACTTTCAGGCTGCTTTTTAAAAATAAAGTGTCCATCTTCCTAAGAAGGTTTGACACGACTGTGACAATCTGCTACAGACTACAGTTCCCACCTTTTACACTGTCCCTGCTTTATCACAGACAATCACCAAAATCAGGGAAATGCTACGAACCATTCCACAACACCACTGAACTCAATTGCAAAGGCAACGCTTTGAACAAATGAAAACACCCAGGCTTGGATTCTCGCTCCTGGGTCAGGTGCGCAGAGACAGGAGTATCTCCGGCTCTGCACACCTGACCTTTCAAAATGGCCACCCCACAGGTCAGATTTTGGTTCCTGGCAGTGGGCTGGATTAGACATTGGGCCTGCTGCCCTCGGAATGAGTGCGGAGGCTGCCGCTTGTGGAGATGGGCTGGGCGGAGGGTCTGCCTCTGTGCTCCGGCACTTTGTTGAATTAAATAAGAAAAGAATAAAACAAAAATCAGCCCCTCAATCTTCACCCTTCAAAATCCTCCACACATTCCTCATGCCCCATCCATGCCAGCCTTTGCCATCTCATGCCCCCACCCACTCCCCATGGCTCCCATACCCCCTATGTCAACCTATGCCCCTCTACACATGCTCATGTCCCATCATACTCCCTATGTCAACCCATGGCCCTATATGCTCCTATGCCAACTTAGTGCCAACTCATGCCAACCTATGCTCCTCCATTCTTTGCACTTATCCCTTCCATGCCAACTTGCCTAGGATCTGTTGACGGTTCTTTGACAGTTTCAATTAATTTATGCATTTTTTATGCACAATTATGGGCAGAACCTTCCTCCCCATTGGGGGGATGTTCGGGAGCGGGTGCGTGGAGGTGTGCCTCTGATTGGCCCCCCTGATTGGGAGCGTGCCACCATTTTATGTGGGTGGGCCAATTAAGGCCCACCCAGTGTGACATCTGCAAGGAAGTGCTATGCTTTCCCAGTGCGGGCTGGGGGGATTCCCTGAGCCGAGAGTGCGCTCTTTCACACATGCGCACAAAAGAGCGACTCATAACCCTGAGGCTAAGTGCTGCCTCAGGGAGATCGACTCCAAATATAAAAATGCTAAAAATAGAAAAAAAAATTCCCTGACATGCCCCCTCACGTGACAATGTCACATGAGTTGGGACATCTCCAACAGTTTCAGTCAAACCTTTATTAAAAATTAAAAAACCCTCATGAAACCTCATCCTGCCGGTGGATGAGGGTTTAATGCTTTCTCTGGAGCCCGCCAGGGCTCCCGGCCTGTCTGCCAACCTTAAGGTAGGACGGGCAGGTCCATTAATTAAGCTAAATACTTTGTCAATGGCCTCAATAGGTCGTTGACAGGTCAGTGGGCGCACAGCTAACTCGGCTGCGCTCCCACCGAGCGGAAAATTGAAATGGGGCATGGTGACATCGGGAGTTCCACCCGACATCATCCTGCGTTATTTTACACCTCGGCGAGCAGGCCCCGCCCCCGCTCCCGCTCACCGACCAGGAAATCCTGCCCTATGTTTACTTTTAACAATCCCAAAGGGGATCCCTGGCATCCAAACCAATCCACTAAGTTGAGACCAGCTCTTACCTGGTCTCATCTGACACATGCTGGGTTTCACACTCCTGGCCTGCCTAAATCCCACTTCCATGGAGGCTGCTGGTGATTTACATGACCAGGGATCTCCACAAACCAGCGTATGAGAACACCAGCCCAACTCCAGTCCTGCCCCCATGAAAACGGAACATGCCCTTTTTTGGGGCGGGACTTAGAACTTTCGTCCACGTCTGGGATTTTTTACCATGATGAGGAACCTGTCTCCATCCTGGTGAAAATATGGGCCTCAGTCTATATGGAAGGGATCGCAATGATTTGGAGATGAAGCAGCGAGGAATTGTCTGTGTGTCTCAGCAACACATCAGGCCGTGCCTCCTACTCACTGAGCCACAGGGATACTGAGGGCTCTAGTACTTTTCAGTGGAAGCCACGGTAAATGTAGCCTTAGAAATGTCCTGCAGTTTTAATCTTCCCCTATGGTGAAACTGTGCGATGTTTACCCATAATCATTTTTTTGTTGTTTATTAATGAACAATAATCATCCCGTTGACAGACTGAGGCAGCTTCCTTACTGTCACTGCAGGCAAACTTCATCTGTCCACACTCTGTGAATACTCAGTAATATCCAGAAGCACATTCTATTGAATAATTGATAGCTGGGAGCCCGCTACACAGCAATAATTCAATTGATAGATGAATGTAGCCCCCTCCCCACTCTCCAGATTAAATTACATATTGTAAATCACTCCCAGGGCTGTATCTGTTAGTTTATAGAAAGTTGTGTCTACTTTAAAGGAGGTTTGGATTCTGTGTGCCACCAGACAAAGAACTTTACAGTGTTTGATAGCAAGGTTTACTACACAGGATTTTTTCCCTCCCTCCCAGTTTTCTCCCATTGAGAATCTACAGTTGAAGCCAGTGTCTTAACTCACAGCTAGTCCCATTCCCCTGTCACCCGGGGGAGATGGTGGCATAGAGGTAATGTTGCTGGACTAATAATCCCAAGGCCCAGGCTAACGCTCTTGGGACATGGTTGGACGGGCAGCTTTCTCAATAGGGTTAATTAGTTAATTAATGGCCTTAACAGGCCTTTGACAGTCAGCTGCACGCCCGCTGAACTGAAAATCTAAATGACACGCAGTGATGTCAGGGTGCACGCCCGGTGTCACCCCACATCATTTTACGTCTCAGCGAGCAGACCCCGCCCCTGTTCACAGAGCCAAAAATTCTCCCCTATAACTTAAACGCTACCCCTTCGTAAACCCCGATACACAAACCCGCTCGCGCACACATGCACTCACGCACACGACATACAAAACATGGATTTTAACAGTGAGATAGAACAGTTCAATAACACCAATCTGGAGGTGAGGATCAGATGGGTTGACTTTGATTTATTTTTCCCAAATTCCTTGCAGGTTGTTGTGGTCTCCCAGCACTTGCAGTCTGTGGTTCTCTGGTTGAAACTTGCTCTTATATCTCTATTTGTGATTTTTCCCCTTTTCCTCCTGACAGGGGTTTCTCAAACAAAGCAGGATACGGTGGTGGAAGGAATAGCCAGCCAGATACTATGGCAGGATTACTGGAGTCTTACAAAACACAGGAGAGAGAGGTTTCAGGTCTTTCCTCTTTTCAGGCTAGGAGCTGATCTTCTGCACTATTCTCACACAAAACCTGGTCACTTGGTCAGGAGCCAATCAAGACACTGTAACTAGGCAGTTCCCTCTTAAACCAGGTCTCCTTTCCAGCACCACTCTGTCCAAACCGGCACGCACTGTTCCGTGGTAGCAACATTGTAGATTTTCTTCTTCCTGCTCCAGTGAACACCTCTTTTAAACTGTAGCATGGTAGCTTTTAAAGCTGCAGTCCAATCTTAAAGCCACAGTACAAAAAAAATGTTATTTACAACAAGCATACACTTCCTAACTCAACCCCAGAGTCAATGAGTGTCTCTTTATATCTGTTCATGTGAAGTCCCAATTAATGCCCTTTACTTGTATATAATTAAACACAACTGATATACAACTATCATTTACTGAATGACTTGAGAGGCCGAATCTCCTCTTCCTGTCCCTATTTTGTACATTTTTAACAATCATTGCACTCCAAAAAGTAATCTGTTGTGCGAGGTCCACCGACAGAATGATAAAGTCTTACACTGGTGTAGCCTCTGCTTAAACACTTCAATAATGAAATATTAAGCAGTGAGCAGCACAGAAAATGAGAAAGGTGTAAGGAAAAAGATATTATTTGGAAGCCAACCACCTCTTTCTGATGATCAGTGGTCCCGATGTTGGCTTTGACAGAATTGTTCTGTTTAAGTTCCTGTTGAATTGTCTACCACTGCTTTGGCTTCAGGTTATGTTATCTATGAAAGCGTGGGAAAAAGAAAAGTTAAGTTTTGTGTTTTGGGACGATCTCTCTCCATTTAACATTGTAACAATTGGAATCAAAGCCAATTATTGCCAAACATTCTCCAGCACTTTGAACAGCCCCAGACAAAGACTATACTGATTCAAAAAAAATATATACTAGCTATGCAGAATAGTGAGCACACGGTTAATTCCTTCTGATAAATTGGAAAGTTATCGAGCTGGAATGTTTTCCTAGCTCTCAGTGCTGAACTGGCCATGATGTGTAGCCTATTTCATATTACAATTTGAGATTTATTAGGCTGTTTATGTTGGAGATTGTTCTTTCAAAAAAACCGTATGCATTGATTAACGCACCAAACGCTGAGACTGAGAACCCTCGTCACAAACCTCTGCTTTGCTGGAGTTGGTAACCTTGCCAACTGTTTGAAGGATTACCCTGTTCATTGCTACTCCAGTGTGGTTTGAAGTGTCGTTTTTCACAGCATCGCGATGCATAAAACAATGTAACTGACAAATTAATGACTGCGTCGCTGGAAAATTATGAATGTGGTTTTATTTAAGTCCATACATTAACAAGTCTAACTTATTGAGGGACAATATGTCAGCTGCTTTTGTTATTTGTTGTACAGAAGGAAACATTTTGCCAATTCAACTCGTTTAAAGAAACCGCTTTGTCCTCTGGCCATTTTTCGGACCCCTCTTCTACCCACCCCCCTTCCCCAACTTGACTCTTCACTGTGGGAGTGAGTTCATGGGTCCTAGAGTTCCAACTGTTGCTCTGAGGGCTCCCACTCTTGCATATGACCCACTTTGGTCATAGAGTGCCACATGGTTGAGTCTGATCCTGCCCCATGTCTGCAGGGTGGGAGGTTTGGGGGGGGTGGGTGGGTGGTGTCAGTCAGAGAACCCAAGGGTGGGGGAGGGCACTTGGGGGAGGAGGTGGGGTGGGATGTCACTGCTGGGCGGGAATGAGATTTCAGAGCTGAATTTACCATTCCCTTATCACCCCCTATCCAGCTGCTGCCAGTTCCATATCATTGTGGGAATGATCTATTCATAATGGCCAACAAGGGCCAGAACTTTGCACTCGCGTGTAAAATGACCCATGTGATGATGTCGGGCGAGTGTCCCGATGTCATTGCGCACCTGGGCGATATTGCAGTCAGTGGATGTGCGCTCGAGTCAGCGGCGCGCCCGCTGACAATTAAGCGTCCTGTTAAGGCCTTTATTGAAGTAATTGGTTCAAATTTTTCGCTGCCCATCCAACCCTTCAGTTGGCGAGCGGGTGAAAAGGCCAAGCGGACTTTGCATTTTTAGCAAAACTTCACCCACGGGCAGGATGAGGTTTCGACCATTGATTAATAAAA
The DNA here is from genome assembly GCF_017639515.1 of Carcharodon carcharias. Lineage (NCBI taxonomy): Eukaryota > Metazoa > Chordata > Chondrichthyes > Lamniformes > Lamnidae > Carcharodon > Carcharodon carcharias. The sequence continues at coordinate 61,074,576 of NC_054488.1, forward strand.
AACATTTTGCGCTCGTATTTAACATGTGACAGAGTCACCCGAGGGGACACGCTTTCATTATTTTTCATTTCCTTCTTTTGAGTGCTGAGAACCTTCAGCTCCCTGGGCCCCCATCCTGTCAGCCAGCGTGAAACCGTGGTCAGGCCTGATTGCGGACAGTCAGTCAGCTTCTCGATCGCTCCCAGGCTCTCCCACCGTGCCCACCTGACACGGGCAAAGTTCTGCCCAAGGGTCTCATCCTGATTGTGGGAAAATCTGATACAATATCCAGAGGCCAGTGGATAGAGGGTGGGCTGTACACACTCCTGTACAGACAGTCAGGATGGAGTGTAGTGTAGATTTACTTAGAATGATACCTGGAGTTCAAGGGTTAAATTACCGGGAGAGATTTCACACACTAGGATTGTGTTCCCTGGAATTTAGGGGTGATTTGATCAAATTTTTCAAAATATGAAGGGGAACAGATAGGGTAGATAGAGAGAAAGTATTTCGCTGTTGGGGAGTCTAGGACTGGGGGGCAGAGTCTAAAAATTAGAACGAGGCCTGTCAGGAGTGAAATTAGGAAACACTTTTACACAGACAGAGCGGTATGTTTGGAATCCATTCCCACTGTTACAACCGGGACTGCAGAAGTGCACCCACTAACCCCGCTACTCCATAGGTTGCACTGTAAGTGTAAGTATTTCATTCACTCATTAAAATGACCAATTGTTTACTTTCTCTGTTAGTAGAACCAAAATAAAAGAGACTTTAACTGGGCTTCTTTCAATAAGCTCAGAATGATTGATTTATAATGAAACAAAGCCTCTTTTTGAAAAACGAGTTGCAAAACAGGTTAACATTCAATTTGTAATCCAGAAGTGTAACCATATGACCCTTTAAATCCCATCACACACACACATGCACGCACGCACACAAAGGACAAAACAAATAGGTTCTCTGCAGCGGTTGGTGTTTAAGGGGAAAAAAAACACCTTTTAGCCAATGTTAAAACATTATGAAAAGGGATAAAGTTCAAAGGATTTTTGATGCTGTCAATCTGGTGTTCCTGAGTGCAAGGACAGATCACTGATCACAGTAGCTGTCTGGAAGTTCTTTCCAAAGGACCTTCAGTGTGGAGGAGAACAGAGTGGAATCAGTGTCCTTGGGATCTCTCTCATCTCAGCTTCTCAGGTTTCCAAATGTGGATGAGTTACACTGAGATAAGGATCTCTAGCTGGATATTGATAACTACACTGAATTTCAGTTGAGGCAGGGAGAGAGCAAGTTGGGCAATCTTCTCCTTTCTGGTTTATTCCCAAAACTGAATCCAAAAAACCAAATGCAAAACAGAAAACGCTTCCCAGTCTGGTGGTTTCCAGAACATCACCAGGACCTCACAGCCTGAAAACAGTAGGTTATTTTTCTCCAGCAATTAAAGTTCAAGTAAACAAATGGTTCTTATCTTCTCAGGTGCCTTGCAGGTCATTTAGCTGAAGTCATGTGACTTCTTGGAAAAGGCAGTTTGCTCGCAGTCTAAAGTGAACTTATAACCTTTTTTTTAAAAAAAGAAGTCAGGTCAGTTCCCAAGAAAGTGTCCAATTAATTCAATGTCTTTCCAATTTTCAAAAAACCATATAGTTCTTGGAGATATGTATTTAGAACACCACAAACACCAATTGATTCTGGACCAATTGTAACTTTCTTCAATCTAAGTTTGATAGAATTCTGTTAACCAAAGGTATTAAGGGATATGGAGAAAATTAGGGTGTATGGAGTGAGGTCACAGATCAGCCATGGCCTCATTACATGGCATAACAGGTTTGAAGGGCTGAATAGCCTCCTCCTGTTTCTATATTCCACTTTGCCCATTGGCATTCCGCAGAATAACCAATGCTTCTTAAAGGGAAAATGCAGCAAAACATATAGCTTAGCGATATCATTCAGATATTTTCAGGCCTCTCAGTTAAGTGTGAGTAGATGTATTGATTGAATTATAATTACAAAGTCTCCTATTCCAAACACCCATACCTCCACACTCCCAACATTGGTCCCCAGTCATGTCCATCCTCACAGTGCCCAGTCCCCACACACCCTCGAGCCTGCTCTGCCATTCAGTAAAATCATGGCTGATCTGAATGTGGTCTCATATCTCAGTATCACAGAATCTTTACAGTGCAGAAGGAGGTCACTCAGCCCATCGAGTCTGCACTGGGTCTCTGAAAGAGCATTCCACTTAGTCCTACTCCCCTGCCTTATCCCTGTAACCTTGCACATTCTTTCTTTTCAGGTAGCAATCCAATTTCCTTTCGAATACCTCAACCAACAGTACAGTGCAGTCTCAACTCCACTTTCCTGTCTGGACCCCATAACCCTTCTCTGTTAAAAATCTATCGAACTCAGCCTTGAATAAATTCCATGCCCCGGCCTTCACTGCATACTGAGGAAGAGAATTCCACAGACTAATGATCCTCAGAGAGAAAAAATGACTGCATCCCTGTCATTCTGGCCTCTTAAGAGCATCCTCGATTTTAATCGCTCCACCATTGGTGCCCATGCCTTCAGCTCCCTGGGCCCTAAACTCAGGAATCCCCTTCCTAAACCTCTCCACTTCTGCAGATCTCATGTTTTTGCATTCATCTCTCTTCCATTTCATTCTCCTTTAGAGTGTTTCCCCTGTGACTCTTGCAGGGACCAGTAAGTTCCCTGACAGTCCGGCCTTCCCAACCTTTCACATACATAGAAAGAACTTGCATTTATATAGTGCCTTCCTCTATCTCAGGACATCCCATAGCGTTTCATAACCACTAATGTACTTTTGAAGTGTAGTTGCTGTTGTAACGTAGGAAACAAGGGAGCCAATTTGCTCACAGCAAGCTCCCACAAACATCAATGTGATAACCAAACAAATAATCTGTTTGTTTTAAATGTTGTTAGAGGGATAAAAATTGCCCAGAACACCGGAGATAACTCCAAGCTCTTTTTTAGAATAGTGTCTTGGGATTATTTATACACACCTGAGAGGTCAGAAAGGGACTCACTTTAACGTCTCATTCAAAAGGCAGCGTCTCTGACAGTGCAGCACTCCCTCATCCTGGACTTTGTGCTCAAGGCTCTGGAGTGGGACTGAGAACCCACAACCTTCTGACTCAGAGGCAAGAATGCTCTCCACTGGACCACTATTTATTTTCAAATGCCTTCACTATTTTCTGGTTGGACCTCACCCTGCCCTTGTTATCTTCACCGTCAGTGTTCCGGTGTGGTTCCCTGCTCTAACACCATTTGCTAAGATTACTCAGCCTGCCAAATTACAGGGAGTGTCACCGCTGAGCCAGCTATTAACTACCAATCACCACATCGACTTCTAACATATTAAAAAAATCTTTATTTTCAATTTGGGATTGTTCGGGCGCATTACTACACAGACTTTTTTTTCTACACATGCTGAATAGTCTCAGTAAATAGGAGTCAAGGGTTCATAGTTGATGAACATGTATGTGCTGAACAGTCTTAAAGGAGAGTCTTGCTTCATTAAAAGATGTTTACACCTCCTCTGCAGGTCAACTGTCTTTACAGGCCAGATGTGGGAAGACACCGATGAGCTACTCACTGAGCCTGGAACCAATGCGGATTTGATTAGAAGAATAACAGCTAGTAGCTGCTCAGCTGGTAATCACAAATAAACAGGGTGTTAAACCCCTTAACGGTTATTGTATAAGAGAAAAGAAAAGGCTTGCATTGCTACAGCATCTTTCCTGACCTCAAGACATATCAAAGCACTTCACAGCCAGTGAAATACTTTAAATACTTTTGTATTGTTGTCACTGGGAAAACTTTCCCCCCGTTGGGGAGGGGGGGTGCGGGGAATGCCCCAATTAAGGCCGGCTCAGCGTCACGTCCACCAGGAAGCGCTATGCACTCCCTGTGCAGGTGGGGAGGGATTCCCTCAGCTGGGAGTGCGCTCTTTCACACATGCGCACGAAAGAGCGACTCATCTCCCTGAGGCTAAGTGCTGCCTCAGGGAGACTGTCTCCGATTTAAAACTCTAAATAAGAAGGTTTAAAAATTTTCCCTGCCATGTCCCCTCATGTGACACTGTCAAATGAGTTGGGACATGCCCAGAACTTTTATTGAAAGATTTGATAAAAATTTAAAGACCCTCATGAAACCTCATCCCACCCGTGGATGAGGTTTGATGCTTTTTCTGAAGCCCGCCAGAGCTCCCAGCCTGCGAACCTTAAGGTTGGATGGGCAGGTTCATTAATGACCTTAGTTAGTTTTTCAATGGCCTCAATAGGTCGTTGACAGGTCAGCGGGCGCACAGCTGATTCGGCTGCACCCCTGCTGACCTGTAAATTGAAATGACGCGGTGGTGACATCGGGAGTTCCACCTGACATCATCCCGCGTCAATTTACACATCAGGGACTGGGCCCCGTCCCCACTCACCGACTGGAAGACCCTGCCCACTGTTGTAGAAAATGCAGCAGCTAATTTATGCACAGCAGGATCTCACAAACAGCAATGGTGCAATGACAAGACAATCTGTTTTTATCATAAAAACAAAAAACTGCGGATGCTGGAAATCCAAAACAAAAACAGAATGACCTGGAAAAACTCAGCAGGTCTGGCAGCATCGGCGGAGAAGAAAAGAGTTGACGTTTCGAGTCCTCATGACCCTTCAACAGAACTGGATGAATCCAAGGAGAGGGGTGAAATATAAGCTGGTTTAAGGTGGCGGGGTGTGGGGGGTCGGGGGGGGGGGGGGGGGTGGGTTGGGTTGGGGGAGAGAAGTGGATGGGGGGGTGTGGTTGTAGGGACAAGCAAGCAGTGATAGGAGCAGATAATCAAAAGGTGTCACGAACAAAAGAACACAGAGGTGTTGAAGTTGGTGATATTCAACACCTCTGTGTTCTTTTGTTCTTTTGTCTGTGACATCTTTTGATTATCTGCTCCTATCACTCCTTGCTTGTCCCTACAACCACCACCCCCTCCACTTCTCTCCCCCCACCCAACCCACCCACCACCCCCCTCTCCCCCCCTCCCCCCCAACCACCTTAAACCAGCTTATATTTCACCCCTCTCCTTGGATTCACCCAGTTCTGTTGAAGGGTCATGAGGACTCGAAACGTCAACTCTTTTCTTCTCCGCCGATGCTGCCAGACCTGCTGAGTTTTTCCAGGTAATTCTGTTTTTGTTCTGTTTTTATCATGTTAGCTGAGAGATAAACATTGTCCAGAACCCTGAGGAGACTCTCTGTGGAGTGTCTTCAACACATAAAAAGGACTTCAAAGCAAGTACAGCTATTTTTCTATGACTGGTAGTCCTGTATGTAAAGAGGAATTGGCCAGAACATTTTACAAAACAAAACTTGATTAAAACCAGGGTGAAGAGTCCTCGGCCCAATCATCTTCAGTTGCTTCATCAATGACCTTCCTTCCATCATAAGGTCAGAAGTGGAGATGTTCACTGATGATTGTACAATGTCCAGCACCATTCATGACTCTTCAGGTACTGAAGCAGTCCATGTCCAAATGCAGCAAGACCTGGACAATATCCAGGCTTGGGCTGACAAGTGGCAAGTAACATTTGCACCACCCAAGTGTCAGACAATGACCATCTCCAACAAGTGAGAATCCAACCATCACCCCTTGATGTTCAATGGAATTACCAGCGCTGAATCCCCCACCAGCAACATCTTCGGGGTTACCATTGACTAGAAATTGAACCGGACCAGCCATATAAACACTGTGGCTACAAGAGCATGTCAGAAGCTAGGAATCCTGTGGCGAATAACTCATCTCCTGACTCCCCAAAACCTGTCCACCATCTACAAGTGTAAAGGAATTATCATTTTTTCCGAATGTCACTGTGGGATACTGAAGCAGGCTTGTGTGTGTATGTTTGTGTGTGTGGGTGTGTGTATGCTTGTGTCTGTGTGGTGTGTATGTATGTTTGTGTGTGTGTGTTTGTGTGTCTGTGTGTGTCTGTGTGTGTGTATGTTTGTGTGACTGTGTGTATGCTTGTGTGTGCGTGTATGTTTGTGTGCGTGTGCGTGTGTGTGTATGTTTGTTTGTATGTGTGTATGTTTGTGTGTGTGCATGTTTGTGTGTGTGTGAATGTGTGTGTTTGTGTGTGTGTGTTTGTGCGTCTGTGTGTGTATGTTTGTGTGTGTGTATATTTGTGTGTGTGTGTGTGTATGTTTGTGTGTGTGCATGCTTGTGTGTGTGTATGCTTGTGTGTGTGTGTATGTTTGTGTGTGTGTGTGTATGTTTGTGTGTATGTGTGTGTGTTTGTATGTGTGCATGTTTGTGTGTGTGTACGTGTGTGCGTGTGTGTGTCTGTGTGTGTGATACTAATTACTAATTTAGTTAAACGAAAGACAGACAGACTGCAAGGTTTAAATCATCAAAGGGATTATGTATAAGCAGGCATTTTGAAATGGAAATGGATGAGCTAACATATGTATTTTTTAATAAGTTGAGAGGTTGTTTGAATGTCAAAGGATAATTAGAAGGTGATGAGGAAAATAGTTACATCTTGATGGAGCTCATAGGTAAACAGGTAGTGCGGATATCATGTTTTATTGAACCAAAAGCAAAGCCAAGTTAATATTCTCAGAAAAGTAACTTCCAAAGAAAGTTTGAAGTAATGGGATTTACAGAACAAAAGGTAAAAAATATATTTAAGGAAATATGGAAAGCTGTATGGTGAGTCACCTTGTGAAATCTTGAGAGGTGGACTGTGTGATATAGACCTGTGAAAGAGCAGCTTCTGGCCACCTCAGAGAAGTGCTGGTTTGGCCCAGAGTGCAAGGTTTTGTTAAAAGACTTGGAGCTCAATTGTCAAGTGAGAGGGAGAGAGAAGCTGTGACATGCCTCCTTTATAGCAACAGTGGGTGCTTGTGGTAATATTGCTGGAAATTTTATAGATTAAGAATCTATTTGGACTGTTGCCTGAAAGGGGTATGTAATTGGGAGTCTAATTAAGTAAAAATCCTTTGGGAACTGTTATAAGATGATGTCTAACTGTGTAACTGTAATCTTGTGTGTGTAACTGTGTGTGTAACCGTGTAACTGTAATCTTGTGTGTGTAACTGTGTAACTGTAATCTTGTGTGTGTAACTTGTATGTGTAACTTGTGTGTGTAACTGTGTAACTGTAATCTCATGTGTGTAACTGTGTGTGTAACTTGTGTGTGTAACTTGTGTGTAACTGTAATCTTGTGTGTGTAACTGTGTGTGTAACTTGTGTGTGTAACCTGTGTGTGTAACTGTGTAACTGTAACCTTGTGTGTGTAACTGTGTGTGTAACTTGTGTGTGTAACCTGTGTGTGTAACTGTGTAACTGTAATCTTGTGTGTGTAACTGTGTGTGTAACTTGTGTGTGTAACTTTGTAACTGTAATCTTGTGTGTGTAACTGTGTGTGTAACTTGTGTGTGTAACTTTGTAACTGTAATCTAGTGTGTGTAACTGTGTGTGTAACTTGTGTGTGTAACTTGTGTGTGTAACTGTAATCTTGTGTGTGTAACTTTTTTTCTTTTGTTAATAAATGTTTTAACTTGATCTTTGAAATCCCCAAAGGGGGTAGTGGACTCTTTACTTCTGACTTCAGTGTACATAACTTCTCGTAATAAATACAAATTGCAAAATCGTTTTGATAGCTTGACCAAGTTTCCCTTTGCGATTTGGTCAGCCCGGCAATTACCACCTGCCACATCGTAACAACAAGGCACAAGTCAGGAATGTGATGGAATACTCCCCACTTGCCTGGATGAGTGCAGCTCCCACAACACTCAAGAAGCTCAACAATATCCAGGACAAAGCAGCCCCGCTTGATTGGCACGCCATCCACAAACATTCACTCCCTCCACCACCGCGCACTTTAGCAGCGGTGTGTGTACCATCTACAAGGTGCACTGCAGGAACTCACCAAGGCTCCTTAGACAGCTCCTTCCAAACCCATACCACTTCTAGAAGGACAGGGGCAGCAGATAGATGGGCACACCAGCTCCTGGAAGTTCCCCTTCAAGTCACTCACCATCTTGACTTGGAAATATATCGCCGTTCCTTCACTGTCGCTGGGTCAAAATCCTGGAACTCCCTCCCTAACAGCACGGTGGGCGTACCTACACCACAGGGACTGCAGTGGTTCAAGAAGGCAGCCCACCACCACCTTCTCAAGGGCAATTAGGGATGGGCAATAAATGCCGGCCCAGCCAGCGACACCCACATCCTGTGTGAATGAGTATAAAAGGAGGTTGAATGAAAAAGCTGGCGAGCTGCCAAAACAAGCTGCTGTCCAGTCATACCTGCTGGAAAGGCTGATGGTGGCAGAGGAGAGATTCAGATTTGCCTGTGACCAACTCTTAGGCCAAGTTACATTGAGTTGCCAGCACAGAAACAGGCTATTCGATATAACAGTTTCACACTGATGTTTATCCTCCAGGTGAGATTTCTCCCACCCCCTGTTCCTGTAATCCCATCTGAAGTTTCATCACATGATATCACACTTGCAGCCACCTCTGTCCACCACGCTTCCACTATTGCTTGCTTGACATGACAACTGGTCAATAATGGCAGCTACAATACCCACCACCCCCAATGCTCCGGAATGCACTCTACCCCTTGTGTGGTTTTACCAGACCGAGTGAGCACCAGGGCCACAAAGTAGCCCAGGCACATTGCAGATCAGCTGTTGTGTTGTGAAATGGGCAAAGAAAACTTGCCTCTGATCTTTCTCCCAAGGAGTATCTGGGACATTGATTTTGGTGGACTCCAGGTAAAGCCAGCTGACCCTATTGCTGCACAATAATGGCCCATTCAAACCAACATCAAGGCTCCCATGAAGAAAAGCCATTGCATGGGCAGGACAGGTGGCAGGAAGAGCCTCTGAGGGGAGGGTCTGCCACACCAATGGTACCAAAGCCCCAGCAAGGATTCAGCACTTTCACATTGTTGCCAGATCTGTAGTTGCCCTGGTTTATCCTTTACTCACTTGTCTGAAAGAAGATCTTGTATTGACAACCCTTCAACCCTATGATAAGACTTTCACTCCAAAGGCGTTTGAAAGATTCTGGTTGGTTTTCTCCCAGACACTACTCCACATTCTAAGATACCTCATCATTATTGTCAGTGTCCTGTTCTTTCACCACTTTGAGTTCCAGCAATATTTTCAATACTTTTTCCTCATCTATAGTTCTCTTACTTAAAATTCTAAATCTCCTTTCTTCAAACTGGAAATGATTCCAAAATGAATGATATCAAAACCAACCAAATAGAGGTTGGCTAGTTCCTACCATCCTCATTGGTTAAATGTCACTCATGATTACTTCCAGGTCGGCGAGTGTGCTTGTGAATAAAGATCCTATTGGACTTGTGCTGCATCTTTATTGAGGTTGTCTTCACCCTTTACTGATGTTGCCTTACCAACCTCACTGGCTATACTACATATTTATTGGTTATGATACTACATATAATGGATAATAGCACAGTTATCATTGATAATTATTACTTAAACATAATTAATAAGCTGATTAATGCAATTGCTGCAAGGTCCAGGACGAACTTGTTTTAACAAGTTCTGTCGAAGGGTCATGAGGACTCGAAACGTCAACTCTTTTCTTCTCCGCCGATGCTGCCAGACCTGCTGAGTTTTTCCAGGTAATTCTGTTTTTGTTTTGTTTTAACATCAACAGGTCTTAAATTTGTAGCCATTTTTGTATATAGGTGTGTGTGGAGGTTAGCAGTCCAGGGGTGGTGCCTGTGTCCACTGTTCCTCACCTCTGCCATTGACCACTCCACATATCTCATCAGTCAATTTGAATGGTAACCCTGGTGAGGTTGTTAATGAAATTGTCTGTCCAACTCAATCTGTACAAGTGCAAGGCAGGAGCAAGACAGATTTCAGCCCAGACTCATGGTCTATGGATTAAATCCCAGCAGTGGAAAGAACAACACTTTCTCTCACAGTTTGTAAACATTATATCTTTTCAGTGCAACTGATGGGAATGAGAGTAATTCAGCTTTAATGCTGGGGGTTTGTGATGTCAGATGCTGCAGATAAAATGACACAGCAATGTGTCACTCCTGCAATATTGTGGACAATGTTTTGTTCTGTTCAATCTATGAAGGCAATTTTAAAAATAGCATTGCAGCTGAATTCTGAAGAGCTCACAATTATACTGCCAAGGACATTTTTGCTCAGAACTGGATTTCTATAAAATGCACATAAAATAGACAATTTAAAAATCTTTTGCAACATGCCTCACTTAATCATGTAATCAGCAACTCAATGTAAACAGAATAAGGTGCTGACTATCACTGGGGTACGGGTCCTACACACATTGACTCTCACTGGGGTACTGTCCCACACACACTGACCCTCACTGGGATACAGTTCCACACACACTGACTCTCACTGTGGTACAATTCCACACGCACTGACTCTCACTGGGATACAGTTCCACACACACTGACTCTCACTGTGGTACAATTCCACACGCACTGACTTTCACCGTGGTACAGTCTCACACACACTGATTCTCACTGGGGTACAGTTCCACACACACTGACTCTCACTGGGGTACAATTCCACACGCACTGACTTTCACTGTGGTACAGTCTCACACACACTGATTCTCACTGGGGTACAGTTCCACACACACTGACGCTCACTGGGGTACAGTTCCACACACACTGACTCTCACTGGGGTACAGTTCCACACACACTGACTCTCACTGGGTACAGTTCCACACGCACTGATTCTCGCTGGGGTACAGTTCCACACACACTGACGCTCACTGGGGTACAATTCCACACACACTGACTCTCACTGTGGTACAGTTCCACACACACTGACTCTCACCGGGGTACAGTTCCACACACACTGAATCTCACTGGGGTACAGTTCCACATACACTGACTCTCACTGGGGTACAGTTCCACACACACTGACTCTCACTGGGGTACAGTTCCACACACAATGACTCTCACTGGGGTACAGTTCCACACAGACTGACGCTCACTGGGGTACAGTTCCACACACACTGACGCTCACTGGGGTACAGTTCCACACACACTGACTCTCACTGGGGTACAGTTCCACACACACTGACTCTCACTGGGGTACAGTTCCACACACACTGACTCTCACTGGGGTACAGTTCCACACACACTGACTCTCACTGGGGTACAGTTCCACACACACTGACTCTCACTGGGGTACAGTTCCACACACACTGACACTCACTGGGGTACAGTTCGATACACACTGACTCTCACTGTGGTACAGTTCCACACACACTGACTCTCACTGAGGTACAGTTCCACACACACTGACTCTCACTGGGGTACAGTTCCACACACACTGACTCTCACTGGGGTACAGTCCCACACACACTGACTCTCACTGGGGTACAGTTCCACACACACTGACTCTCACTGGGGTAGTTCCACACACGATGACTCTCACTAGGGTACAGTTCTACACACACTGACTCTCACTGAGGTACAGTTCCACACACACTGACTCTCACTGGGATACAGTTCCACACACACTGACTCTCACTGGGGTACAGTTCCACACACACTGACTCTCACTGGGCTACAGTTCCACACATGCTGACTCTCACTGGGATACAGTTCCACACACACTGACTCTCACTGGGATACAGTTCCACACACACTGACTCTCACTGGGGTACAGTTCCACACACACTGACTCTCACTGGGGTACAGTTCCACACACACTGACTCTCACTGGCGTACAGTTCCACACGCACTGACTCTCACTGGGATACAGTTCCACACACACTGACTCTCACTGGGGTACAATTCTACACACACTGACTCTCACTGGGGTACAGTTCCACACACACTGACTCTCACTGGGGTACCATTCCACACACGCTGACTCTCATTGGGGTAGTTCCACAAACGACGACTCTCACTGGGTTACAGTCCCACACACACTGACTCTCACTGGGGTACAGTCCCACACACACTGACTCTCACTGGGGTACAGTTCCACACACACTGACTCTCACTGGGGTACAGTTCCACACACACTGACTCTCACTGGGGTACAGTTCCACACACACTGACTCTCACTGGGGTACGAGTTCCACACACACTGACTCTCAATGACAGATATGATGGGGTTTGATGGGGAGCAGGTGATCATACACCTACTGGACACAAGAGTCACATTGGATGTCGGCCGCGAATTGAAAGCTGTTGTACCTGTTTCCACTCTCCGGGAAGGAGTTACATGGATGCTTGAGGCAAGTTGGAATGACACATTTGGAGGGAAATTTGGTGCCTACGTGAGGGAAAAGGGAAGAGGCAGTTTTGGAAGAGAGTGGGAAGAGGTAATTAAATTGGGACATGGCTCATGCAGAAGACTAACACTGGCTGAGTGGCCTATTTCCGTGTTGTACAGTCCATATAATTCTATATCCTATGCTGTGGTTCAGTGGGGAGCTCTCTTATCTCCAAGACCAAGGAGGTTGCGAGTTCAAGTCCCACTTCAGAGTCTGGAGCACAAACCCCAGGCTGACACTCTGGTGCAGCACCGGGGGAGTGCTGCACTGTTGGAGCTGCCATCCCTCAGCTGAGACATTTAACCCAGTTCCTGTCTGCTGCTTCTGGTGAATGTAAAGGATCCCATCGAATCATTTTGAAGAAGAGCAGGGTAGCTCTTTCTGTTGTCGTTGACCAGTCTTATTTCTCAATCAACATCACTAAAACATTGCATTGTCACACTGCCATATGTGGGATCTTGCTGTGCGCAACTTGGCTGCCGCGTTTCCTACATCACAACAGTGACCACACTTTTGAATCACTTCATTGGTTATAGTACTTTGGGATGTCCGGAGATCATGAAAGGCGCCACATAAATGCAGGTTCTTTCCCTTCTTACTTTACAGCTGCTGCTCACAGTCCTGTGAGGTGACTGAGACATCACATCCTTCTGCACTTCACCGCTTGCTGAGTTCAGGAGGGATTCAGGGAGAAGGGAGTGATTGACAAGGGGCAGTCATTGATCCTGACAACCTGTAAAGCAAGTGAATCAACGTACACAACCTACCTTCTTCTGTCCTCTGTTGAAGGAAGTTCCTAGCTTGGTAATTATTCACCACACCACGGAAATGTGCTGTGTATTTTTATCGCAGGCAGTACACGGAGTCAGGCCCCGAGTCTACCTCAGCTAGCACCAGATTCAAACCCAGTGATGGTGGCATTAATCTGATCCTCTTGCCAACTGAGCTAACTGGCCCCTCCCACACCACAGACAGGACAAGATATTGCAGGAGTCACAATGAATGACTGTCCAATGATAATGTGATTGGTAAGTCCACTGGACAGCGTAAATCATTCACTCATCATTCTCTCACGTGTCGATGCAGACTCAATGGGCTGAAGGGCCTCTTCGGCACTGTGATTCTGTGACTCTCAGACTATGCTCAGAATGGCCTTTCACAATGCTAACTGCCCCAGCCATTAATAAAAGAGAAGGAACCTAGGGGAGAGAGGAAACGTTTTCCCCAGTACCAAACAAAGGGATGTCTCCCACCTTGCAGGTGACATCTTTCATTTCTTACACTGTTGGATGGGCACAGTGTAGAGGGAGCTTTACTCTGTATCTAACCCCGTGCTGTACCTGTCCTGGGAGTGTTTGATGGGCACAGTGTAGAGGGAGCTTTACTCTGTATCTAACCCCGTGCTGTACCTGTCCTGGGAGTGTTTGATGGGCACAGTGTAGAGGGAGCTTTACTCTGTATCTAACCCCGTGCTGTACCTGTCCTGGGAGTGTTTGATGGGGACGGTGTAGAGGGAGTTTTAAGCTGTATCTGGTGTGTAAACATCTGGAGGGTGTAAGGGCCAAATCCCTCCATAACCCATGACTGATTGTATTCCCTTTAAAGAAAAATGCTTATGTAAATATTAAAACCCATTCCCCAATGCCCTGGGGAACTGACTGTGCCAGGGAAATGGTTCTGGAGGTTGCTCATTCCCTCCAAGATGAACCACCAGCCAATTGGATCATTGCTGATCTGTATATTCATTCCATGTCCCTTAATAGCCCAGTTTAACAGAATTCTGTCAATCCCAGTTTTGAAATTTTCAATTGATTACCAAGCTCAATAGTTTTGGGGAGGATTACTGGTCTGGGGAGGATTACTGGTTTGGGGAGGATTACTGGTTTGAACTGGAGCCTGTACAATGATGAACATGAGCAGTGAATAGATGAAAAGCTATAACACAAGGACTGGCTCAGGTAGTCTGTGAGGCTGTGAAGTTGTATTGGTGGAAGTTTGTCTTGCCTCTGCGAATCTGTTTGCTTTTGTCTGCTCAATTTCCTTCTAGCTTCTTCATGGAAACGTTAATCCATCAGCCATTTATTGCGCAGGATGTTTTGAATAAAATTAAATCCAGGACTTCAATATTGCCAAAGCTTCAGGATAAGGTCTTATATCACTTTCAAATCTTTCATTATTTTCTTATCTTGAGCTGTTTGCTTATTTGCGCTGAAGTGGAGTTGAAAAGAGATCTGTGAATTTTACTCTGGCAAGTTTCGCCTCACAAACTTGTGTGAAATGCCTTATTGTTAGCCCAATGACAAGGCAACAATAATGATGCATTTATAGAGGTATTTGGAGACCAGTAAGGGTGGTGGGTGAGTGGGACTTGGTGTACAGTATGACACAGGCAGGAGAGAGTTGCAGGAGCCCGTGATTGCAAAGCCTCAGGGATGGGTGGGTGGATGGCCAGGAGAGCATCGGAATATTGGAGTGAAAGGATCCAGAGGCCTGGCTCTTAGCTTCAGCAGGGGATGGGCTGGGGTTGGAAGGAGGCAGTCTTTGTGTTGGAGAGACTGGGGTCAGAAGATCAGCTTATGATCATATAGGAGGCCGAGGTTCTGAGCAGTTTGGTTAAAGTGCTCACGATGGTCAGAGAGGAGGCTGGAATTGGGGGCAGGTCGTCTTGCTTAAATCCTTCCTCGTTCTATAAGACCATAAGATGTAGGAGCAGAAGTAGGCCATTTGGCCCATCGAGTCTGTTCCTCCATTCAAGGAGACCGTGGCTGATCTGATAATCCTTAACTCCACTTTCCTGCCTTTTCCCCATAACCCTTGATTCCCTTCCTGATTAAAACCCTGTCTATCTCAGCCTTAATGACTGCCTTAGCAGTGCAGTCTGGTGTCCTATAAACTGCCCTCATTATACACCAGCGTCTGACTCCCATGGTGCAGTTTGCTTTGTTCCCACAGATATTAAAAATTTCCCCCTTTGCTCCGTTTTTGCCAGGACCATTTAAACCCTCCGGAAATATTCTAAGACTCTGTAACCTTATTTGTAAACCAGCATTCCAAGTATTTTCTTCTTGGTTTCACCAATTTGCCTCCACAACTGGTGTCACAAGGAACACAAGAAATAGGAACAGGAGTGGGCCATTCAGCCCATCGAGCCTGTGCTGCCATTCAGTACAATCATGGCTGACCTTGAGCTTCAACTCCACTTTCCTATCCGCTCTCCATATCCCTCAATTCCCTGAGAGACCCAAAGTCTGTCTATCCCAGTCTTAAATGTGTTCAACGATGGCGCATCCACAACCCTCTGGGGTAGAGAATTCTAAAGATTCACAACACTTTAAGTGAAGAAATTCCTCCTTGTCTCAGTGCTAAATAATTGGCCCCTTATCCTGAGACTGATTCTCCATGTTCTAGATTCTGCAGCTAGTGGAAACAACCTGTCAGTATCCAGCCTGTCAAACCACTTTACGGTTTAGTATGTTTCAATGCGATCGCCTCTCGTTCTTCTAAAGTCCAGAGAATATAGCTTACTCAGTCTCCCATCATAGGAAATACCCTCTCATCCCATGGACTAATTTACTGAAGCTTTGCTGCACTGTTTCCAATGCAAGTAAATCCTTCCTTAAATATGGAGACCAAGGATTGGATTTTATGGAGCACTGTATTTCCTGCACCCCAAACCCCCCCACCCCCTCCCCTCTAGGATTAAAAGATTGGTTTGGAGCCCATCCATCAAAAAACCAGCTCCCCCACAGCCATTTAATACTCAACAGGATGCTAACTGGCTCAGTGTGAGACTTCAGCCTCCATCTGGTGAGGAGGTCCCACCTTATAGAGCACCGGCCAGATTGGCGAACAACTCTGTGGTCCCAACAGCACCAGTTTTGAGCAGTGGCTATTGCTGGGACTGCAGGCAGTTCCAGAAAGAGAGGAGCCAATGGAGGCTGGACTGAAGGGAAGTCCAGGATTCTTTCAGTTTATTCTTTCATGGGATGTGGGCATCACTGGCAAAGCCAGATTTCTTGCCCTTGAACTGAGTGTCTTGTTAGGCCATTTCAGAGGTCAGTTAAGAGTCAACCGCATTGCTCTGGGTCTGGAGTCACATGTAAGCTGGACCTAAAGGACATTAGTCAACCAGTTGGGTTCTTATGACAATCAACCACAGTTTCACTAGCTTCTTAATTCTAGATTTTTATTAATTGAATTTGATGTCCCACCAGCTGTTATGGGGTGATTTGAACCCTAGACCCCAGAGGATTAGGCTAGGCCTCTAGATTATTAGACTAGTAACATTACTACTATACCAGCATTTCCCCTGATCGGATATTGGCATGGCCAGTCTTGCAGACTTGAGGGTGGGGAGGTGGTATGAGCCTATTGATTGGACGTTTAAGGGCCTCAATCGGCCCAAGGGTGGGCGGGTACCCGATGTCCCTACCATCACCCATAAAATGGGGGGGTCAGGGGAAGGCAGGAAGGTGACAGGGAGACGTGTGCTGCATTTTGCGAGACCCCTAGCCTTCAAACACACAGGCCAGGCGGTAAACTCCAGCTCCAAATCAGCACACAGTGTGTCAGGTGTGGCCTCACCAAAGCCCTGTACAATTGTAAACAGACTGTTTTTTATTCTTGTACTCCAATCCCCTTGCAATTAAAGCCAACATGCCATCTACCTTCCCAATTGTTTGCTGTAGCTGCAAGCTAACTTTCCATGTTCCTTGTACAAGTGCACCGGGGACAATGCCCCCACTCTTCTTCCAATAGCGGCAATAGGGTGCTTTTTGCCCAACCTGGGAGGGCATTTGGTTTAACATCTCAACCAAAAGACAACACCTCTAACAAGGCAACATTCCCTCAGTACTGGAGGTAGGAATATCAGTCTTGATTTTTGTGTTCAACTCTGCAGTGGGACTTGAACTTACCACCACGTGAGTTTCCTCTGAGCTACAGCTAACACCAGAAACACGAGGCGAGTTTTCCTGGTTAACACTTATCCTTCAACCAACAACATCAAGACACATCAGAAGAAATAACTTGGCTACAAAACACTTTGGGATGTTCTGAGGAAGTGAAAGGCGCTATTTAAATACAAGTTAATTTTTTTCCCTATCTGCCTCCTTCTTCAAATTAAATCTAGCTTCAGCTTTTGAAATGGGTTTACAACTACAGTATTGCCAGTTTTACTGGTTTGCTGTGTGACCCCCTAACATTGAATGCTGAGAGCGCTGATAAATTATTGAGAAAAAGACATCACCATCTCACTAGCACTCAATATTATTGGGACAAAAATGTTGCACAGCTTCCCTCTGACCTTCTCCCTGAGGGGGGAAATAAACAAATTGCCAGCCTCTTGACACTCATGGTCAGCCAAGTGTCCAACTCTCTGCTGGAGAATCTCAAACCCAATTACTGAGGGATCACATAAAGGGATGATATGGCCTGTACATTCTCCCCAGTAAAGACACTCATCCTGCTTAGCTACATCTGAAGAACTTAGGTATTGACTGGCAAGAGCCATGATTTCCGGTTGCTGCTGCAGTTTACCTATGTAAAATCACACAGCTTACCTCCACAGGTCGCTTGTTCAGCTAATGCTATTGCTTAGCATCAACAACAACAACTTGTAATGATATGGCACCTTTATTATCATAAAACCCTCCAAGGTGCCTCACAGAAGCACTATAAAGCAAAATTTAATACAGAGACACACAAGGAGATATTAGATCATGTGACCAACAGCTTGGTCAAAGAACATCATGGGAGAGAGAATTCCAGAGCTTGTGGGCCCAGGCAGTTGAGGCACGGCTGCCAATTGTGGAATCATTAAAATCGGAGATGCTCAAGAAGCCAGAATTAGAGGGGCACAGTTATCTCAGATATCTCTGGGACTAGAGGAGATTACAGAGAAAGGGAGGGGTGAGGCCATGGGGGGAGGGGTTTGAAAACAGATGTGGGCTTCATTGGCAAGGCCAGCATTTGCTACCCATCCCTAATTGCCCTTAAACTGAATGGTTTGTGAGGCCAGTTATATTGTTGTGGGTCTGGAGTCACCTGGCAGATTTCCAGCCCTGAAGGGGCATTAGTGAACCAGATGGGTTTATATGATAATCAATGATAGCTTCATGGTCACTGTTGCTGAGATTAATTTTTACTTTCAGATTTATTAATTGGATTCAAATCCCACCAGCTGCCATGATGGGATTTGAACCCATGTCCTCAGGTCTCCGGATTACTAGCTCAGTGACATACCACTACACCACCATCTCCCCATTCTAGACAGTCCCAATGAGTGAAGATTGGGGCTCTGGCTCTGAATTCTGGTTTGAAATCCAATATGATATTTAGACTTAGTGGGAATGGGTTCATCCACAATAAACCTTGAAGCATTATCAGCTGCTTGAAAGGTGGATATGGGTGTGGAAGGTCTATTCATATCTTGACATGCCGAAGCTCTTAATCAGCCTATCAATCCTTCGCACTTTTCCCAAGGGAATGAGTGTTAAAATTCTAACATACCAACTGGAGGATTGGCCTTCTTTCCAAGCCAGTAATATCATCTGGCCAACTATACCTCTTACTAACTGTGGCTCAGATGGTTACATTCTCATTTTTCAGTTAGGAACTTGTGCATCCCAACCCCAATCCAGAGACCTGATGGCAAAAAAGCACTGGCTGACATTCCAGTGCTGTACTGCTGCAGGTGCTGTCTTTGGATGAAATGCTCAACTGAAGCCCCATCTGCCCTGTTGGGTAGATGTAAAACAGCTCATGGTACTGTTTTGAAGAAGAGCAGGAGGGTGTTTCATTGTCCTAACCAATATTTATCCCTCAATCAATATAAAAAAAAATTATCTAGCCATTATCCCACAGCTTGTTGTGGGATCTTGCTGTGTGCAGATTGGCTGTCACGTTTCCTGCATTATAATAGTGACTGCGCTTCAAAAATGCTTTATTGGCTGTAAAGTGCTTTGGGATGTCCTTTTTTAAATTCTTTCACGGGTTGTGGCCGTTTCTGGCTCAGCCATCATTTATTGTCCATCCCTCACTGCCCTTGAGAAGGTGGCGGTGAGCTGCCTTCTTGAACCGCTGCAGTCCCTGTGGCGTAGGTACAGGAGGGAGTTCCAGGATTTTGGCCCAGCGACAGTGAAGGAACGGCGATATGGTTCCAAGTCAGGACGATGTGTGGCTTGGAGGGGAACCCGAAGATGGTGATGTTCCCAAGCATCTGCTGCCCTTGTCCTTCTAGACGGTAGAGGTCAGGTGTTTGGAAGGTGCTGTCGAAGGAGCCTCGGTGAGTTCCTGCAGTGCATCTTGTAGATGGTACACACGCTGCTGCTCCTGTGCGTCGGTGGTGGAGGGAATGGATGCTGAATGGGGTGCTAATGAAATGGGCTGGGGCTATGAAAGGTGCCATGTAAAGGCAAAAACCTTTCTTTCTCAGTAAAAACAGCAAATGCTGGAAAGACTCAGCAGGTCTGACAGCATCTGTGGAGAAGCATCTGCCAGTCCTGCTGAGTCTTTCCAGCATTTTCTGTTTCTATTTCAGATTTCCAGCATCCGCAGTGGTTTGATTTTTACCTCCATCATTCCCCAGTGATCAATCCTTCCACAGGCTGGAGAGGTCACCAGCTCTTACACCCCTGACAACACTCATTCCTCATCAGGATGATGCTCTGACCATTCCACATATAAAAGGCAGCAGAAGTTGTTTTGGCAAGAGTGGTTCTGGCCAAGGCTCTTCCCCTAAACCTAAAACTGTTAAGGAGCCTGCTTTCAGCTTCAGGTGTTGACAGGTTTCTGTTGTAAACGGTGCCAGACACTGGCCAGCTGGGCCGGAACCTTCAGCAGCGGCGCCGGGAGCCGCCCGGAGCGCCGGAAACCGCCCGGAGCGCCGGAAACCGCGCTCCGCCCGCGGGGTCAACACTCAGCGACGGGATCGGTTGCCGCGGCGACGCGGCCTAGTTGTCCCTCTCAGCCTCAGCGCCGGAGGGGGGTTGGGTGGACTGACCCATGGCGAGCGGCAGCGAGTTCCCCGAGTGGGAGCGGAGTCTGGAGGCGGCGGCGGCGGCGGCGGCGGCAGCGGGCGGGGAGCTGTCATTCGGGGAGCGGCGGCTGAAGCTGGACTCGGCGGCGGACGGTGAGCGAGAGAGAGAGAGACCCTCCCCCTCCCCCTATTCCACTCGTCCCCTCCCCCTCCCCCTCCCCACCCCCCGCCTCCCCCTCCGCCTCTGCTCCGCCCCTTTCCTACCCCCGCCTCCCCCTCCGCCCCTCCCCTACCCCCGCCTCCCCCTCCGCCTCTGCTCCGCCCCTCCCCTACCCCCGCCTCCCCCTCCGCCTCTGCTCCGCCCCTCCCCTACCCCCGCCTCCCCCTCCGCCTCTGCTCCGCCCCTCCCCTACCCCCGCCTCCCCCTCCGCCTCTCCCCTACCCCCGCCTCCCCCTCCGCCTCTCCCCTACCCCCGCCTCCCCCTCCGCCTCTCCCCTACCCCCGCCTCCCCCTCCGCCTCTGCTCCGCCCCTCCCCTACCCCCGCCTCCCCCTCCGCCTCTGCTCCGCCCCTCCCCTACCCCCGCCTCCCCCTCCGCCTCTGCTCCGCCCCTCCCCTACCCCCGCCTCCCCCGTCCCCTCTACCCCCCCAATCCCCCTCGTTGCCCCCCCCCCCATTCCCTCCCTCTCAACATTTCTCTCTCCACCCCCCCCCCCCCGCCCCCTGCCAGGTTTAAGGTGTTTGGCAAAAAAAGCAAAGACGACATAAGGAAAAAGTTATTTTCTGCAGCATTTGGTTAGAATCTGGAGTGTGCTGCCAACGAGTGTGGTGGAGGCAGGGTCAATTGTGGCTTTCAAATGGAAATTGGATTGACATCTGAAGAGAAAATAATTCCAGGGTTACAACAAACGGGACTAGCTGAGTTGGTCTTGTAGAGAGCTGGCATAGGCTTGACAGGCCGAATGGCCGCCCTCTGAGCTGTAACTATTCAATGATTCTATCAAATTAATAAAATTAAATTATGTGGGAACTAAATGAACCAGTCTGACTGGCCCATGAGCTGTTGAGACCTGCTGATTTGAGAAAACTTGCAGTAAACTGTTATTTACCTCCCACTTTAAATATTAACTATTAAATATTAAACAATGCCCCTTTGAATTCCCTCCCTAAACCTCTCCATCTCTGTTTCCTCCTTTAAGATGTTCCCCTTAAAATCCACTCCTTTGATAAGTTTTTGGTCACTGTCCTCATCTCTCCTTACATAGTTCAGTGTCAAATTTTTGATAACGCATTTGTGAAGTGCCTTGGGATGTTTTACTGCATCAAAGGTGCTATGTAAATGCAAGTTGTTGTTGGTCTGTAGCAAATTTAACTGGCTAATTTGTGTTTCTGGAACAGGCTCCCTTCAACTAAGAATTTATTTTTTTATTCCAAGTGGCTATTGATGCTGCAGCCATCTCCCAACGCCTGGGATTTCACTCTTAATTACTTTCATCAATATTTTAGCAGATGAAAGAAAAGCAGAGTTATTTTAATCCATAGCAGCTAGATTTGTTGGCTCCAGATATGCTCCTGGCTTTGTGCATTGATCTCTCTCTCCCTGCTTAAATGTAGATCCCGGTGCCTTTCTTTCTTATATATTATTAATGATGAGAGGGGCTGGGCTCTGCTTTCACCATGGAACATGCCGCATGTTTAATGTTAAAGTTGTTTCAGCAGCTTGGTGCTGCTGGACAGCTCCCACTCTTTCAGCTGAGTACTATAGCGAAGGAGAGATTTATTCTGTGACTGGTGCAGTCATTGTGTTTCACTGGGCAAGTAAGCTAGAGAATTTGAGTTTGCAGTCAAACAGTGGGCTATTTGAGAATTTGAATTCACTTTCTTTTCTCCAAAAAACTGAAAATAAAAAGCAGCTAAAAAGACCATGAAGTTATTGGATTGTCATAACACCCCACCTAGTTCATTAATGCCCTTTAGGGAAGGAAGCCCTTCTTCCGTACCCAGCTTGGCTTTTATGTGATTCCAGTCCCACATCAATGTGGTTGATTCTTAACCATCCTCTGAAGTTACCTAGTACATCCACTCAGTTGTATAAAATACAAGATTTTCCTTCCTGGGGTGGGAAACAGAAGTCAGGACCGTTTCTGGGCCCTGAACCTGCCCCAGGGGTGGGGACTGGGGGTGTGGGGGTGGGGAGGCAGTGTGCGGAAACATAACCAGCCTGGATTTTCACAGTGCCCCCTTAGTTGACCGGGAGATGAGTTTAGTGGCCAATTAGCGGCTATGGTGGGGTCAGAAATGGAGGTAGAACTGAGTGGCAAAGCAACCCATCTATTCTCAGTGGTGGACTTGGAGGTCCTCCACAGTCCATGAGGAAGAGGAGGGAGGTCCTCTTCCTGAGGACAGCAGGAGGAGGCTACCCATACTCACCAAGTAAGCCCAGATGGAGATAGCTGGAAAAGTCAGCAAACAGAGTTTGGTGCACAGAAACTGGATCTGTTATTGAAAGAGATTTGATGACCTGATATATTCTGGCAAGATGAGTGCAAACCCCACCCTTAGGTTAGGCCTCTGGGTATTTGCCCTCCAGCAGATGTAACAGCTAAGGAACTTCAGCATGTTGCTACTGAACATGTGAGGAGCGTGTAGTGAGGCCACTTACTGACCCCCCAGAATGGCTGAGAGCCAAAGTGCTGTTGAGGAGCTGCCAGGCACTGAAATATGCAGCTTCTGATGAATAAGAGCGGCTGGTATTGACCATAGAGCAGTGCCTTATATCTCTGTCTCTCACTTTTGTCCTTGTAGGAGAAATGGGCTCATAATGCCCAAGAGAGGGCTCAGACTGGTGGAGGGCGTCCTACCTACAAGTAATCACTGCCTTGAGGGAGGAGCCATGGACATCACAGACCATGAGGAAGTCGGCCAAGGTGAGCTGGACAGCAATGGTGGATATGGTGATCACCAAGTGCAGTGCGTTCGTTGAAGGGATGCATTGTACTCCACCCCTTCTGACAGCATACTGAAGTATGAGTTGCATTGGGAAGATTGAGTTGCATTGGGAAGCTTCAGCATGGCACAGGCTCCTGCTCTTCAAGACTAGCTCTCATCATCTCTTGTGTTTCCCACAGGTGCAGATATCAAGACGGTTAGACCAACTTCCTCACCATCGCTAGGCTAAGCGCAGCCACATCAGAGCTCAGAAGAAACACAGTTATGCCTGCACCTTTCGCCAACAGAGATACAGTCGCCTTGGTGGGCTCTTGCACACCGTTAGTTAGGATGGCACTGGGTGATGAGCATGGCACTTGTGTGCAGGAGAAAGTGCCAGAGGCAGCTGTGGCAGTTCCCTTTGGAGGGTGGAGGACAGACACAGCCCTGCTCAGCTGAGCACAGATGCAGGGCCTCATGAGTCACATAAAGTCATATACCTAGATCAGCAGCAGCAGATGTGCTCCCACATGTCAGAGATTCCTGAGGCAGTGTGTGGTTATGCGCTGAGATTGGAGGAGTCCATCCAGCTTGTGTGCACCACCGTGTCTCAGGACTTTTTGCGCATGAGGTCCTCTATTGACAGGGTGGGCAACCTCATGGAGAGCCACCTGGAGTGCGTGCAGAATCTGCGCACTAATGTACACAGGATGCATTCCACACAATGTAGCCTTGACCGGTAAGTGGTGCTGATGGCACAGGCGTGTTTGAAGGTGATGCCAGTTGCGCTCCAGCTGCTCCGCTCCAGCCATCCAGAGTGCCTGCCAAGGGCTGAGTATAAAGCTGAGGATGAGTGTGCTGCCTCTCATGGGCACTGTCATCATCATTTTCAGTGCTGTTGGCCCCTCTGATTGAGGGAGACTTGATGCAGCAGGGCCCATTGAAGGAGGCTATCCTGGCAATAACACCAGTGCAGCAGCCTCTTGAGGTGCCCCCACGGGCTTCTCCACAATGAAGATGGCTACCATGTACATCTTAGCTGCAGGTAGAGCTGTGGGCAAGCTGCCTCTGCTTCCTCTGAGGCCACAAAGGGTGCATCATGTAGAGGTGGCTGAGTGTGGAGGCCACCATGTCAGGCGGAGCTCTGAGTGGGTCAGGGTTTTTTCTATTGTATGCATTAATTATGTGTACCATGTAAGTACTGATACATGAAGCCAGATACCAGAGCCTCCTTTTATTAATGGCAAGACAAAAAAAAAGGTTGTGAAGTGGCGCAAGCAAGCAGGAGTCTGTCAGCGGTGACAGTGAAACCTATGGGCAGATGTTCACCTTTCAATGCCGGTAAGAGTTGCATCTTCACAGGAAGTGTTGGTGCCGACAGCTCAGAGCGAGCTCCAGACCATATCATTCCTTCTGGATCAAAGGAGCTCACTCTGAACCTGAATCAGGTAATCCCCAACATTAATGGTTCCTCACTAGCCCCTCGAAGTCCAGAGTGGCCTCGATCACCTCTCTGTGCAACCTGGGAGCCTCCTGTGTTTCTTCTCTGCATCTTCTTCCTTTCTCTTGCCTTGCTTCTTCTCTTACTCCAATGAGTTGTCTGCTTCTAGAGTCTCATGCTCTTCAAGTTCTATTCCTCTCTGGAGGGTATCATTATGGAGACCACTACAATGAGCGAGACAGCAGACCACTACAGTGAGCGAGATCCTTGTAGTGACGCACTGCAGGATGGCACCTGATCAGTCCAGGGTCTAGCACACCCATCTTCAGAAGCCCGATGACCTGTTCTGTTGTTGCCCAAGTGAGCAGATGGCTTTGGTTATATTGCCTCTGTGCTTCTCTCTTGCACTCTCGTCAATGGTTGAATAACATCTCTTTAAGGGATTTCCCTTGTCTCCTAGAATCCATCCGTGGAGTTTGCAAGGATGGAATAAAGAGCTGCAGCATCCACTGGAGGATGAAAGATTTATGGCAGTCACTAGGAAAGCCAGCACACACAAGTAAGAAACTTTTGTTGTGGTTGGAGACCAGCTGAAGGTTGAGGGAATGGAAGCCCTTCCTGTTTATGGATCTTACTGGCTGTTCACTGAGTGCCTTGATGGCTATGTTGTTATAGCTGATGATGCCATGCACCTGGGGAACCCAGCAATGGAGGCGAAATCCAATGCTCCCTGTCCCAGTGAGGCCATGTCTGTCTGGAATTGAATTATTATCCAGCTCTCGCAGCCAGAGCTTCAGTGATCTGCAAAATGCAGTGATGTGTAGCTGTAGCAAGATGCTAACAAGGTCTGCAGCTGATCCTTGGGAGGAGGCAAAAAGAAAGAGGTTCAAGGCCACAGTGAAGGCTATCTGCAGGGCATGGCAAGCAATCTATGAGTGCAAGGATTTCAGCAATGAGGGCTCAGATTTTTGAGACTGTCTGCCTGGAGAGTTGCAGTTCCTGTGGCTCTGGTTTGTCCTCATCTCAAAGTAGCTTTCTTTGCCTGTAGATACTATGCTGAGGATATGGTTTTTGAGTCCTTCCTACCCCTTGTCCTTCTTCTATGCTTTCTCATTAGGAGGCCTGCCTTTCCTGCAAAGAATGTTGCTCCTCATCGCTGAACCCAAAATCTGAGAGACTCACCCCCATTGCCAGCTGCTGCCTTCCTTGTGCTCAGCTGGTTCCCCAGTTGTGTTTGGCAGCCTTACCGCCCCCCCACCCCCCCACCTATGGACCTGCAGTGCCAGGAGGGAGATGTCCCTCTGCACTGCCCAAGCATGTTTTGACTCCTCACCCTTCAGCATGAGCTGAGCTGATGCTAATTGTTTGCCAGCCTTCATTCCCACCCCTGGCAGAACCTGAAAATTTAGCCCAAAAATCAATCAATGTGGCAGTATCTTCATGATGCAGACTGCAACGATTCAAAATGAGCAACTAGGGATGGACAATAAACACCAGCCGCTCAAGCGATGTCCACATCAAGAAATGCATTAGACTGAATAAAAAGATGCTCTGATGCAACCACCTGTTGCCTGGCCAGCTCAGGCAAGTGCAGTACTGAAAGACGTTGTTCCTTTACTCCATCCTGCACACATGTCACAGTCTAAAACAGGAACCAATTTTTTTGGCTGAAAAGATTGATGACGGAGAGAGCTGAAGTGCTTAGCTGGTCAGTCAACTTCAAGATAAGATTTCAGACTGCAACACCTGAAACATTGCCTTCTCTGTTGTTTCCACTGATGCTGTTGACCTACTGAGTATTTATAGCATTTGTGGATCTTATGAAAGATTCCCAGTGATTTTAGTTTTATTTATTCCTGCATTTTGGTTTTTGTTTGGAAATGAAGCAGCTTGCCCAAAATTACCACAAGTTCTTTTATAATCCTTTCACGGCATGTGGGCATTGCTGGCAAGGTCGACATTTTCTACCCTTGAGAAGTTGGTGGTGTGTCATCTTCTTCAATCACTGCAGTCCATGTGGCGTAGGTACACCCACAGTTCTGTTAGGGAGGGAGTTCCAAGATCTTGACCCTTTGACAGTGAAGGAATGGTGTTATATTTCCAAGTCAGGATGGTGTGTGGCTTGGAGGGGAACTCCAGATGGTGGTGTTCCCATGTATCTGCTGCCCTTGTCCTTCTAGGTCATAGAGGTGATAGGTTTGGAAGGTGCTGTCTAAGGAGCCTTGGTGAGTTGCTGCAGTGCATCTTGTAGATGGTGCACACTGCTGCCACTTTGCATTGGTGGTAGAGAGAGCGAATGTTGAAGGTGGTGGACAGGGTGCTAATCAAACGGGCTGCTTTGCCCTGAATGGTGTCGAATTCATGAGTGTAGTTGGAGCTGCACTTATCCAGGCAAGTGGGGAGTATTCCATCACACTCCTGACTTATGCCTTGTAGATGGTGGACAGGCTTTGGGGAGTCAGGATGTGAGTTACTCATTGCAGAATCCCCAGCCTCTGACCTGCTTTTATAATCATAGTATTTATATGGCTAGTCCAGTTCAGTTTCTGGTCAATGGTAGCCCCCAGGATGTTCTTGGCCATCATTTGTATTCTGTCTTATTGTAATTTAAACTGACCTTGCATGTTATCACAGAATCACTGAATTTTAACGGCACAGAAGGAGGCCATTCGGCTCATCGTGTCTGCACCAGCTCTCCAAATGACCTAGTGCCATTGTCCTGCCTTTTCACCACACCCTTGCACATTGTTTCTATTCAAATAATCATCTAAGGCCCTCTTGAATGCCTCTATTGAACCTCCCTCCACCACACTTCCAGGCCGTGCATTCCAGCTACGAACCACTTGTTGTGTGAAAAAGTTTTTTCTAACGTTACATTTACTTCTTTTGCAAATCACTTTAAATCTGTGCCCTCTTGTTCTTGATCCTTTTACAGGCTGGAACGGCTTCTCTCTATCCACTCTGCCCAGCCCTCTCATGATTTTGAACATCTCTATCAAATCTCCTCTTAGCCTTCTCCTCTCCAGGGAGAACAATCCCAACCTCTCCAAAATATCTTCGTAACTGAAGTTTCTCAAGCCTGGAACCATTCTTTTAAACCTCTTCTGCACTTTCCAATATGTTAACATCCTTCTTATAATGTGGTGCCCAGCTGAGGTCTAATGAGCATCTTATATAAATTCAACATTACCTCCTTGCCCTTGTACTCTATGCATAAAGCCCAGGACACAATATGCTTTTTTAACTGCTCTCCCCACCTGTCCTGTCACCTTCAATGATCTACTATGGTTCATGAGGTGTCGAGTCCAAAAGGTATCTTCAAGTGAAGTGAGATTAACTGCGGGGATAATTGGAGCAAGGCTGTTTTAATTCAGCCTGTGTTTTGAAGTCAGACATTCTGTCATTATTTTATTCTATTTCCATTATAAGTTATTTTGTCCATACTTAAAATGGAAACTGTCCATAATAAACCTTTTGGAAAAAAAAACACATTGACCCAAGCTCTGGCTGCTGAATTATTTTATTTTGGCAAAGGAATCCAACCAAACTCCTGGAAGATGGGAGAAGCAGCATCCACATGGAGTATACCCTTGCTTTTGTCCATCTCGAGACAAACCTGACACTTTCATCCAAAACTCCTGTTCTCCTGTTACTGTAATAAACATGAGTTGAAAAGGAGTCTATTAGCCCCTTGTAGTCTAGCTGTAATTTCATCTTGTGTTGTGCCAAAGACTATTTTTAGGCAAAATTATTTTTTTGCCTATGTTGAGTTTTTTTTTGAACTTCAAACTTCAAACACTAGAATCAGCATAAAAGGATTAACTCCCAAGATTGCATCATATGGAAAAGCCAACAGCTTGAGCTAGCTTGTTTGTCTATTAGATTTTTTCTTAAGTCGCAAATTGTTTAGGGGCCTACACAACAGTGATTTTAAGTATTAGTCAGTTAATCATTCCAAAGGCAAGGCAAGGTCATCTTTAATAATTTCATGTAAAACTTTTACGTAGCGAGTGGTTAAGCTCTGGAATGTGCTGCTTGAGAATTATTCAACTGAGGCTTTCAGAAGAGAACTGGATCATTACCTAAAAAAAAATTGCAGGGCTACAGGGAATTGCAGGGGAGTGGGACTAGGTGAGGTGCTCTTGCAGAGAGCCAGCATGAACATGATGGCCTGAATAGCCACCTCCTGTGCTGTAACCATCCTACGATTCTATGAGATGTTTGAATATGTGAATTAATGCCAAATGATGGCATTGTTGGAGGTGGCTCATTGTCTCACAGGAGTGCAACTGTGATACCGGATTATTTAAGATGTTTTATTCAGTTTGCGCAGTGTTGGGGGGTGGGTGGGGTGCAGGAGGTGGTGGTGGAAGTGGACAACCACGTAGACTGTCGGAAACCTCTGGTTGCTCAATTTGTAATGCTGAATAGTTCTGTACTAACCTGATCAATGGAATCCAGCTGGTCTGAGGTTATGGTAACTAAGCGTATGGTTAACATTTATAATTTGAGAATTTGCTTTTGAAACCGGAGAATTTATAATAGAGAACAAGGAAATGGCAGAGCAATTTACCAACTACTTTCTGTCTTCACGGAGGAAGACGCAAATAACTCCCCAGAAATACAAGGGGACCAAGGGCCTAGTGAGAAGGAGGAATTGAAGGAAATTAGTATGGCTAAAACAATAGCGCTGGAGAAATTAATGAGACTGAAAGCCGATAAACCCCCAGGGCCCAGTAATCTACACCTCAGGGTACTAAAGGAAGTGGCCATGGAAAAAGTGGATGTGTTGGTTGTCATCTTCCAAAATTCTGTAGATTCTGGAACAGTCCTGGCAGATTGGAAGGTGGCAAATGTAACCCCACTATTTAACAAAGGAGGGAGGGTGGGAGAAACAGCGCATTACAGACCTAGTTAGGCCTAATCTCAGTAGTAGAAAAAAATGCTAAGGTCTATTATCAAGGATAACAGGACACTTCGAAAATATCAATGGGGTTAGACAAAGTCAACATGGATTTATGAGAAGGAGATCATGTTTGACAAACCTACTGGAGTTTTTTGAGGTCGTAACTAGCAGAATAGATGAGGGATAACCAGTGGATATGGCGTATTTTAATTTTCAGAAAGTTTTTGATAAAGTCCCACTTAAGAGGTTAGCATGTAAAATTGAAGCATATGGGATTGGGGGTAATATATCGGCTTGGATCGAGAATTGATTAACAGACAGGAAACAGAGAGTAGGAGTAAATGGGTCCTTTTCGGAGTGGCAGGCAGTGACTAGTGGGATACCACAGGGATCTGCACTTGGGCCTCAGCTATTCACAATATACATCAATGATTTGGATGAGGGAACCAAATGCAATACTTCCAAGTTTGCTGATGATATGAAGCTTGGTGGGAATGTGAGCGATGAGGGTGTTAAGAGGCTTCAAGGCAATTTGGACAGGTTGTGTGTGTGGGCAACTACATGGCAGATGCAGTATAAGTGTGAAGTTATCCGCTGGTAGGAAAAACAGAATGGCAGAGTATTATTTAAATGGTGATAGACTGGGAAATGTTGGTGTACAAAGGGACCTGGGTGTCCTTGTACACCAATCACTGAAAGCAAGCATGCAGGTGCAGCAAGCAGTTAAGGCGGCAAATGGTATATTGGCCTTCATTGCGAGAGGAATTGCATACGGGATCAAGGATGTCTTACTGCAGCTGTACAGGGTCTTGGTGAGACCACATCTGGAATATTGTGTTCAGTTTTGGTCTCCTTACCTAAGAAGGGATATACTTGCCATAGAAGGAGCGCAGCGAAGGTTCACCAGATTGATTCCTGGGATGACAGGATTGTCATAAGAGGAGAGATTGGGCTGACTAGGCCTGTGTTCACTGGAGTTTAGAAGAATGAAAGGGGATCTCATTGAAACGTATAAAATTCTGACAGGGCTGGACAGACTGGATGCAGAGATGGTGTTTCCTCTGGCTGGGGGGTGTGCGGGGGGGGGGGGCGGTGTAGAACAACGGGTCACAGTCTCAGGATATGGGATAGACCATTTAGGACTGAGATGATGAGAAACGCCTTAACTCAGAGGGTGGTGAACCTGTGGAATTTGATACCACAGAGGCTGTGGAGGCCAAGTCACTGAACATATTTAAGAAGGAAATAGATTTCTAGATTCTAAAGGCATCAAGGGGTATGGGGAGAATGCGGGAGTATAACATTGAGATAGGGGATCAGCCGTGATCATAGTGAATGGCAGAGCAGGCTCAATGGGCCAAATGATCTACTCCTACTCCTATTTTCTTTGTTTCTGTGTTTAATATAGAGGAAGTTTCAGTCAGAGTGAATTTAGTAAGAGTTCTTTTGGATGATGCTATCCTGTAACTAGGTGAGCAAAAAGGTGTGAATAACCACCTGAGAGATGACTAGCGCTGCTGAACCCAAGAGCACATCTACCATTTAAAAAAAGAAATTGACACATTCTCTCCCGTGCCATCTACCATGTGATCACATCCTTCCTATAATGTGGTGACTAGAATTGTACACAATACTCTAGCTGCAGTCCAACTAGGATTTTACACAGTTCTGGCAAAACCTCCCTGCTCTTATAACCTAGGCCATGACTAACAAAGATAAGTATCCTATACGCTTTCTTGACTATCTACCTGTCCTGCTACCTTAAAGGATCTGTAATCATACAGTGCAAAGTGTGTCTGTGTAAAAAGGAGCTGATGGGATTGCCTACATAACAACAGTGATTACACTTCAAAAGTAATTAATTCACTGTAAAGGGCTTTGGGTCACTGAGTATTTGAATGGTGCTATGTAAATGGAAATTCTTTCTGTCTGCCTTATTTTCTCCATTATAGGACTTGAGCCGTTTAATTATAACAACTGAAGTCCTGGAGTGGAGCTTAAAATCACAACCTTCAGTTGCTCTGTGAAATTAACTTTGGGAATTCTGAAATTGCATTGCTTCCTTTCCTAATTAACCACTACATTTGGATTGCTAATCCACTTTCAAATGGAGCTCTGAAGGCCAAGTTAAACAGTATTACAAAAGCAAAATACTGCTGATGCTGGAAATCTGAACTAATAACAGGAAATGCTAGAAGCCCTCAGCAGGTCAGGCAGCATCTGTGGAGAGGGGAACAGAGTTGACATTTCGTTGATGACCTTTCATCAGGACTGTAAAAAGTTAGAACTGTAATAGGTTTTAAGCAAGTGAAGGGGCAGAGGGAAGGTAAAAAGAACAGAAGGGAAGGTCTACTTGGGTGGAAGACAGAGATTAAATGTCACTCCCTTTGGCTTTGTACCACCAACTATTTTGTCATTGTCTTTTGTCCTTTTCCCTCACCTCTTCACTTGCTAGGTTAAATAGCCTTGCTGTAATTATATTCTGACCTGAATTTTGTTGTGCATTCAAAGGTATGCAAATTGCAGTCATATCGCTGCAGCTTTCACACATTTGAACCTTCTTTTCCATGTTTGAAGTGAAGAGGGTAAAAAATGAGGACATAAGTGTTGGGGTTTCACCAACTTGTGTCTCTAAGTGGAGTTATATGATTCATGAGATAACATTCAACGAATAAGTGGGCCTCACTGCACTGTACTTGGGAGAGAGAAGGAGAGGAATTTTGACATTGTTTACACTGAGGGCCACATATGATTTAAATTGCTTCACTGTTTGCGAGCTGTGGATTCCACAGTATACAGTGGCAAAGTATTTTTACATTTCAGTTTCTCAAACATTTGGTGCAACAGGAAAATGTAAGGAATTGAGAACCAATTTAGGTACATTGCTGTTGAGGAATGATGTAGCTGTGTATAATTTTAACTAGTGGGTGTTTTGTGCATTTCTCCCATGGATATGAAGCAGCACAGCAATGATATCCATGAGTTAAAATTGCATAACCAAATTGGAATACAGCAGAGTGGCAGCAAAATGAATCCTGGTCATGAGGTGCAGTTTACAATGGCTGAAAACACTTCAGTTACCACGGTACCCAAGAGGCCACAGCTATTGTGTAAACCCACTGAAATTTTAATTAGTGGGAATTGGCAACACTGCTGATCTGGTTTCAGATTTCGGGTTATAAGCAAATCTTTTAATATTTGTGTGCCCTCTGTGGCGTTGTCACCAAATAAAGAAGGCGGCCTCTTCTGCAAATTCCCGCTCTCTCCATTTGCTCAACCTTGAATGCTGGTCCTGGCAAACATCCATGGCTGGTTTGTTCTGATTTGCCGTAGGTGGATGAGTGAGCAATATTTGGGCCTTCTGACCTGCGTGACCCAGTAGCAGAGAGCGGAGACTTTATCCTGTGAAACTGTCAAGTAGGCTGATTTGTTATTTTTGGGAGAATAGCAGTAGCCATCTTTCAGATGCGCCCTTAGACCAAGGTCCTGTCTGCCCCTTCAGGAGGATGTAAGAGATCCCACAGTACTATTTTGAAGAAGAGCAGGGAAATTCTCCCTGGTGTCCTGGACAATATTGATCCCTCAGTCAAAACAAATGATCTGGTCATTTATCTCATTGTAGCTTCTGTGAACTTGCTGTGCACAAATTGACTGCCATGTTTCCTAGCTGACAACAGTGGCTTCGTTTCAGAAATACTTAACTGATTGTAAAGCACTTTGGCACATCACAAGATTGTGAAAGGTGCTTTATAAATGCAAGTCTTTCTACTCTCACCACTCTGCATAAAGAAGTTTCACCTGAATTTCTGACTAGATTTATTAACTGCCATCCTTTATTCATGGCTACCAGTTATGTTCTCACCCACGAATGGAAAAGGAAAATTGCAGAGTTATGGGGATAGAACAAAGGCATGGAACCAACTGGATAACTCTTTCAAAGAGCCAGCACATGCACGATGGGCTGAATTACCTCCTTCTGTGATGCAAGATTCTTTAATGAGGCAACTTGACCTCAGGTCTGCCTGTGATTACTGGTGATCACTGAGAGAGGGTTACTAATGACCCAGGATGGCTCCCTGCTGGTTTCCCCTTTCACTGAAGAGAAGCACCAAACATCTGTTCAGCACTTACCAAACAGCATGATGGTAGTGATGGAAATGCATCACACCAGGAACTCCACAACATATTGAAAGCAGCATGTTGACAAAGTATTAAGTCAATGTGCAAGGGCAGAAGGACAGCTTGGTAATGGATCTACTCCTTTTCTGGCAGATCAGAGAATAAAAACAAGCCATTTCATGCATAACACACAGCTGCTATTGTGAAAGAGGTGTGCAGTGTTCCTTGCCTGTTCAGTTATAAACATTGCATGTTTCATTAACACCCTGCTGTCATGCGATATTTAAAGAAGCCAACTGTAATTACTTTGAATAAAATAATTTTTTGTGTACGTGTGTTCAACTAGGGCTAACTAATTTCATGGAATCAAGTGGTTGACTTCTCACACACACACACAATTGCACCTTTTCTCCAGACAGCTTGCTTTATAAAATTACAACCTAAACCGCCTACAGCAATGCAGAGTTCAGAAGACACCTTGGCAAGACCAGAGAGAAATGATGAAACCATAAGCAATCCTAAACTCAGTGGAATACAGTAGCAACAAGCAGTGCTGAATAATACATTAACTGTAGGTATATAATCATCTGTGACTTCAGTTCATCCAAAAAAAGTTATATCTTGTGCACTGAGTGGTGGTCTATACTTTAATTCCCTGCCTAAACCTTTCTGCCTCTCTATATCACTCTCTTTTAAGAAGCTTATTCAAAGCAATTTCTTCAACCAAGCCCTGTCCTAATATCTCATTATGTGGCTCAGTGTGAAATCCTGTTTGATAATTGCTCCTGTGAAGGATCTTGGGACATATTACTATCTTGGGGACCTTTAGAAATGCACGTTATTATTGTTTGCAGGAGCCATAAGCATTCAGTTGGATAGCTGACAATAGGAAGACTTGCATTTATAAAGCACCTTTCACAATCTTGCAATGTGCCAAATTGCTTTACAATCAGTTAAGTATTTCTGAAGTGCAGTTACTGTTGTAAGATAGGAAATGTGGCAGCCAAATTGTGCACAGCAAGTTCACAGAAGCAGTAATAAGAAAAATGACCAGACCATTCATTTTGGCTGAGGGATGAATATTGCCCAGGGCACCAGGGAGAATTTCCCTGCTCTTCTTCAAAATAGTGCTGTGGGATCTTTTGCATCCTGCTGAAGAGGCAGACAGGACCCTTGTTTAAGGACACATCTGAAAGATAGCTACTGCTATTCTCCTAAAAATAACTTCCCATGACAAATTAGGCTCCTCGACAGTTCCACAGGATAAAGGTGGAACAAACTACAACAGGGAGTGGTTGAGGTGGATGGTATAGATTCACTTAAGGGGAAGCTGGATAAACACATGAGGGAGAAAGGAAGAGAAGGATACGTTGCAAGGGTTAAGATGAAGAAGGGTGGGAGGGGGTCTGTGTGGAGAATAAGCAGTGGTATGAACCAGTTGGGTTGGATGACCTAGAACACAAGAACATAAAAAATAGGAACAGGAGTAGACTGTTCGGCCCCTCAAACCTGCTCTGCCATCCAAAAAGATCATGGCTGATTTCCACAGTCCCATCCAACCCTGATAACCTTTGATTCCCTTGCCTAACAGGAATGTATCTAGCTCTGCCTTAAAAATATTCCATGACCCCGCCTCCACCACCTTCTGAGGCAGAGAATTCCAAAGTTGCACAACTCTCAGAAAGAAAAAGAATTCTCCTCATCTCTGTCCTAAAAGGGTGGCCCCTAATTTTAAAACAGTGCCCCATAGTTCTGGACTCACCCACAGGAGGAAACATCCTTTCCACATCCACCATGTCAAGGCCGTTCAGGATCTTCTGTACTTCAATCAAATCACCCCTCACTCTTCTAAACTCCAGTGGAAACAAGCCCAGTCTGTCCAACCTTTCCTCATAAGACAGCCCACTCATTCCAGGTATCAATCTAGTAAACCTGCTCTGAACCTCCTCCAATACATTTACATCCTTCCTTAAATAAGGAGACCAAAACTGCACACAGTATTCGAGGTGCGGTCTCACCAACGCTCTGTATAACTGAAGAATAACATCATTACTTTTATGTTCAATCCCTCTCGTAATAAAGGATAGCATTCCATTAGCCTTCTTAATTACTTGCTGTACCTGCATACTAACTTTTTATGACTCGTACTAGAACACCTAGATTCTTCTACACCTCAGAATTATGCAGCCATTCTCCATTTAAGTAATACTCTGCTATTTTGTTCTTCCTGCCAAAGTGAACAACTTCACATTTCCCCACATTTGCCAGATCTTTGCCCACTCACTCAACCTATCTGTATCCATCTGCAACCTCCTCATGTCCTCTTCACAACATAGTTTCCTACCTATCTTTGTGTCATTGCAAATTTAGCTACCTCGTCTTCATTCCCCACATCTAAGTCAATGGTGTAAATTGTAAAAAATTGAGGCCCCAGCACAGACCTCTGTGGGACTCCACTCATTACATAACATAATTGGAGTGGGTGAGAGGAGCAGAGAAATTGAGACGGCCAATGTCATGCCAACAGTTCTCAAAGAAAAGATCAATAGCAGGTAAGAGGCTAGAGGGAGGGGTCCAGGTGGAGGAAGAATACTATAGGGGGGTAAAAGGATCCATTGAACGGCGGGGGAGGACTCCTACTCAAAGAAGTGAGCATGGAGACAAAGGCAGCGGAAGAAGAGTTCAGCATCGTGCTAAGCCCAGAATTCATTGAGGTGAGGGCGTAAGGGTATGAAACTGAGTCACAATTAGAAAAAGACCCATTTATGCATACTCTTTGCTTTCTGCCAGCCAGCCAATATTCACTCTGTGCTAATATGTTACTCCCTACACTATGCGCTTTTATTTTCTGTAATAATCTTTGATGTGGCATCCTTATCAAATACCTTCTAGAAATCCAAGTGCAGTATGTCTACAGGCTTCCCTTTATCTGCTGCGCAGGTTACTCCTTCAAAAAACTCCAATAAGTTGGTTAAACACGATTTTCAACACTCCACCCTGCTCTCATACCCACATGTCCGTCCTTGGCCTGCTGCAATGTTCCAGTGAAGCTCAACGCAAACCAAAGGAGCAGCACCTCATCTTGCGATTAGGCACTTGACAGCCTTCTGGAGTGAATATTGAGTTCAACAACTTCAGATCATGAACTCTCTCCTCATCCTCACCACTTTTTGATCCCCTTTTTTCAAATATTTAATTTTAAATTTTTATATATATATTTTTTCCCACCTATTTTTATTATTATTATTACTTTTTAAATTTATTTCCATTCATTGTTTTATCCCCACCATTTAGCCTATTTTGATCTTTCTTCCCACACTGTCCCCTCCCCCACCCCCACTAGGGCCATCTGTCACTTGCTTATTCTGCTTTCTACTCTTAATGTCACCATGAGCACCTCCTTTAGCCAGTATCACAACCATCAACACCCCTTCGATGTTTTGTTTATGACATCTTTTGCAATCTCTCCTTTGCCTCCACCTATCACTGGCCTTCTATCCAGCTTCACCTGTCTCACCCCCTTAAACAGTATATATTTCACCTCATTTTTACTTCTCTTTAATCCTGAAGAAGAGTCATATGGACTCGAAACATTAACGCTGTCTTTCTCTCCACAGATGCTGTCAGACCTGCTGAGTTTTTCCAGCAATTTTTGTTTTTGTTACAGAAGCAAAATATTTGCTAATTTCTTCCTCCATTCCCTTATTATTTACTATTAACTCCTCACTGTCATTCTCTAGAGCACCAACACTCAGTTTACTTACTCTTTTCCTTTTTAAATAACTGTAGAAACTCTTGGATAAAAACAAAAAACTGCGGATGCTGGAAATCCAAAACAAAAACAGAATTACCTGGAAAAACTCAGCAGGTCTCTCAAGTTCTGTCGAAGGGTCATGAGGACTCGAAACGTCACTCAAGTTCTGTTGAAGGGTCATGAGGACTCGAAACGTCACTCAAGTTCTGTCGAAGGGTCATGAGGACTCGAAACGTCAACTCTTTTCTTCTCCGCCGATGCTGCCAGACCTGCTGAGTTTTTCCAGGTAATTCTGTTTTTGTTGTAGAAACTCTTGCTATCCATTTTTACATTTCTAGCTAGCTTCCTCTCATACTCTGAATTCTTTCTCCTGATTAACCCTTTAGTCATTCTCTGCCATTCTTTATTTTCTGTCCAATCATCTATCTTGCCACTCATCTTTGCGGAATTATATGCTTTTTCCTTAAGTTTGATGCTTTCCTTAAAATTTTTAGTTAACCACAGACGGATCCTCCCCTTAGAATTTTTCTTTTTAGTAGGAATGTACTTATTCTGAATGCTCTGAAATATCCCTTAAATGTCTGCCACTGCTCTATTGATCTATCCCTAGCTTATTTTCCCAGTTCACTTCAGCTAGCTCAGTTTTCATCCCCACATAGTTGTCCTCATTTAAGTTTAAGATACTAGTCTTAGACCCGCTCTTCTCCCTTTCAAACTGGATGCAAAATTCTATCGTATTGTGGTCGCTGCTACCTAGGGGTCCCTTTATTCTGAGCTCATTAATTAATCCTGTCACATTACACAGTCTAATATAACCTGCTGTCTGGTTGGTTCCAGAACATGCTGCTCTAAGAAACTATCTCGAAAGCATTTTAAGAAGTCCTCATTCAGGCTACTACGCCAATATGATTTTTCCAGTTTATGTGTAGATTAAAATCACCCATGATTATTGCCGTCCCTTTATCACAAGCACACAATATTTTCTCTTGAGTACTTTGTCCTACACTGTGGCTACTGTTAGGGGTCCTGTAGACGACTCCCACTAATGACATTTTTCCCCTACTATTCCTCATCTCCACCCAAACTGATTCTGATCTCCTGAACCAAGGTCATCTCTAACTATTGTACCAATGCCCTCTTTGATTAACAGTGCCACCCCTCCACTTTTACCTAGCTTCTTATTCTTCTTTAATGTTTCTGGACTGTGAATACTATGAAAACTGTAGATATCCCAATTCCCATTAAAAGTAACTGTTGAAGCTGCTTCCACCACTTTTTCAGGCATTGCATTCCAAAGCATAACAACTCGCCTCATTTATTAAAAAAAAGTCCCCTCATTACCCCTCATGCCCTCTTGATTAGGGAATAATGCACAGCGTGATCCCAGGAAAAAGTGGAAGGGGGTGCGAAGAGAGCATTTAAAAATATTGGGAAAGACAAGAAGAGGAGTTTAACTTTTATATTATAAACAAACCTTTTCTTCTTTGTAAAACCTCTTCAAGAAGCTATTCCCTCCTTCCCCCCCCCCCCCCCACCACCCCCACTTTATGGTTTTTTTCAGTTTATCAATGAAGAGGAAACTATATGGTTTTAAAATTTCATTCTGAGCAAAGTTTTTGTTATACCCCATTTATCTACTGAGCATGGCAGGGCTGTTGTTCTTCCTAAATCGATGCCCTTTATTTTGGCATTTAAACATGGCAAAGTGACTGAGTAAGCATTACATTTGATGTGTGTACAGTTGCTCTAAAGTTTGCATCTTTAGTGTTCTCCCAGTGTTGAGGCAAGATCCACACAACATAGCAACATGAAAATGCATACTTGATAGGCAAGCAGCCTGAGCCTTCAGTCCAAATCAGCCAGTGAGTTGAATGATATGTCCAGCTGTGAGGCCGACACATCGCCTCTTTGGCTAGAGATGTTGTGTTGGCTGCTTCCAGAGACACCTTAACCTCCTTAAATACCCACTAGGCTGATTGAAACAGACTTGTTGCTCTCAATGAATGGGAAACCTGGCCTAAGGCATGCTTATTGCATGGCAAGGAAAAAGCTCACTGAGGACAATAGTTACAACACAGAAACAGGGAAAGGATTTGAAATGGAGGGATAAATTTTTTTCTGTTCTTTGTGAATTTTAACATTAATTGCTATTCTGTCTCAAAAGTGGTGGGGCTGCTAATTCCATTGTCCATTCCCCACTCCTGCCCTGTTGGTACATTGTTCACGTGAACTTCTAGAACAACTGATCGTGTGATCCAACATGCAGAGCTGTGACATTGGGATTAAAAGTGCAGTCACTGGGCTGAAGATTTTGTTGAAAGTAATCAGATGCTAAATCCTATTCAGTGGGTCTAGAGATAAATTTATGATTTATCAATGAAGGATACAGAGGAAGGATTCGAAGAGATATGATTGTGCAATGGGTGGATCAGGATTTGAGAAATGTTTGAATTGGGATTTGATTTTGATTGTATGCCTGTTAAAACACCACCAGTATTCCAT